>NC_141756.1:59016483-59358010 GCF_982258835.1 Parasteatoda tepidariorum | reverse complement strand
CAACGTCTATATAAATTACAATGAGGAAATAGTTATCTATATTATTACATTACCATCATCGTAATTCAGCGTAATATCTAAAATTAAAGTAGAAATGCCACGAAGCACTGAGAAAAAAATATGGTCAAAATTATTAGAATATGGTAAATTATCATTTGCTATCTCGCTATTGTAAAAGGCCATTCGTAAACCGAAAAAGGCTATTCATAAACCTATCGTATGCCGAAAATCAGAAATCTCTAGGCATAAGACATATCAAGGTGCTCTCATCCCCCTAAATCTTCATTACGCAAAATTTATAATCTTTTAATAAGCATTGAGAACCGTAATTTTTTACGTTAAATTCCATTAAGTACATCTAGTCCCTACCATAACTAGCATTGTTTTTTTTTTAGTTAAATTAGAAGTAAATATTTAAAAATTTTGTCAAATATATCGAAAGAATAACACCAAGGAACTTAAAAACACACTGAGAAAAAAAAAGGTCTCCTCAAAAAAATAGCTCTGAAACAAATAATAGTAGAATTTAAAAACCTCGTGAATTTAAAGTTGAAACAGCATATACTCATTTTTATGTACAATACGGAGTCTCAAAAGTGATGTGGAGAGGTTCATTGGCAGGATTCGAAGTAAGGCCTTCAGGGTTGTTAGTAGAATGCTCTAACCACTATAGTTGTGCATCTCAGTCCAGGGAAAGTTGTAATTTGTCTAAAGAACTCCCCTAGCCATTCGTCTAAACCCGCTGCGGTGACTATGGTAACGAGGTATAACTATTTCAAGTAGGGGTGTGGGGTCATCGTTTAGGACAGGTTTTGGCTCCGGTCAGCGAGAGAGAGGGAATCTTTTCTTCTGTCTATTGTGTTAGCCTAGAGTGAAGAGAAGCTACCCTCCTTGAAATAAGCTATTCTCGCTTCCATAGCAGCAGATGGACTTGGACTTTGTGGTGGAGGAGTGCTTACCGTAGACAAACTATAGGAAGCTTTAAGTATTGGCCTCTGCAATAACATATCATGGCATGCATTCCATTCACTTTAAAGTTAAGATATAGCGGGAAAAAGGCAAAATGTGAAATTAAAATGACCGATTTCCTGACTAAGCTGTTGGAAACGTATTTTCCAAATTGCAACCCTCTGTACTATTGAAATTGGAAATTAGTATGTCATGCCCAGTTAGTATGTTAAGCAGAATTAGTGTGTATTACATATTAGGAAAACCAAGGTACACAATATGCGAGAACAGTTATCATTATCCTAAATTTACATTAATAAGCAAAATCTGTGATCTTGTAATATATAACTATTTAAAGAGAACCACGATTTTTATGGTAAATCGAAATGTACATTTACTTTTTGTTTCAGATATTTTTTTTAGTCTCATTTTGTCAGTACTACAACTCTTTTGATTAAATTCTAAATAAGTATGGAAAATATATATTTAACATATGCATTAACAATTAAGTTGATTTTGTTTTTCTAAATTGAAAGCATTCTCTTTTTCATAATAAATAAAAATTATCTTCCAATCTTTACTAACACAAGTTTTTCCGTAGTTAATTTCGTTTTCTATATATAAAGCCACATCTAAGAATTAAGAAGAATATTGATGATCTTTCTTTTATCAATTCTAGTAGAGCTTACAAGCCTTATTCATGATCAACTCACGTGCGCCGAATCATTATTCACTAAAACAAATCGAATTTTCTCTATCCATTCATCAACAGATTACTAGTATTTTCCTTGATTTTTATTACTACTAGTGTATTAATGCATTTTATTTGCTTTTTAATGATTCAGATTAATATATTTTTGATTCTTTCCTTCTGATAAATATGTTTTCCATCTCTAACATAAAATTTTAAACCAAACATTGGCTTATCTGTTTATCCCCAAAATAAGTTAGTTATTTAATTTTATATAACCTGGTTGGTAGGGCACTGAACTCACGTCTGGGAGAGCGGCAGTTCAAATTCAGCTGGTCTCCGTGTAATAAATGGTGACAAATTAAACCTCTGGTAGTACTGAATAGGAGATTGATCGTTCTCTGGTTCAGGTAAAATTGCGATCTGTGGATGAATGAATGGATGTATGAATGGGTCCGCCCTATGAGCGGGCAGAAGTCGAAGTCCGCTAAGTGTGTCAGAAATCAAATTCTAGGCCATAGATGGCGCCACTTGAAAACAAGAACAATCGCGCCACTTGCCCTAATGGCCTACGACAACAACAACAACATTTAATTTTATGAAAGTATGTAAAATGGTTAGATAAAATTATTAAATTTATGAACTGTTCGCTGCGGAATAAACTAAGATTGTAGATCACTTTAAGTTCAGTCTAGTTATAAATTGGAAAATTGTGCCTTGCATTAAAAAAAAAATATTTGTTAGCGCACGAAGAAAAAAATTCAGGTAAAATTACCTAACTGCATTTCTGGTCGAAAAAATCATAATTCTGGTTAACAAAAAAAATATATACGGTATTTAAAGCAATTGTTTGGTAATTTCCCGTTCACATAATAACGGTGAAATATAAATTCTGATTTTCAAAATTTTATTCCTTATTACCACAATTTTGTTAAAAATACAAAATTGAAAATTAAATTTATCCAAATAAATGGTTCTTACGCCATTGCAAATAAATTTACCAAATTTTACTGCATTTGCTAAATTTTATTGCATACTATTAAACCATATTTTAATGTCAATTTTACCATAATCGTTACTTAAGTGCTTTCAGGAAACTTGACGAGCATTTTGATTTTCCATAGAGCAAGAAAGACGGTAAATTTTACCGTATTCTAGTACTTTTGACCACACTTTTTTTTCCAGTGCAACAAATTTTTTTAGAGAAATAAGTAATTTTAAACTATAGGAGAAACTTATGTTAATATTATAAAAGTAATAATTTATTTTGCTTTAATTTTATTCTTATTTCCTTCAAATTTATGTCCTTTTAATAAACATTAACCCAACTTTCCAATTACATTTTTATTCACGAAGATTTCCATGAACATTTGCATTTACAAAAACATAAGTTTCCAAACAATTAAAGTGTGGCTCATATTTTTACGAAAATTGTTTATTAAAATTTTTCGACAACCTAATCAGTTTACGATTTTCAAATGATAGCTATATTCATATTATGAACGTTTCATATAATTTCGAAATTCATTTCCAAGTTAAAACTTTTCTTAAACTGTATAATTAAACTAACGATATATGGGTAACTAAATAATTTGTACATGTAATTTTTAACCCACTTTTTCAGGCTAGTTTGACGTCTGCTGTACATATAAGTGACTCTGCTGTCCTTGTAGATATTCTTACTTTGCTTGTTACAAAACCGTAAGTCTTTTTTTTTTAATTCATTATTTTGCTGATTCAGACAGATTTCATCCTCGGCCACTGAGGGAAATATATTTTGTGTCCTTCAGTGGCATAGGATGAAATCTGTCGCTATGTTTCGTCTTACATCTGGACACGATTACCTGAATAAGCATCTATGTTGCATCAACCTGGTTCCTGATCCATATTTTATTGAACAGTCGACCCAATTTTTTGGTTTACGACTACTAACGTTTAACTCCGTCACTTTGTAATTTTGAACCCAATCCAGAAGACAAGGAAACTCCTGGATCAAGTATTGGGGGGAATTTTGCCTTTCTGATGGAACTGACCTGCATTTGCGTTACATGGAGAGAAAAACCACGAAAACGCCATATGGTTAGTCAGATGACAAGGGGATTCTAACACGTGATCCGTATACCACTGAGGATATTTTACGTCAGCACTGTGTTCGGTGCAAGCTGGACGCGAAATTCGTATCAACCAGTGATGGCCGATACTGCCCAATCCAGAAGCCTAATCCAGTGAGCCCAATTCAGAAGACAATGGAACTCCTGGATCAAGTATTGGGAAAAATTTTGCCTTCATGGAGGACTTTTTGATGAACTAACAGCATTTGCGTTACATGGAGAGGAAAACTACGAAAACCTCCCATGGTTAACCCGACGGCAAGGAAACTCTAACACATGATCCGTCTACCACTGAGGATATTTTATTTCAGCACTGTGCTCGGTGCAAGCCAGATGCGGAATTCGTATCGACCAGTAATCGCCGGGACTCGAACCCCGGTTCACCTCATTGGAAGGCGAGGGCTCTTTCCCCTGAGCCATCACCTAATCCTTATTGTACAGTCCGCAAAAAAAAAGATATCACTCTGAATAACTTTTGTTCTAATGATCCGATTTTCACGAACTAAGTGTCAATCTTAATGGTTCCTGGGGGTGACCTCAAATATGCTAATTAATTAGTGCTAACTATTAATTAAGTTACGAAATCAGACACAAAAACGTACTTTCTCTGAATAAACATATATTTTTTTTTACATATTTGGAATCTAGACACTTGAATTAGGGGGGGTAGACAAAATTTTAAAACAATTGGGTCGTAAATTGGGTTGCAATAAAGGTTTATATATTTGGCGATAGTCCAGAAAACCACCAAAAAAAGTCGCCTGCGCAAATAAATATTTTAAGATAACCCATTGACTGATTCAAAAGAGAAATGCTTAATTTTACTAGGTTGCTAGGCAACCAATTTCTGACTGTAAAAAAATTGAAATAATGTTTTGTGATTGCTCTGAGAGGTTTAATTAATAGTTAATAGAAAACATCTCGAAGTTTCTAGGCAATAGACAATTTTTAAGTTTATTTATGTCCAAAAAGCAAAAAAAAAAAAATTATTTTAATCTCCTTTGAAAAGAAAATTTGAATCGATTTATAAGTTTTTAGAATTTAAATACATGAACTTTTTATCTGATATTATTTAGATTATGCTATTTTTGCTATGTTTATTCGAGGATTTCATACTAAAATCAAATTAACGTAACTTATAATAGCTATATACAAAATTTTAGGGATAGAGATTTTTACAGCTTTAATCGAATCTTCTAGGCATGAAAGTTTGAAGAAAAAAAAAGTGCTTGAAAAATAAAATGTAGATTGTATAGTAATTCTAATGCACAATCACAAGGTTTTCTATAATTTACGATATTTCTTTTTTCTATAACTCAATGAATTGCTGAATGTTTAGTGGCATTTTAAAAACATTGAAACATGTTATATTTAAGAATAAGATATTGAAATAACATGTTGCATATTGTATGATTAATTGTTTAAAAAATTGCTTCATTTTGCTAGATATTTACGTTACATGGTTTTCTTTGGATAAAGATGATTAGCAAATAGCATCCACATGTTTCGATACATTCTGAAACTTACGTTCGCAAATTCACCATAAAATGTCGCACAGCATATTCTTCAATTACGATAAGCTACATTTACCACCAAATATTGCTACTATGATTATTTTTGTTTTCTTATATATATATATATATATATATATATATATATATATATATATATATATATATATATATATATATATATATATATATATATATATATATATATGATATGATACTCTCTTTTTAAACAGCGTAAGGCCCTTAAGATACTGAAATGGGGGCACGAAAACTTAAAAGATTTTTTTTTCCTAATGCCCGCCTGTGTTAACATCCGTCAATTCAGGCATCTACAGGGCGACAGATATCTGCGTGGCCTAAGGATTCCTAACGAGAATCAAACATTCTCAAAATTAAGTGTTCATTCACTGGAAAATTTAGTGTTTATTCAATTTAAGAACTGTTCCTTCAATTGGTTATCTTACTACTTATTATTTAAACCACCAAAAGCTTAAAACAATATTATGTAAGTTATCTAAATTTTTTTTTACATAATTTGCATTTAATAACAAATATGTCGACATGCATTTAATAACAAATACGTCATTTAGCTAAAATTACAAATTTTGAAATTTTTATGATTTTTTTTTAAAGACAAGATAAGCTTAAGTATTCCTTCACTGGTTAGTTTACCCTATAAGATTTTGAGAAATTTGCGATGTTGTGAGAGATGCTTAAAAATGATGACTACGTATTTTTATTAATATTCATAAAATATATATTCAAGAAATTGACGAATATTTTATTCCAAATTTATTCATTCGTATGTATATTATTGAAATTTTATCAGTTATTGAGAAAAAAAAACTAAAAAATAAAAAATAATCACATTAAAGAAGCACAATCTGTTGTATAATCATATTCTATCAGAAGCATGCTTTTATAAAACTCCACATTCTCTGAATAAAATGTATTTTATTCAATAAAATGTTTTATTCAAATTTCTTTACTAAATTGCAAATAGAATTTTTGACGACTAAAAAAGAAACATCGTATTTTATAGCTTAAAAAAAATAAAAAGGAAAAGATAAGCAAACGATTATTAGCGAAAAAAATATGAATGAAATTTTATGCTAAGCGCGCGAAGTCAAGTTCCTCGCAAGTTTATCACATTTTAATATTGATCGCCCCATTTAATCATTTCTTCATTGTCGCCAAATTATTTTTTTAAAAATAATTAATTTTAATTTTTCTCAGCTTCTAATAAATAAAAACAGTTGAAACTTTAGATTTTTCAATTGAAAAATATGTAGATTAATATGGTATAAAAAAATTCATACCTTATAATTCAAAAAATTTTCATCCTTAATTTAATTAAATAATAAAAAATAATTAACAATTATTAAAAATTATTTTTTTCGTGAAATTATCTTTGGGTAAATGAATTTTATGACTGGGTGAAATTTTCTTCGAATTGCTTTATTAGTTTTTAAAATATGACTAAAAACGTAAAAAGTGAAATTAACATTAAGGGGTACGAACTTTGGATCGCTCTCCTGGCCAAAATATGGGGACCATATTTACCAGATTGCGGCTACCCCCTATATTTTGAAGGTTAAGAATCCAAATATGTAAGAAAAAATATATGTTCATTCAGAGAAAGTACGTTTTTGTGTCTGATTTCGTAACTTAATTAATAGTTAGCACTAATTAATTAGCATATTTGAGGTCACCCCCAGGAACCATTAAGATTAACACTTAGTTCGTGAAAATCCGATCATTAGAACGAAAGTTAATAAGGGTGATATCTTTTTTTTTTTTTGCGGACTGTACATTGCGTGATCTCCACGAAGAGATGGACTTGCCTCACCTGTTTAGATACCTTGCTCTTCACTTGACATCAATCTGGGAACGCTACAGGGCTGCTCGCTTTCATTTGTAGATTAAATGTCGTCTTTTTAGTATTCAATAGTTTTTTAATGTGCCAGTGAAAGTAAAAGGAATTAATCTTTCCCTATCCGTTATCTCAATGAGATGCAAACTACAAATACAACTTAACAGTTGAAAGGACGGAAAAGTATATAATTGCACTCTGCATCTTGCCCAAATCTCGATGCGTATACGTATTCAAATCCTACTGTAAATAAAGAAGATGATAAAAAAAATACAACATGGTATCTGGATCTTAAGGATGTTTTAAAAACGACCATTTTTTTCTTCTTAAATAACCATCTTTATATTGTAATTACATATGTTACCGTTAAAGAACGAATGTTGGAAAATGACAACTTTCACCGGTGAATGTCACCATTCACATAATCGCAAGGCGTTTGTCCGAAGCATTTGCTAAATATTTTCCACTTACACTGGCAACTTGTCGACATTCTCCGGGTACTAATGGTAAATATTGAATAGGTCGGTGAGTTGCATTTTCTTTCCTGTTTTTTAGGCGTTCACTGGTATTTTTAAAGGTTAAGTGCCACTGCATGTTATACATTTATCAGATATTTTTAATACTGGTGTTTTTTTAAGATACTAACTCTCTGTATGCATTTGCACGGTATTCCCTACACTGATGTTATTTAGGATAAATGCCACTGCCAAATTTAAAAAAAATTTAATGATGCCAAATATACAAGAATGTATAATAATAATGCGTATAATATAAAAAATATAATGTTGGCATTCACCGGAGGACATTCTCCAGTTTCGACCATTCACAGCAACACTTATTGATTCAATAATATAGAAAAAAGTTACCGTTATTTACATTTTTAAATGCACCAAACATTTCAAATTATATAAATTTATTAGTCATTTAAAATCAATCTCATTTTTTTATTTGCGCCTTATCTAAATTTCTTCTTTTAACATCTCCAATAATTAGAAAGGTTCCTTCAACATTCAAAGATTTCTAAGATTTTAATCTTGAAAAATGTAATAAATAAATAAAAGAAATAAATTTAATTAATGTTTATTAGTATGCTGTATTTTCTTTTAATTAATAGAAATTTACAGCACTAACTAGTAAAAAATAAACTTTCAAAAATTAATTTAGACTGCAAAGAAGGAATTCCAATTGCACGAGCTTAATCCTTAAGACCGCTTTTCAATATATTGAATTAATTTTCAATCATTCTATACGATTACATAGAAAACTTTAGAAAGATTTAAAAACTGTAATTTATACTTTCGACGGATTTAATTTAAAATAAATGGTTATCGTTAGTGAGATTTTTTTGCGCATGCGAGAAAAATATAATAATATAAAATTTCATAACGGTGTAAGATAATTAACTTTTAAATATGTCACTTTCTACAGACATTTGATTACATTTTTAAAATCGAGACAGTTTTAAAATCAATTTTTTTTTCTAGAACTGCCTGGACGTTAGATATTTGCCAACTTCTTTTGCCAGTAATCTGTGACTTGTTGAAAAGCAAATATGAAACGTAAGTAATCAAAGTATTGATGTTTTTATAACTACAATTCCAACTTGAATACAATTTGTATCAAAACTACTCAGCCAAGTAAGTAATGTCATCAAAACATAGATCTTTAGATTGTGCTAAAAGAATATTCTTTAAAGAAGACCTCGAAAGAATATTCATTGTGCTTCCGGGAAAAATTCCAGATCAAATTACTGTAAAATCCATTTTAATCGAGACATGTTACGGAATAAAAAATTTGATGTACCGCAATTTTTCTAGCAATAATTACTGTATGTATAAATGAATAACTCTAATTAAATAAATATTACTGTAATAATGACGGTATAGTATTTTACCCCAAAAAGGGATTATATGGATGATACACCCAAAGTGCCGGTACTTTATACCGTAATTTAAACCGAATTTTTTTTATAATGTAGCCATGAATCTAATTTTGTAAAATGCCATATCTCATTTTGCAAAATGTTCTAACTCGAGAACGCTGCAGTAGCACACGGAGAAAAGAAATTTCTAATTAAATTACCTTACTGTATGATAATGGCGTTTTTGGTTAAAAGAACCACAATTCTAACCGTCCTTCTCGCTCCCGTGAAAATGACGGGGTGAAGTTTCGCCCTCTATTTCTCTCTCCCGTGATATTGACGGGCTGGAGTGTTCAGTAGTAACGCGCCTATAAAAATAAACTAATTTATTTCTTTTTCCCGGAAAACATTTCATTTCTCATTTTACACACCAGATGGCAGTACCAGGCTATTTTTAAGGTAATTGTAGATAGTTAGTTTATTTTAAACTAGTTGCAGCACTAATCAAATACGTAATACAAATACAAAAGACAAAAAATAGGCACTTTTATGACCATTTTCTTAAAAATTAACCGACCGTTAAGGGGTTAATAAAACCAAAATATACGGTGTTTAAGTCATTCATTTGGTAATTTTTTCGTTCATATGGTAATGATTAACTGGAAATTCTAATTTTCAAAATTATAGTTCTTATTACCATACATAAGTAAAAAATATAAAACTGTAGCGTAAATTTAACCGAATAAATTTTAGTTTATGCTCTGCTCCAAAGATATCATGATAAAATTACCACATTTACCTAATTTTATCACATATTTAAAACCATATTTTATTGTTAAATTTACCAAATATGTATCTAGTAAAATGTATCTAGTTTTTTGATGTTCCCATAAAACCAGAAACACGATACAATATTTTGGTAGCTTTGACCGTCGTTCTCTTTTTTCCGTACATATATTATTAACGCAATTTCATTTATTGATATAAGTCTCACTTCTATTATATGTTTAGTTTAAAAATCATTAACATATTTTGTGCCAAAAAAATAATTTTATTTCACCCCCTGATTGTTTTTGCATGAAATTAGTAATTTTTATAAGTTTTGGTTAAGTTCAGATAATCTATTATTGGTATTAACTTACGCTTTTATGTAATTAAGAAATTTATGTGTGGAAGTTCTCAATAAAAATGAGTACTTTAAAATTAAGGAAATAAAATTGGAACTAATTGTTTAAATTAATGGAATCTTGGAATTAATGGTTTAAATAAAAGAAAGTTATAGATATATTTTATGTATTTAATTTAAATTTCATTACTTAATCAGCGAGGTTTGCATTAACTCCGTTATAAGAACGTAGTTAATCGCTAATAAAAATTTCGTTATAAGAACGTAAATACTAATAACGAAAGAACTTTCATTCGTTCGTTATTAGTATTTAATATTTCTATTAATTTTTGCACCTACGAGGATAGAATCTTGTAATCGAAAATACGACCGAATCTGACCTAATAGAACCTAATCTGACCTACCGCCAAATCTGACCTATTGCAAAATAGAATTAACTATTTGATGCAGAATTTTCATTAAACATAGTTTTCATAATTTTTTTTATTGTTTTGTATTAATTTAGTTCAAAATAAATAAAGAGTATTATCTTCAGCATTTTTATAATTTATGGTTTTGAAATATAGCATGAGGCACCCGTGTCTTTTTTTGTGTTAAAGATAAAATCTTTCAAACAATATTTTTTTTCATTTGAAACTCATTTGTAGCTATTTAGATCTAAAAGAAACAGTGATTCATCATTGAAATTTCTTTAATTTTCAAAATTTATTATTGATAATTTTTTTTATGTAAATAAAAAAAATTTCCATCTGCTCTCCTATTTTATTTTATATTTTAAAACAAAAATAATTCCGTTTATCTAACAGTATTTTTAGTAACTATTAAACTGTTTTTTAGTAATTAAAAATACCAAAATATATCTTTACTGTTATGCAAATTAATATATGTATATTATATATATATATATATATATATATATATATATATATATATATATATATATATATATATATATATATATATATATATATATATATATATATATATATAAGGGATATTGGTTTCCCATCTGCATCAAAGGGTTAATCGGCAATCGAAATATCAAGCACTTTCCTTCTATTCAATGCTCAAAATTCAATAGAAGCTAAAGCCAATGCAACTTGCAATTGTTGCCTAACAAAATTTTATCACCAATCTATTGGTCGATCATTTTCTAAAGTAACAAATAGACGCAAAACTAAGAAGAACAAAATGATAAAATAGAATAAAACTTGAAAAAACCTACTTTTTGAAGTAGAAAAAGGAGGTGAAAATATTTTTATATTTGTCCAAGCTAAACCAAAAAACATTGGCTTATCACTTATATAATAAATCTCTTTCATCATCTAAAATTTCCTCTGTGTATTTTGAATGTGAAGCACCTTACGTTTTTAATTTTTATGATTGACAAAAATGAAATTAATTCTTTTTTAGACAAGTTGAAAACGCAGTTTTAAATTATTTTTTTCTTTATTTTGTTATTTTATGTTATTAATCATATTATCATTATTACAGAATACATTTAGAGTGTACTTTATACTTACTTGGTTTTAAAATATACTACTAGTGTGCTTGTGGGATTAATTTAAACTTGTTGCTTACATGGATAATTTTAAATCACAGTCACTTCATCTATTTTTATTTTTAAAGAAACTGTTCTCCAAGAAAGTTTTCTCATTTTTGTTATAGAAAATGAAAGAATTTCAAAGTACTAATCAAATTACTTTATACAAACATTCGAAAGTTAATGTTAGCTAGATAGTAAAAATAAGATATACCTCCAGTGTTTGTGTTAGAAAGTAGAAGTAAGGAATTTAAACTTCCTAAAAAAAATACTTCCGGTGAAGTTGAATTTTAATCATTTTTTAACGTTTCAGCTAATTGCATTAGTTTCGAAAGAAAAATACAATTTGAAGTACTAATAGAATTAATTGCGTTTTCTTTTTATCTGAAAACTTCAACTAGATTGTTTCAGCTTATTACTTTCCTGTCTGCAAAAGTAATTGCGTTACACAAAAAAAGTAATAGCAATAACATACTATAATTTGCAACAAGATAATGGAAAGATATAATAGGTTTATTTTAATTTGTTATAACTTTGTAACAATATGCCGCATAAATAAAAAGACAAAACTCAACAAAATTTCTTAATTAAATTTGACATCTATATATAACAAATTTATTCAAAATATGAATTTAATTAATATTGATTTTTTATGAAATACTTCTTATTGAATGGAGAATCCATTTGAATAATTGAAATCATACTTAATTAAATAATATGACAATTTTGATTGCTAGCAAAAGGTTTTAATAAAATAAAGAAGTAACTTTGAGTGTTTTTAAATTACATTAAATGGACAATATAAAATAATAAATACAATTATAAAGTAAACCTAAAGTAAAGAATTTTGAAGAATATTTAGGAAACATTATTTAAATCAACCTAAGTCTGTAGAGAAACATCTATAGAAAGACATATAATTCAGAAAATAGTTAAATTCAATTAAAACTGTAAAAATAAATAAATAAAACAAAACTAAACAATTAATTATAGAACAATTTTTCGTGGAAAATAATAGTAATAAAATGAAAATTGAGAATTGTAAATATTTTCTCTTTTCATCGATTTATAACCTCAAATTATATTGGGAAAAAAATAGTATTTAGATAAAGAAAGAAAATAAGAAAGGAAAATAATAATAATAAAATGAAAGTAGAAAATTATAAATATTTCCTCGTTTCATCTCTTTCTAACCTCAAATTATGGAAACTATAAACAAATAATAATAATTAGATTTAAAAAAAGGAAAAGAAAGGAATATTATTAATAAAATGAAAATGAAGAATTTTAAATATTTTCTCTTTTTACCTGCTATTCCCAAATTATATTGGAAACTATAAAAAAATAATAATTATAATAATAAAAAAAATTATAAATAATAATAAAAAAAATAAAAGAAAATATAATAATAATAGAATTAAAATAGAGAATTATAAATATTTTCTCTTTTCATCTCTTTCTAATCTCAAATTAAATTGGAAACTAGAAAAAAATAATAATTTGATTAAAAAAGAAAATAGAGAACTATAGATATTTTCCCTCTTCATCTTTTTCTATTCTCAAATTATGTTGGAAACAGTAAAAAAAAATAATAATTTGATAAAAAAAAAGGAAAGAAAATATAATAATAATAATAAAATGAAAATAGAGAATTATAAATATTTTCTCTTTTCCTCTCTTTCTATTCTCAAATTATATTGGAAACTAAAGAAGAATTAATAATAATAAGATAAAAAGAATAGAACTAAAAATCGAAAACTGAAAACTAGCTTTAATTTTTTTTTTACGGAAAAAATGCCTTGTCACTATATGTTAATCTATTCATGCTAATAGCATAGTTCTGCAATAAGTAATAAATTCGCAGTTTTACAAGATAGCTTCATTATTTTTGGATTCAACTTCTATTTACAACACATTAACTATAATGATATTATTATTTTTCAGATATATCGTTATTGGGTGCATGTCTTTGAAATTAATAGTGAAGAATTTTGCTCAGGTCATAAAGTTCAATATGTCTTCTCATAAAGGTATAGGAATTGACATATCACGAGAAGAGAGGTAAAAAAAATATCATTTATTTCTTTTGTTACATCCTCTTAATCTTCTTAACTAAGCACTATTTTTTACTAAAGTTAGATTGCTTTTAATTGACCATTTAAACACAGTTATTCATAAGTTCGTCTAAATAAGAGCGTAGGAAAAAAAATTAAAATTATTCAGTTGACCATCATAAAAAAGACCTTTTGAGAGAAAGTAATAAAATTTTGTATAAAAGTATTGTAAAATATGTGCTCAAGAACAGTGTTAAAAACGGTTATCTTGTTATTACGGTTACAGTTATTCTTGCAAAATATCAACATTTTTGAATTGCAACGCCAACTTTTCTCATCAAAGTAAGAAGATCCTAGAAGATAAAGTTGGAAAGATATTTTTAGTATGAATACTAGCGACGCTCGACAGAGACAAAGAGTTCATGAAGCAGCATACAAATTCTAGCGTTTTTTTTTCTCTCTCCCAATTGTCTTCAAAACTCGTCTGGAAGAGATGAAGCACTAACTCGTCTAGTATTTATAAAATATGTATTTTTCGTCCTTTACAGCATGAATACTGGCCACGCCTTTTTCCCTGCCAAAAACATCGTTGCAATTCCGTTTCAATTTCTCTATTATGCTGATAACATTTCGATGTAGAAGCGTAGTGTTCAAAACTTCTATTTGAAAATTTTGAAAGTTTATCCATGTAACTACACAGACAATCGGATGCTGCTCGTGCTGAAACATAATGTTTAAAATAATATAACATGCATGTTTGACCCTACCAATCTTACTAAATGCAACGACTTGCAAGTTCGATATTAACTTATGTACTAATGCTTAAGGTTTCGACATATTTTTTTCTTCAAAAAAACTCAAATAAAATTTTAATTTTATGTTTGGTAAGCAGGGGTATTGAAATTATGAATTTGAAGTACATAAAAATTTAAGTTAAATTTAATTTAATTAAAATTAAATTTATTTTTAAAAAAAATTAAAGTGATTAATGTATTTTTAAAATATAAGTGACGTTCACTTAAAAATTTGAGCTTAAAAATTACACACCAACAGTTTTACAACAAATTGTCATGAATAAACTTCAAAATATTTTTTTTCTAGTACATAAAAATTTAAGTTAAATTTAATTTAATTAAAATTAAATTTATTTTTAAAAACAATTAAAGTGATTAATGTATTTTTAAAATATAAGTGACGTTCACTTAAAAATTTGAGCTTAAAAATTACACACCAACAGTTTTACAACAAATTGTCATGAATAAACTTCAAAATATTTTTTTTCTAGATCAATACTGTGATACCTTTGTTTTCAAATAGCCTTAAAAAATTTTCATAAAGACAATGAATTAGAGCTAAATATATTTCTTATTATTGAATTTCTAAAAAATATTCTAAATGTTCTTACTTAAAACTTGATAAAAAAAAATTCATACTTAGTCCTTAGTTTTTTGTTCAAAACATTACAAAAATTATACAAAATCTACAGACAAAATTTCCAAGAATTTTATAATAATTTTTTTTCCATGTGTCTTAGCGTAAAGACATTTTTAAAAATCACCAATCTCCAGAAAACGCAAGAAAATTCTGACACGAAAAAAAAAATTAAAAGTTCGAAAATTAATTTCTGAATTTTATTTGTCTTAAAAATACAAATAGTTCAAATACAAAAAAGGTTAAAATACTCAAAACATAAAAAATTAACATAAATTTTGGTTTCTTTTTCGGAAATTTATTTTCAGTTCCATCTATCAGCATATGAAAAACAACGATTCCATTTAAAAATCTAGAGATAAAAGAATTTAAAGGGTTTTTTTTTGGTGAGCAAATGAAAAGTTCAAATATGCATTGTGAAAAAATCGATATTTTCGTCGAAATTGCTGATTTTCACCCTGTCGGATTCCTATCATAATTTACAATTCCGAAAAAGTAAAAATCTCTAACTCTACTTTTTAGCCTAAACCTGGATTTGAGTACGTAAATATTTTTATCGAAATTGCTGCTTTTCACCCAGTCGGATACCTTAAAAAGCATAATTTACAGTTCCAAAAAAATGTAAAAATCTCTAACTAGTTTTTTTTTTTAAAAAACCTAAACCTGGATTTAAGTAGGTAAATATTTCCGTCGAAATTGCTGATTTTCACCCAGTCGGATACCTTTCACAGTTCCAAAAAAATGTAAAAATCTCTAACTAGTTTTTTTTTGTTTTTTTAAACCTAAACCTGGATTTAAGTAGGTAAATATTTTCGTCGAAATTGCTGATTTTCACCCAGTCGGATACCTTAAAAGCATAATTCACAGTTCCAAAAAAATGCAAAAATCTCTAACTCGTCTTTTTTAAACCTAAACCTGGATTTAAGTAGGTAAATATTTTCATCGAAATGGCTGATTTTCACCCAGTCGTATACCTCAAAAAGCATAATTTACAGTTCCAAAAAAATGTAAAAATCTCTAACTAGTTTTTTTTTTTTAAAAACCTAAACCTGGATTTAAGTAGGTAAATATTTCCGTCGAAATTGCTGATTTTCACCCAGTCGGATACCTTAAAAGCATAATTCACAGTTCCAAAAAAATGTAAAAATTTCTAACTCGTTTTTTTTAAACCTAAACCTGGATTTAAGTAGGTAAATATTTTTGTCGAAATTGCTAATTTTCACCCAGTCGGATACCTTTCACAGTTCCAAAAAAATGTAAAAATCTCTAACTAGTTTTTTTTTGTTTTTTTAAACCTAAACCTGGATTTAAGTAGGTAAATATTTTCGTCGAAATTGCTGATTTTCACCCAGTCGGATACCTTAAAAGCATAATTCACAGTTCCAAAAAAATGCAAAAATCTCTAACTCGTCTTTTTTAAACCTAAACCTGGATTTAAGTAGGTAAATATTTTCATCGAAATGGCTGATTTTCACCCAGTCGTATACCTCAAAAAGCATAATTTACAATTCCAAAAAAATGTAAAAATTTCTAACTCGTTTTTTTTAAACCTAAACCTGGATTTAAGTAGGTAAATATTTTCATCGAAATGGCTGATTTTCACCCAATCGGATACCTCAAAAAGCATAATTTACAATTCCAAAAAAATGTAAAAATCTCTAACTCGTTTTTTTTAAACCTAAACCTGGATTTAAGTAGGTAAATATTTTCATCGAAATGGCTGATTTTCACCCAGTCGGATACCTCAAAAAGCATAATTTGCAATTCCAAAAAAATGTAAAAATCTCTAACTCGTTTTTTTAAAATCTAAACCTGGATTTAAGAAGGTAAATATTTTCATCGAAATCGCTGATTTTCACCCTGTCGGATACCTTAAAAAGCATAAATTAAAATTCCAAAATAATATAAAAATCACTAACTCATTTTTTTTACCTGGATTTAATTGGTTAAAATAAATATCTACCTTATTTAAATAAAGTAACCGAATCTTTTGCGCTTGATTAAAGTTGTAATATCTCTTATGATCCTAATTTGTAATCTATTTCAGACATAAGAAATGTCGAGTATGCTTCAACCACTTAATGTCTTTGAGATCTTTGGTACTTCAGAGGCAATCAACGGAGGGACCCATTGGAAAATTATTTACGGAACTATATGAGCTACTTAAAGTACTAGAACGATAAATTAATTAATTTTGAACAGAGAGGAACTAATTCAAGTGTAATTGTGAGATATATTTGTAATACAAGTTTTTAATGGTACTCTATTGAAAGTAAAATTATACTTGATATGTTGTTTTTATAATAAAACGAATGTCTAGCATGTTTTGTCTCTTCTTTATAGAAAAAAAAACATCAAGGATTATTTCTAATTGTATAATGTTCCGTAGACAAATAATTTTATGTTCTTTAAAAAAATGTAAATGTAATTCTTATTTTGTCTTTAAATATAAGCTATTTTGTACTGAAGGTTATTTTGAAGATTAAGTACAAACTTACTTTTGAGAGATTCAAAAAGTAGTATGATATTATAACTATAATATTATAATTATAATATTATTATTATAATTATAACCGTCGTTGAACAGCCGACCCAATTTTTGGGGTTTACGACTACTAATGTTCAACTCCGTATCCTTGTAATTTGGAACCCAATCAAAAAGACAAGGGAACTCTTGAATCAAGTATTGGGAGAAATTTGCCTTCTTGAAGAGCGTTTTCATGGAACTAACCCGCATTTGCGTTACATAGCTGGGAAAACCTCGAAAAACTTCCATGGTTTTTGCCCGGTGACAAGGAGATTCTAGCCCATGTTCTGCCGACCACTGAGAATACTTTTATGTAAGCACCGTGGTCGGTACAAGCCGGATGCGGAATTCGTATCGACCAGCCATCGCTGGGATTCGAACCTTGTTCACCTCAGTGGGAAAAAGTATAATTCATTTTATATTTTATTTAATAACCGTTGTTGAGCAGACGACCCAATTTTGTGTTTACGACTATTAATGTTCAACTCCGTAGCCTTGTAATTTTGAACCCAATACAGAAGACAAGGAAACTCCTGGATCAGTAGCCCCAGAGGTATGATTTATCATAGGAAGGAGGACTTAGTGACTCGACAGATTTAACATGCATCAGTCACCATTCACTACACGGGGAGTCTTCGACCGACAGGGATCGATCCCACGCTCTCTAGAACATGAGCCAAATGCCCTACAAACCAGCCTATCCCGGCCCTTTATGGGGAAAAGTATAATAATTATTAACGAAAACAGTGGGGAACATGTTTCTTTTTTGTTGCATGAGATTTTTTTTAAAGGATCTTAGATACTTTCGAATCGCTGTTTTCAAATCTGCAATCGGTTTCTTTCTCTAAACTACAGTTATTCTTTATGGCATATTTAATTTATTTCCATCCAACATGTACAAGTTTACATGTAACAAGTTGTAAAACGTTATATGTAACAAGTGGTCGCGTAAATGTTGCGAGACAAACTTCCAGGGGAGTTAGGGTACATCATTAGAATTAAAAGGAAATAATCATTAGAATGCTTAAGAAATGTCGCCACACGCCTCTGGTGATGCCTCCTTGCCATAAACTATTTGGAAGCACGGGACGAAACAGTTGATAATAGAAGAAACGCCCTTATCCGAGTACGACGACATTTCTGTTCTTGGATCCCTATACAGTTTTAATCTAGATGATATGCCATTAACTTCCCTAGAAGTTTGTTGCAACATTCACGCGACACTCTGTTATATATAACGTTTTTAAACTTGTATATTTCGACACTAAATGGACTAAAAATTTAATTTTAAAAACTCTTTCGCTTTAGGGGAAAAACTAATTTCAGATTTGAAATTCAGATTAGGCAAGATCACGTCTTTGTATAAACATAACAAAAAATTTGTTTCCCTGTGTAATTCTTCAAACTTTTTAATTTGAATTAAAATAGATAATTTTGGTTTATTATTTAATGAATTACCTGATTAAAAACTTCATTCACATCAGAAATAAACAAATAAGAAATAACAATCGACATGTTTCAAGAGTATCAAAAAATAGGTGTCCATTTTCAAGACTTGCCTGACGTAAATGTAAAGAAAACAAAAATGATTTGAAATAAAGCTTTAAAGTTGCCAACGAAAATTGGAAAAATAAAAAGGGGAAACAAAATATGAAAAATATGAATGGATTCTTTTTCCTCAATCGAGACTTTTTTTGCAATCATTTAAAAAATTTGTTCTCCCAAAGATAAATTTATATGAAAAATAATTTTTAAAAAATAATAGACACTCAATTATGATGCACGGTGGGTCATGATGCAAAATTGTGAATGATTGAGTTATTTGTTGTTGCTATTATTATTTATCTTATAGCCTGCTTGAAATCAAACGAATAGGGCAGGGATAGCCTGCTCGGTAGGGCACTGGGCCCATGTCCGAGAGTTCGTGAGTTCGAACCCCGCCTGCCGAAGACTCACCGTGGAGTAAAGTGACTGATGCACGTTAAATCTGTCGAGTCTCAAAAGTCCTCCATGCTCCCATAACAAATTAATACATCTGGGGGTACTGGATTGGAGATCGATTGTTCCCTGATTCAGGTCAAAATTACGATCTGTGGATGAATGAATGGATGTATGAATGGGTCCACCCTATAAACGGGTGCGACGTATGGTGTGGCGGAAGTCGAATTCTTGGCCATAGATGGCCCTCTGTAGCCAAGAATACGACTTCAATCACACTCACTTCTCCACCTGTTTTATAGGGCGAACCAAATCATACTCCATTCATTCATCCATGACCTGAACCATCTCAAATTCAGTACATCCAGAGGCATTGATTTGTTATGGGAACTTGGTGGACTTTGTGACCCCGATAGATTTGACATGCACCAGTCACTATTTAATACATGGCAATTCTTCGTCCTAGCAGCCTATAAGATAAATAAATACAAATGGAAAGTGCATAACAAATCTGAATAAAAATCGATTACATATATGTTTAAATATAAAAGTATTGCATAGAAACTCGTGCAAAACATATAATTATTAGAAAACTACAGTGCGTCTAATAACATGGTCTAATTATTATAATATACTAATATAAAACCAGATGTAATAAATATTCTATTTTTATATAATATATCGTCTAATTTAGTCAATCGTCGAATTTTTATTATATATCATCTAATTTTACCAGTTGATACACGAACGTGAACCAGTGCTAACTGATTTCAGTGACATAAGAACAATAAAGCTGTATAATATCCCCTGATGATTAAGATTTTACATAGAATCTTATAATGCGTCTGATATTTTGGCCAGAGACTGCATATTTTTGATACTAATGAATGTAAGAATATATCAGCTCAATACATAGATTTGCGAAGGTACAGTATAAATCCTCATAAATTTAAAGCATGTTTCTAATTCTTTAAATTGAATTTTTAATGATCAACAATCCTGCCTCTTCCCTTTTTGTCTCTCAATATCTCATTTTGTGCTATGTTTTTCTTCCAAAAACGAGGCAGGAAAAATTAATATTGAGTATAAAAACCATTAAGAAATGAATAATTTCTTGAAATAAGAAAGAAGTTTATAATTAATGCCAAAATTTAATGAGTGTTTCCCTCAAATTGTCGAGTATTTCTCTTTTTATTCCTCCATTCTATAGTTGTTTTGATATATTCTGAAACTGCTCTTATTCATTATTTAAGAAAAATATTATTGCTTTTCTTGCCTGAAACAAAACACAAGGAATCGATATTATTTTCTTTTCTAAAAGTCGACTTTTATCGGAGGAAAAAAAAAAAAGTAAAGTGACAGTCATGTCTCAAAGGAGGCTATATACTTTTTAGTGATTTTATAATTTTTAAATTCTGAATTTCAGTGATCACAGTTAAGCATATTAGCCAAAAGCAAATAAAAATTGTGATATTCCGAAGTTTATTTAAGCATGAAGAGATTAAAAGAAAAGGGAAATGTCTTAGAAATATGATCATAAACCTATTTAAAAGGATAAGAAAACATGATAATAATAAAGTTTTATAAATAAATTTGAAATTCAAGCCCATCGATACTTTTTTACAAAATTTTTAAAATCACGTACTTAAAATTTTAGCATATTCGAATGGGTGTCTCATGGGGTGGGTAGAATTTTTCGAAATTCTTTAGAAGAGAATATTTTACTTATTTTAATAGAATATCATATAGACTTAATTTTAATTACTTTCTTTTTTTTTCTTGTAAAATTTAATAGGGATGTAGGTACAACTAAAAAACTGCTACTATACTTTAAAAAAAATTCGAATCATAATTCGTTTTTTTTCGAATCGTAATTAAGAATATAAAATGCAATTAAATTCTTCCAGGTTAACATACAATAAAAAGCACAAATTTTTAGGTTTCAAATGCGTTTGTACTTATTTATTTATTTTTTGAAAAGTTAATTTAAAATTTACTTTTTTCATAATTATTATAATAATTATTAAGAGAAAACTCACGTTTTTATTTAATGTTCACAGACAAAATAATGTTATTTGTTTCAAATTTTTCCCTTTAAGAGTATTTTATTAATAAATAGTTTTAACAAATACATAACTATTTAGAATATGTAGCACATTGGATATTCATTAAATGAATATTTATTCCTCATCTAAAATTAAAATAAATTTATACATTTTTATTTTTAGCATTATACACATTTATCACATAGAAGTAAAAGATGTCTCTTTTAAAGATAATTAAGGTAGTTTAATTCCAATTAAGATATATTCTTAACAAATTTATAATTATCTTTCATTTTTTATTTAAAAATAAAAGAGCCTACATTTTTCGAATAAAATCAGTATTTAAGGATCAAAAAATGGTGTGTCATAGTATCTTATCAAATTTTTATAATGGAAAAGAAGAAAAATAACATAAGGGTGTATTGAAATTAATGAGTAGTAATATATATTAACAGCATTTAAGTTAAATTTACTATGTTTTGAAATATATAGAGAGCCTCGACTTTTTCTATAAAAACATGCTCTCTCTTGTGTCAAGTTTGTTCAATTCCTCATATTATTTAAAGTATTAAAGTTCTACTTTAAACTATGCAATCACAAATATAACAATGACTTATAATAATTGCTTTTATATGTTTTAGACTTAATCGAAAAATTCGACTCTTTTTTGCTATGGTGGTATCATTTTGCAATGCGTCTTCAGTGTAAAAAGTTCTGGATCAAACTACGGTATAAAATACTAGCACTTGGGGTGCATCATCCATAAAATCTGATTTACTGTAAAATCCATTTTTACCGTAAAATATTAATCCGTAATTTTTGCAGTGATAGTTATTTAGTTAGATTGATTCAGTTATTTTACTGTAATTATTACTATAAAAATTGCGATCTATCAATTTTTTTGTTCCGTAACATGTTTCGGTAAAAATGGATTTTACGGTAAAGAATACCTTTTATTGTAAATTGATCCGGAATTTTTTACAGTGTACAAAGCTCAGTGCATTAAGCTTAACAAAGGCCAATGTAGTATACATAGAACCGGATTTTCTTATTAGGGTAAGACATATTTATTATATCTTCTTCCTCATAAGCACTACTTCCCACTACAGACCAAGGCCTCCTCAGTAAGTTTCCTTAAATGAACCCTATTAAATCCCTTAGTCCGACAACGATTGACCTTTAATGCTTCTAACTCTGCTTCTACACAGTCCATCCATCTTGTTCTAAGTCATTCTCTTTTTCTTGTACCCTGAGTATTTGCAACGATGACCTTAACAGGGTTCTATTAGTCACATCTAAAGAATATAATATCAATCTTATCAAATTACTTGCAAAATTTTTTTGTTATTTGTAATGTTATTATTTGTTCATTTAAATTTATTTATTTCCAGAAACTCTTAGCACAATTATGAATATCCGATTAATAAAAGCAAATTAAAATATCCTGTGTGAGTTAATCACTTGCAGTTTAATTTTTAGAAGAAAAGAAAGATGAACGGATGATGTATCTCGAAAACGCATATCCCATAGTGATATCATTTATAACCTTAATGATACTTTAATATCATTTATTCATTCATACTTTCTTCAAGAATCCTAATCTCCTTTCATTTTCCCACATCCCCTAAATAATTTGAGGTCTCAAGCCTGCGTCATTAATGATCCATAATAAATATTCAAAACTTTAAAATAAATCTTCGTAATGAAGTATATTTCTCAAACTTAAATAAACTGTCTTTAGAATGAGAACTTAAGACATGACAATAGATTAAAGGAACAAGCCCTGTCATTAAAGACGGTAATCAATAATCCGAAAATTGATTTAAATCCCCCAATTAAAACGTAAGGTTTCTTCTTTTAAGGGGTTTAGTAATACATAGAAAATTTTATCAATTCCATTAATAAAGGTGTTTTTAAATAGCCAATCAAATTAATTGAATAGTATTTAAATGTTATCTTTTAGAATCAATAGATATTTTAAATGTATGCATTATAGAATTTATAGATTCCTTAAATTTTTGTTTTTAAAATTGAAAAACTTAACAAACACAAATTTTCTGTGAAAAAAAATTATTACATAGATTATTAAACTCTTCGATTTAACATTGAATCAATAATTCAGGAATTTATTGAATTGATTTGATAAAGAATACAAGTTTTCTTACGTCAAATGTTATTAAATATTTTATAGATTAAATACCTACATTAAAAATTTGTTTACAAAACTGAAATAATTTCTCGGCATAAGAGAAAACGAGAAAAAGTGAATTAAATACATGCAATATTAAACTTATTTTATTGACTGCTATAAATTAATATACTCAATAACTGAAGAAATTGTTTAAACCACTTTATTAAAAACATGAGTTTTTCGATCATCAAGAGTTCCAAATATTTCAAATGTCTCCATTATTTCATTAAAGTTATTGAACATGTGCGAAGGTATTCTAATAAAATTATTGATTTTCTAACAACTTATAGATAAAATATGCAAACAAAAATTTTCATTTCCAAATTCGAAAAACCAGGTCTAATTCAGAAAGTCTAAATAAAAGTTTATAAGGAAATATTTTATAATAAAGGATACGGGGGCTTACAAGAAACCAAAATTGTTAAAAATGAGTATACTTTATTAAAATATTAAGCTTACATGAACAGTGCATGAAAATAAATTGACCACCGTCAATAACTTTTGATCTAATGATCGGATCTTCGCATTTTAGGACTCAATCTTAAAGGTTCGAAGGGGTGTCCTCAAATAGGCTTATTAATTAGTGCAGACGATATTTTAAGTTACGAAATCAGACCCTAAAACATATTTTTTCTGAATAAACATATCTTTTTATCGACGGATTTGGATTGCTCTCCCCAAAATATGGAGGATAGTCGCCATCTGGGAAATATAGTCCCAATAGTTTGGCCAAGAGAACAATACAGAGTTCATGACCCTAACGTTATTTTTACTTTTTGCGTATTTCGTCATATCTCGAAAGCTTTTTGAACCAAATTTTAAATCATTTTAAAGAATTCTGCTTTAAATGGCAAAATACAAAATTTGAGCAAAATTGGTCGAACAGTTCCTGAGAAACCAAATTTTAATAGAATTTTTTCAAAATTCTATTTCTCTGAAACTATTCGACCAAATTCGCTCAAATTTTCTATTTCAACATTTAAAATAGCATGCGTTGTGTCTGATTTCATAACTTAAAATATCGTCTGTACTTATTAATTCGATTATCCTCTTGAACCATTAAGATTAAGTCATAGAACGTGAAGATGCAATTATTAGATCAAAAGTTATTCAGGTTGGTCCGTTTTTTATTTTGTACATATAGCAAACGTTCTATTATCGTGAAACACCAAATTATAGGAAATGTCTGGCTTGCCTTACAATAAAATAAAGAACTGACAATTTTAAATTTCTATGAGTAAAATTCCATTTTAAAAGGAAACTTAGATAACTTACTTAAGACAAAATACTTTTAAGAAATCATTATATTAGAAAAAAGTATTGTATACTTGTTATCACATTCTAAAATGAAAAGAATTAAATTATATTTATAATATTCTTTGCATAAACTAATTAGTTATTAACAATTATGTCAATGTCTCTAAGCCTCAAGCAATATTTAAATTGGTTTTTTCGATAAAGTAAGTTTCAAAAATACGAAACTTGACATGAAAGCTTAAAAGTTAAACTAATTAATTAAAAATATTAATAAAACAAAATTTAAGCTCTATGCTATAGATTTAACTTCATTATGTGGCAGATTTTAGGCAAGGAGGTTTTATTGGACAATAAAAATACTGTTGATATTGATTTTTCTTTACAAATATTTTAACTATTCAGCACTCTTTAAGTTTACTCCTCAATCTCGAAAAAAGAAAATGATTTTGCTTTATTGTGCTATCGGTAGGTGCAAAAATAAATATCATTTTTCAGAATTATAAGAGAAAGTATAATAGCAAATTTTGTTTAAAAGGTTAATAAAAAAAAAAAACTTTATAAACTTCGTATGCAACATAAATAAATTTAACTCTTATCTAGGAATACAATCGCAACCAAATAATTGTAATTTAGCTGGGGAAAAACTTATTATTCTAATTGTGCAATTCTTTCCCTCAAAAGATACAAATCGTTTTGGCGTGGTAACGCTTATTAATGAAAGGTACATTCACAAACTCTTTTTTGTATTTACACCTCAATAAATTATTTTCCGCTTTAATTACATAGCTGAGGTTGCTTTTTTATGACAGAAGAAATCAAAGCAAATATTTAATTAAATGTTTTGAATGTCGTAAGTGTTCCTGATTGTGACAGTTATCAAACGAAAATGTTGTTTTAAGAAAAGTAGAATGATAAATTGAAAGTAATGGGTGATTTATAACTACAATAAGCTGAAGTTATTCTGCTTTGTCTTATGAAAGAATGCTTTTTCTTACTGTGTTTTACTATCGTGGATAGATTCTTAGCTGAATTTTCTTCTTTTTTAAGAGGAAAATTCAGATCAGCCGCGAAGGAAATTCTTCACGACAGATTTTCGTTTAAAGCTTTTTTTTTTATACTGTCGTTTAAAACGCAAATCTCAAAAAACATGATTAAAAATTGAAAAAAAAGTATTTCAAAAAGTCACGCGTGTTCAAAATTCACGACAGATTTTCGTTTAACGCAAATTAAATAGTTTCTTAAAACGCAAATCTCAAAAAACGTGATTAAAAATTGGGGAAAAAATAGTTCAAAAAGTCACGCGTGTTCAAAATTCACGACAGATTTTTGTTTTAACATTCTTTTTTTTATGATTTCGTTTAAAACGCAAATCTCAAAAAAACATGATTAAAAATTGAAAAAAAAATTTAAAAAAATCACTCGTGTTCAAAATTCACGACAGATTTTCGTTTAAAGCTTCTTTTTTTTTTTAATAATGTCGTTTAAAACGCAAATCTCAAAAAACATGATTAAAAATTGAAAAAGAAATAATTCAAAAAGTCAGGCGTGTTCAAAATTCCTTTTAAATGTATTCATTCCCTGCAAATATATCCATTCATAACATATTCATCATATGCTAAAACTATGAGCAGGCTCTTGAAAAGCAATTAAGGAGTACAAGAGAGACGTTCCTTCAAATGGGCGTCGGTGGTATATATGTTCTCAATAATTAGAAATCCCTAAAAGTCTCCCCTCCCCCCTCCCAGAAATACAGAAAATTTTCATGAATCATTGTCCATTTCAATTCATCTGAGTTAAAAACAAGAAAGAGATAAAAAAAAAAATAATTAATCATCTTGCAGATATTTAGCAGAACTTTTTTTCTTACGCGTGAAATTTAGAGAACTATTATGACTGTGTATTTTAATTTAGTAGCCCTCTAAAATTGCAACGCCCGGGTTCTTTGGAGATGACTGAAATCGAACCAGGGTCGAGGAACACTTAAAACCACCGTGAAAAAGGATGAACAATCCCAAATAGGTTAAATTAGGCAACTTTTATTGAGTTGCCTCTCTTCAAATTCGCTCTCCAGAAAACGAGAAAGTGTGGTTCGTTGTCAGCCCTGAGCGTTTCACGAGATTAAATAGCTACGTGTGCCAAAAGCGAAGTGACCAGTCAAATGCAATTTGTGCCTTGACCAAAGAATATACATAGGGTAAGAAGGCTAGCTTTCGTAGGTATAATGTAAAAAATTCCCCCAAGGTTTGGCGTGGTCTCTGTGTATAAAAGAAAAAAAAACAGTGTTCAGAAGCACGGCAGCTGAAGCTCTTGAAATAGGTTACCACCTTCCTCTCCTACAAACCACTACTGGGTTAGGGAGAAGAAGAAAATTGCTCTCTTTTTATTTATTATTTGTCTGCTCTACATTTTTATACCATTGATCAACAGTGCTGTACTGTTAATTTAGATATTCCTTTGAGAAACCATTTATACGAGGGTTATTTTTTTTCAAGGTCCGATTGGTCGCTTAAACTTCAGGGAAAGTCCGGTAAGTCTGTGGGTAAACGTCTTGCGCTGTGTCTTTAGTTGGCCACGGTAAAGCGTGGATGAACGGTTGTCATTTTTGAGTACGTATGGAGCACATAAACATGCTTCGAAAAATAGAGTCTCCCGCCAAACATGAATTGCGTTCAGTCATTCGATTTCTGCAAGCTGAAGGAAGCAATGCAGCTGAAATTCATAGACGAATGAGTAAAGCGTACGGAGAAGCGTTCATGAGTAATAGCAATGTGCGGAAATGGTGCAGGAACTTTGATGCTGGACGCACAGATGTTCATGATGCTGGCGGCCAGGGAGGGAAGTCAGTGTCAACCGATGATCTTGTTCAGCGCTTGGATCAGACGATTCGCGGAAATCGTCGGTTCACAATTTCTAGGTTGAGCGAATGATTCCGAAATCACTGTCAGCTCTCTATACCATTGTGAGTAAAAGACTCGAGTACCGCAAACTCTACGCGAGATGGGTTCCCAAGATGCTGTCTGACCATCACAAAACTCAACGAATGGGCGCCGCATTAACCTTCCCCCAGCGCTACCATCACGACGGAGATGAGTTTTTGGACAAAATTGTCACAGGAGATGAGACATGGGTCCATTGCGAAACTGAAGAATAGCTGACTAGGAGGACAAACTTTCGCCACAGACAGCGAGCTGCAAACCAGCGTACAGAATTGGCTGAAAACACTGGCGGCTGCATTCTATGATGAAGGCATTGGAAAATTGATACCACGCTACGACAAATGTATGAATCGGAACGGTGATTACGCCGAATAGTATCTTAATGTTGTATCACATTGTTCCATATAAAATTTTCTTGATTCTGACTGTGATTTTCTCTTAGCGACCAATCGGACCTTGAAAAAAAATAGCTCTCGTATCATCGATGTTGATTAAATCTGCTAACACATTTTGACATAAAAAGAAAGAATAAAACGACGGTTGGCGGGAGGCAGAGTACCCAACCATACATTTGGAAATGCCCAATAACCGATTCACAGGTGACGTACTTACTGGCAGTCACTTTGCTTCTGAAGCTCATGCTCTGGATCTTTGAAGGTATGATGTTCTGTTAAATTTGAATATGTTGCTCACCCTATAAGTTGCTCTTCTGATATAACATGCCTAACCAAACAGTTCCCCGAGCTAGTTGCGTATTCTAAGAGTTGGAATTCTTCGCCTTTCTATATTCCTTACTTTGACAATGCTTGTAAGCCGGACAGTTGTAATTGGTGTGTCAAAATAAACTGTGGGACGAGGCGAAGAAGGAAGGAGTATCATCTGTTGAGTAATTAGAGTTGCGTGCTTATTGCCCGGAATTACCTATGCAGAGGAGAGATGAAACGATTTTCTTTCGGGCAGAATGGGATCGAACGAGAGACCTTTGGGTTTGTTACCAGACAGTCTAATTAAATATACATAGGGGAGAAGTCTAGCTTTCATTGGCATAATGTAAACCAGTCCAACAAAGTTAGGTGTGGATCTCGCGTAAAAAGGAGAAAACAACATTTAGGGGCACGACAGCAAAGGTTCTTAAACGGGTCGAGAGGGTAACATCAAATATACTAACTAATTAGTGCAAATGATATTTTAAATTTGGAAATTAGACACAAAAACGTGCTTTCTCTGAATAAACATACCTTTTTTCGACGAATTCGCATTTCTGACCCCCAAAATAACGTCGCTGCAATCTGGAAACATTATTTTAATAGTTTGTTTAGGAGCGTGGTTCAAAGCTTTTAAACTAGGTCAACTATAGGGTTAACTTTAGTTTTTACGTATTTCCCTATATCCCAAATTTTAAGCGAATTTAAAAAGTTTTGCATATAATTATAAAATTCGTTTTTCTAAAGATAATTTCATGCAAAATGCAACTTTTAGTAAATATTCATTATTTTTTTATTATTTTATTTAATGATAGGTGAAAAACTAAGGTATACAATTTTTCAATGAAAGAATACCATTTTAAGTGACAAAATAAAAAATTTGAGCAGAATTTTCCAAATAGTTCCAGAGAAATAAAAGAAAACTCGTATTTTTCAAAATTTGGTCTCTCACCTCTTTAATTTTTTGGGTCTATCCTTTGTGACTTAAATTTCTTATTTATTAAAGCAAAAGTAAATTTAAATCGTAGAGGAAAGAATGTTTCGCATTGATATGTGGTAAGCAATAATTAATTAACTATGTGAAAGATTAGTCATTGCAGCCTCAGAGCGAAACAGAAATCTGGGTGGAAAGTGTGCTTTCAGCTCTGCAGAGAGAGGACAACATAAGCAGACAAACAGCAGTCATATCTGACAATTTTTCTTAAATGTAAGTTAGTCAATATTCGTTTCTCGGACACAAACTTGAAATATGTAAAGTGAAGTATAATTGAAATTTTTTTAACTATATTACTTGAATTTTATATATTAAGCCGATGGATTCATTCTTTTTCTCAAATGGAGAAATTAGTATTTCGCCGAACATAGATGTTAACTTTAAAAGTATCTTTGAAGAGAAAAAGGAAAGATAGGAAGAAATTTTTTCTTATATTTATATAAAATGCATATTAACATCGATTCCCCTGATTAAAAAGATCCGTTTTTTTGTTTGTAAAATTATGCTATGATGCAATTAAAAATTAAAAATAAATTTTACAATTTAATGGGCATAACCATCTCGAAGTTCAAAGCGGGGCATGATATCTTTATATAGAATACGTGATTGTAACTCATAACTTTATTTGCAAAACTGAACTGCTACGTGCTAGGGAAGAGAAAATTGAATTTAGCATTTAAAGGATTCAAAAGTCAATCAATGCATACAGAAATAACATTTTCATATCAATATGTTCTTTAAACGTTTTGTTAAATGTACGTGAAATTTGGATTAAAATGGACATGAAAAGTTCGTTTACGTGGAATAGGAGTCCCAAATTAGTGCTGCCCTTAGGGCCCATCTTTGGATCTGTATGGACGTGCTCTGCGTTTTATACTTGCACATTGCATTATAACTTATCATATCATATTTATTATTTCGACAACTATTTTGAGTTTAAGTTAAAGTTATTTTTATACTTCATTGAATTTTTTAAAGCAATTTGTGGCAACATTAGCGAATTCTGGTTATTAAAAATAAATTGTGGCAACCTGTGGTCTAAGGTGGCAACATACTTGATTCGGAAACTGTAAACAAGTTCTATGATCATGAAATTTAATTGATATCAAATAAATCATGACAAAATTTCTCGGATTACTATGGCTCTTATTTCTTTGTTCTCTAAATTTTATTAAATGTCAGCGTTTTGGTCATCCTTCCAAAGTTTTATTTAGATATAGATCCAATTCAAATGAATTGCGCAGCGATTTTTACCAAATTTCAGATCCTGTTCATGAGAATAAAGATTTTACCGAAAATCGTATTAAACGGAGTATTGTATCATCTGCTAAACCATCTTTAAGTACAAATTATTCATCAATTGTAAGTTCTTGCAGTTTTTTGTTAATTGGGTAGTACTGAACAATATGAAGCATAATAAACTCTGCTCAGATATATTTGTTTTGCTTTGCATTCTTACAATATATATGTACAATATAAACTACTTCAGTCAATTATAGTTTGAACTAATGTCGCTACTTTTAAATCTTACTTAAAAGGTTGCTCTAAATTATTTCAACATTTGATTAAACTAAGCAACTTGAGCCCTTTTAATCGTCAATAGTTCGTGTATGCGGTTTGTTGCCCGTTTACGACGCCACTTTCTTTACAATGCTAAATTATTTCCCAATTTCCACAACTTAGCACCACCAATATCAAAGTGGAACTCCGATTTTCTTGACTTTTTTTTCTGCAGAAAAATCAGTAAAATATTTAAAAATACATTCACAAAAATTATTATTGCTCATCTTATGCTATAACTAAGCTTTTACCAATCAGTAGTAGTGATTTTATCACATTAATGGCAAAATATAATTTTTCAATACTAATTTGTATATTAATACTGTCTATTCCATTTAGGGGGATATTTCCGTATCATGATCTGACACTCCAACTGCAATTGCCAAGGTGCCAAATAGATGTTGAACTGGCAAAAAAAAATTTAAAAAAATATGTAGATGTTTGAGTTGTTCCGTTTCTACGATGTTTTTTTAGTTTCTCGTGAGCCGCTGCCCAAAAGTTGCCATGACTTGTCGATTATTCTACAGTAGATCTCGATACAGAAATCTACTCCCATTTAGTACAACCCTTTAGAGCAATTCTTCCATTGCATTGTCAATTAACTTAAGGTCCCATTTATTGATGAAATGTCATTGTAATGAATGAATTTATAATTCGCTATAAACAGTTTAGTGTTAAAATTAAGTTTAAATATTATTTTCATTACCAAAAAAAAACTCTCAAAACCAGTGGTGATATTTTCATTTTAATTTCGATTGCACCCTACTAAAATTGCTAAAGCATGCAACAAGTTATCATGATTGGCGTGAACAGGTTTTGTATGGTTCCCTGTTCATGACAACTACAACTGCCAAAGGATTTTTTATTTTCAAATTTTTTCAAGAAATGTTTAATTTTTGCCCAGTGTTGGCTATAAGTTATAGATCCCCTTCAAGTTTGTCACCTCATGATATTTAATTTTCCCTTGTGCTAATGTGTATCACCTAAAATATTCAACTTTTTTTGGCACACAGTGTTTTCATCATAGAAAAAAAATGGGTGAGAATTCCTCACCCTTTCTCAAAAGCAGGGTGAGATTTCAAAAATTTAAGTGAGATTTCTAAAACTAAAAAAACACAAAAACTCTTGAAAAAAAAATCATTTCTTTAATTATAATACATTTTTAACGTCTTCTATTTTTTAAAGTATTGAATATTTTTGGTGCATCATCATAGAAGATTTTGCCTTTACAAGGTATTTGTCCATCTTAATAATAAATTTGAACGTCTTACATGAAGAAACCTTACCTACGGTAAACTAGAAATATGTTCTGAAAGTGATTCCGTGGTTGTGTTCTGTTGTTCGAAAAGGTTCTGAACAATGCTGGTAAATAGAGAAGCCGGATAACGAGGCAGATGTTGAAAATAATGAAAGATCCAGGAAGAAAAGTGAAACGGATTTTATTCTAAATGGCGTAATTCGAAGCTTTTTCCAAAATGCGAGAAATTCACGAATTTTGAAATTGATTTATAGAATGCGCGAATTTCTCGCGGTAATAATTTTTTGATGTAAGAAAAGAAAAAAAATATGCAAGATTCTCGCGCTGTAGTGAAAACACTGGCACAGGTACAGATACATAAATCTTCCTAACTATTTGGGTGCCACTGCCCTACCTCGTTGTCACCAAAACTAGGTACTACTGATACTGAAAACTTTCCTGACAAGTGTTTTTAGCTTTTATAAGGCTTAGAGAAATTTCTAGAATCATTAATTTCATTGTGTGAAGCCCATCATCTATTGTAAAAAACTAAGTTTTGATCTTTAGTTCAAAATATGTACTTGTGTTAAAGTCTGTAATTTCCTTTTTTTACTAAGCATAGCTGATAGTAACAAAAGAAAGTTAATATTTTATTTTTATTGTTTTGTATGTATATATATCTAACTGTAATATTTTTAACCTAGTTTCATCTAAATGATAGTCATGAACGACTATCTGTTCATTGGGCTGGAAAAGGAAGTGATGTCCTAATTTGTTTGGCTAGAAATAGAAATCAAGATGATCATTCTAATTCAAGCGTTTTCTTTTCGTATGATTATGGGAAGACATTTGTTGAAAAGCAGTCACAATTCATGAGGATATCTGATAATAAACCAGCTATAATATCTATGTTCTACATTAGTCCAGTACTTAACAGTCATGTAAGTCTATTTACTTAATTACAAATTCTATTTTTTAACTTTATACGACACACAGTCATATCTGATTATAAGAAAAAAATTTGAAAATCACAATACAGTCAGACCTTGATATAAGGTCACCCTAAGGGACATCGCAAAAGTGACCTTATAAGCGGGGTGACCTTTTAACCAATTCATTAGCAGTTCATAACTAAGCACGTAAATAGTACACATTAGGATTTTTTAGAAATGGCAAGACAAACGAAAACGATCGGCCGTAAATTAAATATTTAAGTCAATAAATTTTAACAGAATTAGTAGAGAATTAAAGAAAGTTAGATTTTAAATTTTTATTTTATTTAAAATAAAGCTGTTTACAAATTTCCACAAAGTGTACATACATACACACCTTTCCTTATTCGGAATAATCATTTATGCAGGTCTGTCTCATTTTTTGTTTCATTTTTTGAACAATGTTTTCTAGATTTTGTAACTTCTCAAAATGTTCCTCAGCTCCTTCATGGTTTGTAAAAAAAATTCGTATGGCATTTATTGCATTGAAGGCTTTCCGTTGGGTTACAGCTACAGTCTCAGGATCACTGTCAACAACTTGTGAAACAATTTCAGAAATCGTAGCTTCAGAAGTAGAGGCAATTTCCTTATCAATCAAACCATATTCAGCTTCCTCTTCATAGGCATGGCCACGATTTTTCAAATCTTCCATCAGAACAGATAGAGGAATATTGTCTTCTTCGGTTTCGTCATCCATAGTATTCAGAGAACTCCCAAAACCAGCATGGCGAAAACAATTTGCTATGCATGTGGTGGACACCATGCTACGCCTCAGATAGAAATGACCTTATAAGCGATAATGATTTTTAAATCTTGACCATATATCCGATAATCTGTAACAAAGAATTCTTGTTCAGTAAGCCGGGACTTTGAAAAAGTGACCTTATATGCGGATGACCTTATATCGAGGTCTGACTCTATTATAGGTTTAACAAGTTTTTCCTTGAAATTAAATTTTTATGACTAAATTTTCTTTATTTCCATAAAAATTCTTTGTATTGTGTAGCAATTTTTTTGATATTGTCTCCCAATTTTATAATTAAAGAGCTGACTGTGTTCAAGTAAGATAGTTTTAAATAGGTTGCCCACTTTGCCAACAAAATATGAAATAATCGAGGAATTTGATTTGGAAAAATTGCACTTTTATAGCCTATGTGTAGAAAAATCCTACAACAGACCTGCAAAATAATTAGTCTTAAAATTCATGATAACAATTTGTTGCCACTAAGATTCAAAATAAATGAGAACTTCTATTATTTTTATTTCTTGTAGAAATTCTGTTTTAACCTGGTTAATTTTTCTTAGATTATATTAATTTAAACAAAATACTCTTCATTTAACAATTAATTGTTTGAATTTTTACAATTCAGAAATATTTTCCTCTATGCTGGTAATAATTGCTTGATTAAAAAAATCCTAACTTTACCATATAAACTAATTTTGGTTTTTAATGATGGTAAAATTTGTTATGACTGATGCAAGAGCTGTGGTTGCTTAGGGAATTGAGCATTCCCCTATCGCTGAGGTGAACTGTGTTAGAATCAAACTGGATTTGGGCTTGAGTTTCCTTGCTATCAGTCCAACAGTGAGAGGTTTTCATGGTTTTCCTCTCTATGTAATGCAAATGTAGGTTAGTTCCATCAAAAAATCTGCCACAAGGGCAAAATTTATCCCAGTACTTGATCCTGGAGTTCTTTTGGGTTCAAAATTACAAGGCAACGAAGTTGAACGACCATTGGTAGTCATAAATTCAAAATTGAGCTTGGCTCGTTGTTGTAAACTCCGCTGTTCTATGACATTCAAAAATATAATAAGACGTATGTAATATATTATATTAATTAATATGTTATCTTGCAATGACTTTTTAAAGTTTTCAAATCTTTGTGCAATATAATGTAATGATTTAAATATATGAATTATAAAATCTACAAATTACAACTCAATCTAAAATGTAATATTTGACAAATTTTCTAACAAACAGTAAGTTTAATTGTTTGTTGTCAAAAAAATATTTCTAAGGAATTATAGAAAATAGTTTAACAAAAATGGAATCTAAAATTTGGAGATTTTTCTATAAAATCTGATTCTATCCAGGAATTTTATTTCTAGAGAGGACCCTGTTAGTGTTTAAATGGTAACTGTAGAAAATTAAGCCATTCTAGTGCATGAACTGACACAGTAGTTCATTAGGTGTAATGAGAATTCATCAAATTAACTCATGTTTTATGTTTTTTTACTGTGTTTATGTTTTTAGCACAGTTTGTGTTAAAAATTTCAGTTCATTTCAAAAAGTATCAGAAATTAATCTAAATAATTACTTGATGACAAAGTTTTTATTTCTTTAAAAATATAAAATTATTCTAAATAACTATTGTAACATGTATTGGTTGGTACTTTTCCATTTCACTGGAGCAAGTAAACTCAGTAGTTTTATTTATGTATTTTCATTATCATTATGTTTTCGTTTTTTTTTAAATAGCCATCACCTAAAATATTCTCTTTTTTTTTTAAGTAAAAAAAAAACAGTTGAATTTATTTTCACCCGGTAACTTTGCATTAACGACTTTATTTCCTGCGGCAGTGAAGTGAAAAAGTGCCTAATGAATAATTTGCACTGCCTAATCTATCACTTAACTGTTATCAATTAACTGCCTAATCTATAACCTAACAAAATGAATCTAAGTAAATGCTTAACCTTTAATTAATTATTAAACACTTCTTAAATTATTATTTAAGACAACCTAATAAAATTAATTTAAACAAATACTTAATGTATATTTAATTATTTAACACTACTTAAATTATCACTTAAGATAACCTAATAAATTGAATTATTATAGATTACTATTGTGTTGGCAATTTAGATAGAGGAATATCCAATTTTTGGTGATGAGAAATAATAAATATATAAATAACAAAAAATAAATAGAAAAATTAAGACTATTTATAATAGTTCTGACATTTTTTTACCACTTATGATGTAAACCACTTTTATCCAGTGTCCTGGCCAAAATCAGTTTCGACGATTTCGATTAAAACCTGGCCATTTAAAAAATTTTTTCTTATTTTCTTGAACCATTGGGACCTGTATATTGTAAAGACTAAACTAAGGTCATTTCTTGAGAAATTTTAATTTTTTTTAGAATCTTCACCCATTAAGCTTTTCAATTTTGTTAACACGAGGATGTTTTATTCAATGTTATTTATTACTATGTTTTACAACTACCTATTACAAAAACATATTATTCACCATTTTTATAACTTTAAAGTAAGAAGTATTCTCTCAATTTTTACAATATGTATGTCTGTAATATTTAAATTTTATAATTTTGTTAGTTTATTTTCAATTTTCACAGGCTATTAGTATATTATTATTTTATGTATTTTAAAATTCATTAATGTAGTCATTTACCATTTCTAATGTCTAATTTATTGTTTTTGTCATTTTAGTATATATTTACTGACGTCATTCATGACTATATTTTTTCAACAAGAGATTATGGTAAGACATTTGAGAAGCATTCTGTCTCGTTTACCCCAGATCTTATAACTATGCATCCTACCAGGTCTGAAATCATTTTAGGAATGAGTAAATCTGACCCATTGAAGCAGGTAATTTGTGTTTTTTTTTTCATTTAAAATTTGCATTCTGAAATGTAATTTCATGAATTATTATTCAATTCACGGCATTATAGATCTCTTTCTTACTGACGTAAATCAGACCTAACGTAAGTGAATTAAGATAAAATGGCTAGGAAAAAATCATCGTGGAAGTTCATTGACAAGGGTCATGAAACTTTTTGAGTCTATCTAACCATTTATGTTATTAATTTTAATCTATCTTTATTATTTTATGAGTTATTAAACATCAAAATGGGCCCGGGACTTTATAAACACCCTGTATAATAACACCTATCGAATTATAAAACTTTAGCTTTTTGCATTTATTTATATTAGCTTGTGGAATTATAACAATTAAAAAAACACATTAATAATGCATCTAATGGGAGATATAAAAAGTGGAAAAACTGCACACGATGAAAAATTCTACCTAATGGCATAGTGATACATTTGGTTAAGGTATCTCTTGTGCTCCTGCACTTTAAAGCTGAAGATCTTAGGTTAGATTCTTGTGACCAACCATACATTAAGCTTATATATGCAAGTTACAGGATAAATCTCTCATAACCAGCAATCCTCCCATTAAAGCAGAGAAAGCTACCAGCTCAGGCACTAACCACGTCATCTCAATAAATTCAAAATTATGCTGTTATTTCCACAGGATTATTAAAAGATGGAACCTTGAAAAAAGGGGCTATGTGTTTGACAGTGGTTGGTTGTATTTTTTTTGGAGGGGGGTAGTAACATGTTTTGATGGGGTATGACAGTGGTTTCTAAGTGGTGTACTGCAGAATCCTAACGTTCCAGGGATCACAGAGGTGCCGGGCATTAGGATTTCTTTTTAATAAGCTATGACTTTTGAAACCTATAACTCAATTTGTATTCTATTAATTCAGGGATGAGATTTTTCCGCTTTTTGGCGGGTTTCCGCTTTTTTCACTTTTGTCTCTTGAATTTCAGCTTTTTTATCGAAAATTCAGATTTTTTTAAAATTTCACTTTTTTTTGTAGGTATTCCGCTTCTTCAGAAAATTTACTGATTTTCAAAGAGAAACAGAAAATTCAAACTACATAGCTACCAATCCTTTCTCATTTTTACTAATTTTAGCTATTTTCTCCCCTTTTACTCGCAGCAGATAAGATTTTCCGAATTTTTTACCTGCCCTCCAGATAAATCCGATTTTTGTAGTTCAAACGACGCTGCTTCTGACAAACCTTTTAGAGGTCTCAAGCCTGGAATGTGCTAATATTTCGATTCTTATTCATACGATTTTAATATCAAACATAGCTTTTCATATTTGCGTGTTGCGATTCTTATTCACACAATTTGAATATTGTACTTTGCGATTCTTATTTACGAGATTTAAAAATCCGATATTGTGATTCGTATTTACGCTTTTTTAAGAACCTATGTAGCGATTGGTATTCACTCAAGTTTAAAATTCAATGTCTTGATTTGCTCATGCGGGTTTATAATATCAACCATTGATTTTCGTATTTATACGTGATTTTAAAATAAGGCATTGGGATTTGCATTCACGCATTCTAAAAATTATGCATCATAATTCTTATTTATGCAATCTAAAAATTGCACATCATGATTCGTATTTACACTATCTAAAAATTATGAATCGTGATTTGTATTTACGCGTTTTAAAAATTCTATATCCCAGTTTGTATTTTTTCATTTTCAAAATCGTATATCTAGTTTCATATTCATGTGATTTAAAAATCCATAATTGTTATTCATACTCACGCAATTTTAAGATCAACAATAGCGATTCTTGTAAGAAGTAATGTTTTTAAAATTAGTTACTATAAAGGTGACTGTTTTTCTAACGATGATTATTAGTATATGTAAGTGTTACAACATCAGAGAAACTGGAAGGGAATATATTCAAAACTTACATTCTGTGCTTGCAAAGAAGAAAATATAGGATTTGTTTAAAGATGTTTGAAGATGGACTAACGACTAAATATAGTAAACATAAAAGATAAAAACAGCAAACAAAAGCAATCACTTGAAAAGCGATTTAATTTATTTATTTTTTTTTTTGGAAAAAGAGTAATTAACTCATCATCAAAATACTCATAATTGCTGTTATTTATGCTGGTAAAATGCAAAATTCTTATCAAATGAAAAACAATTATCTTAACAGTTACTGATTGTCATGTAATTTTTCAAACTAAAATAGAAATTTTTGAATGTTAAGGAGTTACTATATATTTCTACTTCACTGTTATTGATATTCAGAGGGCTCTACTTAGATTAGACTATAATATGAACATAATGATTCGGTCCATTGTTAAAGTTTTTTTTCTCCAATATAATTTAAAAAGTAATATTACTGATATATTTACTATAAATCACATAACAGTATTTATTAAAAGAAATGAAATACTAATGTAAATTCTCAGTAGTTTTAATTTGCTAAACCAGGTAGTTTTTCAAGTAATAATTGTCTCTTATGTGAACTGAGGAAAAATATAATTTCCAGCTTTATTTTTTCAATTGGTAATCTTTATTTTCACTAAATGTTAAGTATCAATGTAATCATTTATATAATAATAGATTAGTATGCAATTGTATGTCAACACATTATTTATTACCTTAAACTGTCTGGAATTCATCATCATTATAGGGTTGCGCTTGCGTAAAATTTACTATCGTGGAAATTCAGCTTTTTTGCCTTTTGGCTAATCTCATCCCTGATTAATTACCATTATGTATTTAACATTTCCGTTATTTTTGTGAAATTATTTAATTAAAATGCGTATGAAGAAAAAGAACTCAAAGCAATGTTTTTTCTAATAACAATGTAATGAATGAATTATGAAAAGGATATGCATTTCAAATAAGAATAACCTAATTCAAATAAGTCTGTTTCTTTGATAGCCATTCTCAGCATTTATTTTTGTCCTTTTTGTTTCTATTATGACTGAAATCATATTTCTGCTCATTCAATTTGAGTTTATGCATACTCTAAAATCAAATTAAAAACTAAACTTGACTTCGCTCTACACCTGTGATTTTTGACTGACACAGAACCCAATTTTAAGACTAATATTGATAAAACAATGTGTTAGAAAAATTTATTTTTCATTTATTCACTAAATATTTTCAAAATAATTCATAATCTTTCTTTAAGGGGTTCATAATTGCTAATAAATAGTCTCAAGGTTCTGCCAAAAGAAGGTAGATCATTTAGGACTTGGAAAAAAGAGTGTGTTATTTTATCAAATATTTAGGTTTATAACTACAGTATAAGATCTGTACAGTATCAGACTTTTTTATTTGATTAAATTAACTGTGTTTTTATCATTGAATTATTCAGTTTGAGGTTTCACACATTCTTTACATATAATTATTATGGTTGAGTATTAGTATTTTGTTCAACCTGCATAAATTAAGCATTGAGGGTATCTACTATTTACTTAACTCCATTCTTTTACGTGTTGAAATTACATTTCTTTGTTAGGTAACTTTTTTAATTTCTTTTATTTGCATCTAGTTATGGTTGTCAGAAGATTTTGGTTCTTCATGGATTGTGATCCAACTGCAAGTGAAAGCATTCTATTGGTAAGATTTCAATCCTTGTAATTCATTTACATCTTTTATTCAATTTATCGTTAATTATAATAATTTGGAATTTGGAAGTTTTTACTTGTTTTTTATAATAATGGCTATGCAATTTCATGGTGGCCACCCACCTTCAAAACCTGGAATTATCAGGGAAATTTAGATAAAAACCTGGAAAAATCAGGGAATTTTAAAGAAAAACTAGATTTTTTTAAATTTAAGTTATTTTGCCATACCCACTTTTTTTAGACGGAAATTTATCGCCAAACAGTTGAAATATCATCAACTGAGCAATATGCTTGCATTAAAATTTGCTCCATTAATAGCCTGCTAAACTAGAATGCCCAAGGTTGCTAAATGAATGAAGAAACTATGGGAATGTGCGTTTTAGGAGAGGCAAAGATTGTGGTGGAGGTGGAAGAAGGAAGGATATTTGCTTTTGTAGTTTTTTCTTCTTTTTTTCCTTCTAGTTCGTGGGCAGAATCCATTTATCGTTCGAGTTTGTTTAATGTTTTGGTTTTTTTTTCTCTCTTTTGACAAAATTATTCAAAATGTTTTAGTATTTTTAACTTTATAAAATTCTCCAAATATTAATTGGTTATAATTTAATAATATATTATATATTACACTCTTTCTTTCCTTCTTTTTTTTTTTGTTGAAAACTTGTACTCTTATCTAGTGAAATTTGTGAATTTTATTTTCTCAGCAAAGCCTACCAATCACTCATTTTCTTACAATCGCTAACAGCAATGTTAGTCGACAAATTGTTGCATTGGTGCCAGTTTTCTGGATTTCCGTTTAACCTTTTATAACATATGAATATTATTTTTGAAAAAGTTTCTTCTATGAACCAACTATAAGTTAACATTTAATATTACTGTTTTGTTGCTAAATATTTGATTTTTGATTTAAAATTCGAATTGTGTTATCATAGTGTCAAAAGTTTGTTGTTGTTACTTGTATTCCTGAGATGATATTTCTGAAACTGTTTCTCTCCTTTTACTCTAAAAAGGGAGATCCTAAAAAGCTCGCAGAAACTAAGGAATAGTGGGGAAATTATATTTGTATGGGGAAAAAAATTATTCATGTATTTATTAGGAAGAAGGAAAACGAAAAAAATTTTTTTGTTCTGCACTGTACAGGTGCAAGTTTCTAGTTAGGCAATTCCATGGTAAAGACAACCAAACCACCAAAGTTTTTAACTTAAAATTTTTAAACAAATAAGGTATTTTCAAGTTAAAAAACTAAAAATTTAGAAATAATGACTTTAACTTATTTCAATTACTGTTTTCAATTCATTCACTGTTTTCATTTCCCTGTTTTCAATTATTATAGACTGTTAAATAAAGGGCTACATCATTTTAAATTTTTCACTGAAGTAAGTAAATCTTTAACAAGTACAGTTTTTTTTTTTTTTTTTTTTTTTTTAAATTTACGCTAATAATAGAAAATGAAGTAAATATTAATTACAGTAAACTGTAACAAAACAGGTTATCCTGCACAAATGTGTAAAAACATTTAAAAAAAAAATTATGAAGATGATTTACAAAAAAAAAAAAACTATGAAGATGCACACTTTTGATATTTTATGTCTGACACTTAAATACATAATTTATTGTATTGTGCTACTGGGATTTAGCATAATTAAATGATTTTTTCTGTTTAAAGCAAGATTCTAAGTCTCATTTGTGTAGTCTATTTTGATTTTGAAAATAATAAATATTTTTATTGTAAATTAAAAATTATTATTTGCATTCTACACTATTTATGTATGTGAGACACCACTGCTTTTCTTTTCATTGCATTTATTTTCATCAGTTTTCATCTCTTATTTCGCTTTTCTTTATAAAATTAAATTAAATTAATTAAGTTATAAGCTGAATGGATCTAAAAAAATGAGTTATCAAGACCCCCAAATTACAAATGTTTTGTTATTAAATTCTAGGTTGAAGGAACATTTCTGTGTGCATAAGCATGTATTCAATTCAATGCAAGAAATAATAGTTTTCAGACAAATTATATATTAAATAGTAGATGTATATGTTTATTATACTTTTTTAACATCATTATAGGTAAAAAAAATTTCAAATGTTGCATAAATCCACCTATTATTTTAAAAAATGTGTTTAATTTTAAAGCTTCTACTAGAAATTTTGCTCATAATGAAAGCAAGAATTTAACAACTTTTGCTAATTATTTACCAAATAATTTTTTAAGAAGATAACCTTTGCAACAAATTAATTTTATTTGCCCTTTTTTAAATGAATTAAAAGAAGCTTCTCTAATTAAAATGTTACATGATCTATACATGAAGATTTATTTATTTGTTTATCAAAGCAAGAAAATGTTCATGGTATCTGTAACATTTTTTTCCAACTAATTTACACATTTTTTATTTATATAATTTTTTATTTTGAGCTTTTAAAAAGATTTTGAATAACAACTTTCTCTAAGAAGTTTTTTATCATTTTAGGGGTATACCAGGCGTTGACCCTCAAAATACTGTGTTTGTAGAAAGAATTGAGCCTCGCAATTATACAACATTGTTATCCTCTTCTGATTTTTTCAAGACTTGGAATAATACTAAGGAACTTATGACCCACATAGAAGATTTTGAAGTGTGGGAGAAATATCTGTTTGTTGCTCGTAGACAGGTACAGTCTCATTTCAATGAAATTATTAATTTTTATTAGATTTTCTAGCCCGACTAATTGTGCTTACCTATTTTTTATGCAGCATTTAATTGGCTCACGACATCCTGATGGAGTGTTACAACTTTGGGTATCTATCAACAGACAGCCTTTCAAAATGGCTGAATTTCCTAGTCATCTTGAAAGAAAGGTAGTAATTCTTCTTTAATGTTGATTTAATTTACATCTTAAAAATCTTTGTTGAACAGGCACATAATGATATAGGTATACCGAATCAAACAAGTTGTACTGAAGAGACAGTTTTTATAAAAAGAAAAGATTTATTTAACTTAGGGGCAACAAAATGCTTGAGGGCTTCTGAACACAATGACATTTTGTTTTAGAAAAATAAAAAAAAATGTTGGAAATTTTGAATCGCACATTTGATTCATCACTGATTCCATTGTTAATCTATATTGTTTCTCTATCACCTTTTCATTGGTTATTGCTACAAATTAATAATGTTGATCTGAAAATTAAAAAAAATTAATTATTTTATTTGAATTTTTCTTATGAAAATGTCAGGGGTAAAATACGATAATTCACGTTTTTGTAATTTAGAGATAAACATGTTTATATTTTAGTAAATCATATTTACTATAAAATATTTAAAATTGGGAAGCTTATTAATAAATATTTGTTGTTCAGTAATAGCTAAACCACGCCTAAAAAGAATCAAACCTCTTGTTAGATCATATTTTCACATACTAAAATCCAATCATAATAGTTCAAGAATCTAACTTTAGTTAAATTTATGGAGTCAATATTTTAAGTTACAAAATCTGACCCAAAAAGATTCTTTCACTATGTAAACATTCCTTTTTTCTGAGGAATAGAGATTCTTGACCCTCTGAACATAAATTTTAGTAGCAATATGAAGAATAATTATGCCTAGTGAAGACCCAACAATTTTATTCCCATTTATATTTTTAATCAAAATAATTTGAAATTTCGTTTTTTAATTTGCATTAGTGTTGGCTTTTTTCCCAGATTCAGATGTGGGCTTTCCTGCATGAAAAAAGTAAACACTTTTTCCCATGTTATTCAATGAAAATTATGTCAGGAAAGTTTCTGTACAATTTTACCCAAAGACATAATGCTTGAAGGATTAAGTAGTTTAAAAGATATACCAAAATATTCGATAATTGAAATTAAATAACAAGGGACCCAAATTTTTGTCTAGTTTCTTTACTGAACTAAATGACTGATCCCTTATATATTCTTCTTCTCATTGGCACGACAGCCCAGGATGGGCCTTGGCCTTCTCAACAAGCCTATGCCAAGACATTCTTCCCTTAGCCAAGGTTCTCCAGTTAATTATTTTTAAAATTTGTAGGTCCTTTTCAAGGCAGTCTAAAAATCTTAGGTTTGGTCGTCCTCTTTTTCTTGTACCTGTTGGCCTGGCACAGAAAACTTTTTGGTTGTCCTGCTATCCTCCATTCAATCAGCATTTGTAGTCCTTTATTCCTGTACAAAGAGCGTATGTTCCATGATCCTACTCTCAGTTCCTTAAATCCTTTTCCAGTTCGTCTCCGAGAAGTCTGTCCGGGTATATTAGCTTTTTGAGAACTCGCAACAATTGTTTTTTTACAAGGTGAGGTTGTTAGCGCCACGCCTAACCCCCAACCTGGAGGACCAGGGTGTTCCTCTTTGTCTGATGTCTCCCCTCCGACCAGTCCAGCTAGGGTGACCCTGCCAGGAGCCGAAGCTCCCGCCGGCATAGCTCTCGGGATCGACAACACACACAAACCACAACACCACGTTAAGGTGGGAACACCATCGTGTGGATCCCTTTTATATTGAAGGGTCAAAAATCCAAAATATGTGGGAAAAAATATGCTCATTCAGAGAAAGTAAGTGATTTTGTAACTTAAAATATCATCTGTACAAATTAATTAACATGCTTAAAGTTTGCATCGAACCTTTAAGATTATATCCTAGTAGCAATTCTTCTTTTTTACATTCGCTCATATTTTTCTAAAAGTATTAACCAGAACTCATATAAATGAGAAAAATACAAAGATTAGCATTAATTTTCATGAAATAAATTTATGCTTTTACTTTTTGAAGTTTTGCTTTGAAAGTTACTTTTAACTGTTTATATGAATAATTTTATTATTATTATTATTATTTTAAGGAAATATATGTCTACGATGTCTCAGATGATCAAGTATTTGTTTGTGTAATGCATGATGATGAAATGACTACCAATTTGTACATATCGGATGTGCAACGAATGAAGTTCTCTTTATCCTTAGAAAATATTCTGTACATCAGTTTCACAAAGTCTGAAATTAACCTTGGTGGAAGGTATACATTATTTTATTAAGTCTAAATTTGATTTAGTAGATATATAAATGCATAATGCAGGTATCCGTGCACCTGGAAAGTCATGGATTTCGGTATTGAACAAAATTTGTCATGATTTTAACTATTTTTTTATAAAAAAAAATCATGGAAAGTCTTGGATTTAGGTCTCTGAAAAATCTCATTTTTAAAATGGGATTAATTCTCCTCAATTTCACATTGTTCCGAATATCTGAATTTGTGACAAAATACCCACTCACAGTCACATTTTATTAAAATATAAAATTTCAAAAAATGAACAAAGAAGCATTTCCAGAGCAAACTATATTGTAAACTTCTGCATTTTCAGATTTTTTCATTTATTTATTATTTTTTTTTATTCCCAAATGAGAACAGAAAAATCGGGAGTGTTTCTTTACCGATGAACAAGAAAAGTATCTTTGGAGTATAATTCTGCAAAAAACAAAACTCGTCTTGAAAAATTCTGCCAAAAAGAAAAACTAAGTTTTTAACTTCCCAAAAGAAAAATCCTTTTTTCTTTCTGCAACAACTCAATTGCATTCTGCGACAATGTCACCATGTTGCCCATGATTCTGCCACAGTGCTTTGGGAGTGGTTAAAGGTTGATGCTGCATGCTTGAGCTGATAAAGGAGATTTATTGTTGTGTTTTTGTCAGAGAAAATAGTAACCTCAATTGCATTCTGCGACAATGTCACCATGTTGCCCATGATTCTGCCACAGTGCTTTGGGAGTGGCTAAAGGTTGATGCTGCATGCTTGAGCTGATAAAGGAGATTTATTGTTGTGTTTTTGTCAGAGAAAATAGTAACCTCAGCGTGTGGCTGGGTGGCGCAGTTGGTTTGTCGTTGGACTTCTGAGCCCAAGTCTGCGGGTTCAATACCCGGCCCTGACACCGGATTTTCGGGTCGCAGAAAATCCTCAGCGGTCATGTCGTATGATTATGTGGCATGTAAAAAATCCCTGGAGTTCCTTATTGGCTCTTAGCATTTCCGGCAAAATTGAATTCCTAGTGCACTTTAGCATCCAAATAGAGTCTCAGTGCTGCCATCTAGTGTGGCAGAAACTAGACATCCAAATTAACATGACCAACGGTATCTCATCTATTGTGGTGGTCCTGATAGAGTGGATACCACCTCTGGAGAACGCACTAGGTCTGCTCATCGGCAAGACCGATTGTGCAGCTCATTGGAAATAAAATAAAAAATAGTAACTTCAGTAAGTCATGAAAAATTCTTAGAATTAGTCATGAAAAGTCATGGATTTGAAAATCTAAAATGTAGCAGACACCCTGAATGTATCTGTTTATATAAATTTTTAATTTGACTCATACTGACTTATTTAATGCAGTGTTGAAAATTATTATTATGAGCTATAAGGTGTTTTTGCTTTCAACAATTGTTTTTATGCCAATAAAAGACTTATGTAAACAGCAATGCAAAAAAAAAATATATTTTTGAAAGATGATAATTTGTCAATTTGGCTGGAATATGATAATCATATATAAATTGATTACTCTGTCAAAAAAGCAATTGTTATTAATTTAAAGTGAAAACTAATTTCAAGTCAAACTCCTAGTAGGCCAGGGATTTATGTTGATCCTATCAGATTTAAACTGTTGTGAATTGTATGCATTTTGAAATATATATTTATTGCCTAATAAATCTTTTATTGCATGCTTTAATCAAATTTTTCAGTGATGAACGCCTTGCGGATATCCACAAAGTTCGTGGACTCAGGGGTGTCTACATTGCAACTCAACTAAAAAGTAGCGGAAATAACTCAAACTTGGAAAATTTAATATCTGTCATTACTTTCGACAAAGGTGGAGAGTGGAATCTGTTGAAGCCTCCAGTGAGTGATCGGAATGGACAGCCATTAAATTGCCAAATGGTAAGATTCTTTCCTTTCAACTCATTTTGGATTCAAATACCTTAGTTCAAAGCCCAAAATAAAGAAATGGAACAATTTAATAACTCTTGATCTATTGACAAGATATATATGTACTAAGATGTAGCCTTAATTGTTTGTGATGGTTGTAGTCTTTATTGCTTAATGATGCCAAAAATAACTGAAAATATGACATACATAGTTTAGTAAGGAGAGTAATTGAAAGTTTAGGCTCTGTAATGTTAATTTCACACTTTGATTCTTTTTCTTTTTTTTTCAACAAATCTTGGAATCATCTTTTTAAGGGAACTAAAAACATTTTGCACTTAATTAAATTTAATTTTGTGCAAAAAGTTATTTTTAATAGTTATTATTTTACTTAATAATGGTTGTAGAAAATTAAATTATGTGTTACATAATTTTTTACATCATTTTGAAATATACAAATTTTTTATTTATTTATTTATTTTTTGAAAACATATATAATTTTAGTGATATCGATTTAATAGCTCACTAAAAATAAAAAAATAAAGCTAGTAAACTTTGATAACAGTAAAAACTATTACATAAATTAATAAATTAATGAATAATTATTAAAATTATTTTTTCCATGGAATCATTTTTAATCAACTATCATACTGAGAATGAGGGAGTATTCATAATGCATAAATAAATTGTTTTGGCTTGCTTAAAAAATTCCTGAGATATAATGAATTACTCAAAGTGAAAGTAACATTAAAGGACCCAGACTTTTGATCTATTTTTCTGACTAAATTTTTGCGGCCAAATTTTTTGATTATGACTGTCTATTTATTTGGAGGATAAAGAACCTGAATTAATTGGGGGGGGGCAATGTTTATTCGGAGATTGTATGTTTTTCTGTCTGATTTTAACTTATAGTATCATCAGCACAAATGAATTAAAATATAATTATTAATAATAGCACTTGTACCATAAAATTGCTCATTAACACCTGAAAATTCCATAAAAAGACATCAAATTATTAAGATGTCCCGCTTTTTTTTGTGTGCTCTGTTCGTTTTTGAAATTAATATTTGATAAAGATATTAAAACATGTTTTATTTTTCTAGAGTGATGGTTGCTCCTTGCATTTGACTCAGAAATTTAGTCAGCTATATCAACGATTTCGTACTGTGCCCATTTTAACCAAAGAATCTGCCGTTGGTTTAATTGTTGCATCAGGTATTATTATTATTATTTATAAAAGTGTTTTTAATTTATTGAAAGCCGCATATCAAATAGAGAGACAGAATGTAACATTTTCACAACAGGAAAAATAAACTTCAGGAAATATAATTCAAGCATAAGCTGTTTACGTAACATCTTTCCGACTAAAAATAATTTATGTAAAGACAACAAAAAATTATATTGAAAATATTGAAAAGTTTATCATACAGATTTGAATATAAATTGAAACACGTATTTTGATTGTAAGTTTTTATTAATTTTTTTTAATAGTTTATTATAAAAAATTTTTTGATGCATCTGTCTTTCAGCAGCATTTTTTTCTCTCTCTCTATTATCATCTAATTACAAGTGTTTTCTCTATTTCTTAATTAGTTTTTATAAAAACTAGTCTTTATTACATTTCAAATCTAGCACTAAGAGCTATTAATTTTCATTATAAATGTAAAGTTACTTTTTCTATTATGTAGAATTTTTAAAAATTTAGGTGCAACAATTTAGTTTTTTAATAATTTGATAGTCACTTGTAAATGAACTGCATCATGAGTATGCATTTTTTTAAAATATGTGTATTTAATGTGGGTTTGAATAATTTAAGAGTCACATATGAATAAGATGCAATGTACTTTAAGAAAAATATTTTATTTAAAAACTGCTGCTTATGAAGAAAATTGGCTATTTTTTTATGTGGCATTATTTTTTTTATATTTAAAAATAGTTCTATTTCTTAAGTTTTTTTATTAAAATTTTAATTAGTCTTTTTTTTCTAAAATAACTGTACTGTGTATTTTTATGTTTTGAAAATTCTTACTTATTTTGTAGGAGTTGTTGGCAAATCCTTAAAGGGCCATCCAAGTATATTTGTTTCATCTGATGCTGGAATTACCTGGCGTGAAGTAGGTTTTATTCTTTTTTTAAAAATATAATTACCTTATAGGTTTTATTTTATTAGCACAAATCATTTATAAGCATAAATATATCTTTAGCATCAATACAAATTCTGTTTTTCTCTAATCATTAAGACAAAAAAAAATTTTTGACTTCACCTTAAAGCCGACTATAAAAATGTTTTCAAATGTTCAATTTACTTTATGAATTCATGTTTTTAGACTGAATACCATGGTCATCAATGGAATATTATCCTTTTTTTTTCTTTTGGCAAAAATTGATCCAAATAATTTGTAGCAAAACTAAATGAATTTTAGCTGTTCTAAGACATAAAACTATTTTTAAAAATTTATCAATTGTTTTCTTCTTCTAAATTTTAACACATTTTCTTTTTTTTTTAGTTTCATATATTAAAATTGTTATTGAAATATAAAAGTTCAGTTATTTGATATACTTTAAGCTTTTTTTTTTGCTCCCCTATGAGTATTTATATTAACATTGTATTAAGCATTATGTAAATTTTTTGCATTTAAAAAAATACTTGTATGTGTGAAATTTAGCATAGTTCAAAATCTAAGTCTTCATTTTTTTAGTTAATTTTTTAAGAAATTAATTATTTTAATAGTACAAATACTCAGTGTATAGGTTTTTTCTTTTTAATTTCATAACTTAACTTCAAGAGATTAAATTGTGAAATTTAAAAAAAGATTCCTCTAAACCGCTGAAGTTATTACCTGGTGCTTGCTGGTGTGAGCACAAACTAAATAAATATGATATATAAACACAAAATAAATATATATGAAATAATATATATTTATTTTGTGTTTATAATTGCATCAACATGTTGCTCTATGCTCATTCATAGTTTTAATTTTAGGTTCTGTATGGAAGTTATATTTACATGGTTGGAGATTTTGGTGGAATCATAGTTGCTGTTGCATCATTCAGTAATCAGGAAACTGATGAAGTTCTGTAAGTTATTTGTGGCTTTTTTGTATTAAATGTTAACAATCAAGTTCCTGTGGCTTAAAGTAAATTTTTTACAGGTATTCAACTGATGATGGTGAAACTTGGGAATCAGTTAAATTTATACCTAATGGTGGAAAACCATTTAGAGTATATGGCTTAATGACTGAACCTGGTGAAAAAACAACTACTTTTACTTTGTTTGGTTCAAATAAAGAACATCGTGAATGGCTGTTGGTTAAATTAGACCTTCGCCATGTGTTTAGTAAGTTATTTTAAAAATAATATTTTTTGCTTACTAATTATTTTTGTTAATATCAATTAATTTTTAATAGAAACAATATAGTAGGCTATATGTTTTGTTGAAAACATGAAAAGGATTTCAAGTTACAAAAACTCTTTAATTCACTATGTATTTTTAGCAGGAATAAAGATCTGTTGACACTTTTGCGATACAGTGCTAATTTTATGTGATATATTGTAAATACCACAGCATATTATGGAGAGGATTGTGCTCCAGAAAAAATCCAAATTTTTTGCTTAACGCTATCCAGAAATCCAAGCTCCAGAAGTTTCAAGAAATCATTGATCACATTTATGTATAAAAATTCTCCTATATATTATTTAAAAATATTAAAACTAGAATTTATACTTGACATCTCTTTCATTTGTAAATATTTTTTCTGGTACAATACTAAATGTGATTAGAGATAAAAGTAAACTGATACATATTTATTCATTTTAATTGTGCTGTATATAATTTATTTAGAATTTCATGTTTTGAAAGTATCATTGATTTAAATTTATAATGAGATTAATTTGTGTGAAATGCATCACTAATGATTTCACTCAAGAAATTTTCAGAATTTTTGAGTTGGGCTCACAATCACCAGATATTAGTAAGTCTAAGATTTTACCACTTTACAATCGGTTAATTTTCAAGAAAACGATCATAAAAGTGCCTATTTTTTTTTTTTTTTTGGCTTTTGTTTTTGTATTACGTATTTGATTAGTGCTGCAACTAGTTTAAAATAAACTATCTACAATTACCTTAAAAATATCCTGGTACTGCCATCAGGTGTGTAAAATGAGAAATAAAATGTCTTCTGGGCAAAAGAAATGAATTAATTTTATTCTTATTGACGTGTTACTACTGAACACTCCAGCCCGTCAATATCACGGGAGCGAGAAATAGCGGGCAAAATCTCACCCCGGCATTTTCACGGGAGTGAGAAGGAAGGGGTTGAACTGGTAATTCAAGTAATTTAAAATCCATATGATTTCTAAAAACTAAAATAGATAATATAAAGGGAAAACTTTTTCTCATTTCTATTCGCATAGTTACTACATTTTTATTTAATCTCGTAAGTAAATGATAATGGAGCCATATGTGAAAATTTATTTCATTTATTTTCTAATAATTTAATTCAATTTAATATGGTTAAATTTATAAAAAAAATTTACGAATGATTAGGAATTTTGTGTTACTTCAAATCAAGCCTTCATTCTCTTTTTATTACATTACTTATTTTAAATATTAATTTAGTTCTTATCATTATTAACATATTATTACTTGATAGTTATGACATACTGCTTAAGCTTAACTATTTGTGTATGTGTCTTACATTAATTTAATTTGTTAATAATTTTTCAGAACATGATTGTCAGTCTGAAGATTATAAAATGTGGAGTCCCCATGCTCCAAACCGCACTTGTTTACTAGGTAAAGAAGAAATATATGAGCGAAGAATTTCTCATACATCATGCTATAATGGACAAGATTATGAGCGACCGATAAAAACTGAAAATTGTCCATGTGATAGAGAAGACTATGAATGGTATATTTTCCATTTTTTAAGCCTGACCTAATCATATTTATTGTTGCAGAAAATATGTACAGCTAAAATTTCACTCTTTTGTGTGTAGTTTATTTTACATTCATGAAAATAAAAGGTGTATGAAAATTGCATCTGCCTTTGGCCAGTAGAGGTAAACCAAATCAATAAGAAAGTAAAAACACTATTATATATTAGAAAGATGGTGAGGAAATAGTTCGCAAGGCTGCCTTGCTTTTTGCAGTTTTTTAATATAATATTTAAAAATGTTCTGTTTGCATTTTGAATTTAGTAGATTAGACCAAATAATTCATAACAAGGTAACATCTGCTGAATCCCCATATTTTTATTTCTAAAAATCAATCATCATTGTAGTTAAATGAGATGATTTTAAAAGAGGAGTGGCTAGTGTACTCCAGCAGTTTAGTTTTTGTCATTTTAAAACATTTTTACAAAGCATTGATAACTTTATTTTTCTATAATTTTTTTTTTGTTGAATTTTTTGCAAATTGATGGAATTTCTTTATTCTCCTTCAGTGATTTTGGTTTTAAAGAAGAATCTGATGGTCATTGTGTCCGAGATAATGAAAGTGAAGTTGATCCACATGCTATTCCACAATCATGTCAATCAGGTGGTCTTTACAATTACACTAAAGGGTAAGCCTTTTATTATGCAAAAAATTATATTCAACCCATAAAGCTTAACTGACTAAGTTTATTTGTTGATAATTAATTACTGCAGATATTATTTTAAGTTACAAAATCCGACGCGAAATGTAGTTTCTATGAGTATTTTTTTATTGACAGGTTCAGATACATGCACATTACCCTTCTGTCTGAATTGGAGCGTAGAACTTCTATTAGATATTTTGCCTCTCACAATGTCTTTTCTATTATTTTTCTATTCACTTTTACAACTGTTCTGTGCCAAATATTTTAAGATCTTCCTCTTTTTCCTATTCCCCTCAGGGTTCCAATCAAAAACTTGTTTTACTTAAAAATTATTCAGGTTTACTTAAAGCGTGACTGATCTATTTCCACTTGTGGTTTTAAATTTCCATTTCAATTAGATTCTGTTTTGCTTTTCTAAGGATTTCTGCATACTTTTAGAGACCAGGATGCATACTCGTAAAACTGGATGCTCTTAGACACCAGGCTAAGAGTAACACCCTAGCCCTCCGGATTAGGGTTTGAGCATGGGGTTAATAACCCTATCTTATCTTGTAAAAACCTACTTGTTACAGAAACTGAAAACAGATTTGGATCCTTGACCATCAAAACATGGGGTGTAGCCACAATCTGAAAAATATAGTTCCGATAATTTGGTCAAGAGAGTGGTTAAAAGTTTTAACCCATTAATATTAATTTTACTTTTTGCTTATTTTACCATGCCGTTAAACCATTTCAAGTGAATTGAAAAATTTTTGCACTGAATTTTGAAAAGAATTTAATATTCTATGGTATACAAATTTTTACATCACATTAAATAACAGAATTTCCAATGGCAAAATACAAAATTTCAACAAAATCAGACAAATAGACCTTGAGAAATCATTTTCTAAGGAACAACTTTTTTTAAAATTTGATAATTTAATGTCTGATGTATAGTGTGTTATGTACTCTAAAAGATTGTGTATATTGTTTGATGTATGATCACCATTGTTATAATCATCATTTAAAGTATCAAAATTATTTTATCGCTATATTTTTAAAATATTAACCATACTTTTTATTTCAGGTATCGAAAAGTACCTGGTGATACTTGTAAGGGAGGAAATGATTTCTTGTATGAACCAGAAAAAAAGTTCTGTCCTATTGAAGGTAAATATAAACTTAATAATGTTGATAAATGAATGTTTCTTTAGTAGAAAATATAAAATTCAGTTAAAATGTGCTTTTTTAAACAAAGCATTCAAACATGCTTAAATATTATTCTCAACTATATAAGTTTAGCAACATTTCACTCAAAAAAGTGATAATGTTGTGAGTGTACTTTCATATTTTCAAGGCAAAAAAATTAAAAGATTTCTTATGACAAAGTGTATCAATTGTTTTGTTTTTCTTCTTGTGATTCATATGCGAATACATAAAAATAATTGTATTCATATTCATTTTAAAAAAAACTCATGTAAAATTATAACTTCTAATTGTCTCTTCATTGTAAAATCGTTTTTTTTTTATTCTATCATGCTTATTTTGAGTGGTACTTATCAAAAAAAAGTTATCTTTCTTTTGATATTATGTACCTAACGGTAGCATTAAAAGCTGATCTTTGCCAAATTTTACAGAAGCATTTTAATCAGATTTTTATATATTTTTAAACTTTTAAAAATTAGCCATCTCTTAATATATAAACTGACTTACATATTAAACTTATTTATTCATATTTGTAGATAATGCAGAGTTTTTACTTGTTGCTGAATTACAAAAGATTAGTAGGTTGGATATTAATTCTGTGACACCTCACCTGATGGAGGTTCCTTTAGAAAGTGTACACAATGTTGTTGCGCTTGATTATCATTATGGAAATCATTGCATTTACTGGCAAGATACTAATGAAGAAAAAATATTTGTATGTATATATATATTTGTTGCATTGTTATCTTTTCATTTTATTCCTTATATGTTTTCTGGAGTTTATTTTATTCCACTAAATCAAACACATTTATCGCATTTAATAAATACAGTCAAATCTGGGTTTCATTGGTACTTTTCCTTTATGGGAAGACGTAAAAAATTGGCCAAACCGTTATTGCTGTTTGATTTTGGTAATTGTAATATGTATTGGTACTATGGTAAATATGGAACTAGATTTTTTTTTTGTGTCCTCCCCCACCAAAAAAATAAATGAATAAATTTTTTTTATAATAAGTGATTTTATAATTTGAATGTGATGTTTGATATTTTGAATTTTTTTATCTGCCTTCAATTTTGAGGTATTGAAGTTCAATTAAATTTTAAAGGTAAAATCAAGTATTGATTTGCATTTTGTTATTGTTATGACTTTTTTCTACAAGTTTATTTTGTAAAATGTATTTGTGTATTATTATTATGATACTGATTTCATACAAAATATGTAAATATAAGTCGCAAACTATATTTCAAAAGTACTTTTTTTTTTCATTTAACAACTATTATTATTTTCATTTAATAACTATTATTATTGTGTATATTGCTAAAAATGACCTAGTCAAATGTGTAATACAGTAGATCCAACTAGTAATAAGCACTGATAGCTTTTCAGATTTTGACATAGAAGACTTAAACATCATTGGTCCATGTTAACACAAGTTAACTCGTTTTTGCACTTGCATTATCTATTTCAATTCATGATACCCAGAACAGCAATATGCAATATTACTAAGTTTAATTTCATTTCTTTCAGCATAAATAAAATTTATTGGAGTTTATTTAGAATATTTTATTTTGTTTCCATATTCAATTGCAAAATAATAGCCTATGACATACTTTCTGCGTAAAATTGCTGGCCAACAAAGTGATAATAAGGTGTATGATTAGCTATATGTATTAATTTAAGTTGTTTTTTCCCCAAAAATATTAATTGGCATATAATAAATTTGAGCACATTATCTCATTTTTCTATCTATTAACTCAGTTACTTTTGATAGTATACCTACTGTGTATGCTATTTTATATCATTACTATCAAAAGTGCTAAGTTCAAATGTCTAAATATTTACAGCGGCGTTGTTCTCATCCTGATCAAGCAAATGAAGTTATTGCTGAATCTAATATGAAATCTGTTGAAGGATTAGCTTTAGATTGGATCAGCAACAATATATACTTTTCTGATAGAGAAAGATCAGCTGTAGAAATTGTAAAAGCTAATCCATCATCAAGACAACTGAGAAGAACTATTCTCAATGGAACCCATGTTGACAAACCTAGAGGAATCGCTGTCCAACCTATTAAAGGGTAAATATATAATTATACCATTGTAAAGCAGCTTTAGCATAGGGTTATTTACCTCTTCTGGTTAGATTTAGTTATGAAAAATTGTACATGAAATAAACATTTAAATTTTGTTAAAATGAAACTTGTTTCTTTTTGTAATTATTACATATTGTTAATTAAAATTATGTTAATGATCTGAATATAATTGTAATTTGTTGTAAAAGATTAAAAACTTGACCATACTAAAAACAAGCTCTTCTCATCATTTTACCGGAAGGGGTTAAAATAGAAACACTATTTAAAAGAGTAAGGTAATTTTATTGTTAAATAAAATTTTGAGCATTGTTGAGTCATTCCTTGTTTATGCTATTTAATGCCTTATGACCTTTTCTTTGGCCTTTAGAGTCAAAAACTTACGTTAAAAGAAATAACAACCCATGTCTTAACAGATGAAAATGTACACTCTTGTCTACAAGAATATGATCATTTTTAAATAAATTGTTCATTAAAAATTTAACACATTTCTAGTAATACCAGAGGTGATTTTCATCTTTTTTTATTTAAAATCTATGTTTACAATCAAAATTACCTTTTGCTTGAGTTTCAGGACATCCTATGTATAGAGATGAGACATTTAAACTAATTTTTTTCAACCTAAACAGTTCAGTGCATTGGAAAAAAATAAATATTTTTCTTTATTTATTAGTTTTTATGCTAGAAATTGTCCAAAATATGACATAATCATATATTTTTTAATTTTTGTATTTTACCAAAACAACTAGTAGCAAAATCAACAATTTGTGTATAAATAATTATTAATTATATATTTTTTCAGATACTTATTTTTAGCAGATTGGAGTGAAACGAGGCCCTCCATATCTCGTTCATATTTAGATGGTTCTCATTATACTGTGTTATTTGATAGTAGCATAGTCACTTGGCCGAATGGTGTTGCTGTTGATCTTGCTGATGATTTAATATTTTGGACTGATGCAAAATTAGATTACATTGCTTCTGCTTCATTAGATGGTAAAAATATGAAATATGTTATTAGAAACAAGGAACAAGTACCTCACCCTTTTGCTGTAGCAGTATATAAAGTAAGTGAAAGTTTCCTCGTGATTTTGGTAACACTTCTATACTAATGCATTTTTTTCATATTTATCAAGAAATACTTAAAGAATCATTTTATAACTTCAGAAGTGTTTAGATCATGTGATTTCTCATAATCAATGAAGTTTGGACCTTCATACGTTTGATGGACCGACAATAAATTACGAATGGAAAATAATGTTGTTGAACACCCTATACCAAAAAATGTAGCAATAATGACAATTTTTTTGGTTATTCCAGGCAATAATCGCGCAAAATTTCATAAGCCTAGCTGAAATAATTGTGGAAATATGGACATTTTTTATAAAAATGTCCATAGTTCCAAAAAAAAGTGTAAGACTAAATAAAATAATAGTTTCTTATAAAAACAAATTTTATTTTGTCTTACACTTTTTTGTTGTAACTTTAAAAATATTCAATAAAATTAAACAAAATTTTTAGAGTAATTAAAAATTAATTATGAAATTTTTGCTTTAAAAGTTGAAAATAATCATTGAAAACTGTATAATATATAAGCAATTAAAGTAAATCTTTTATACTTCGCATGTGCAGAAAAAAAATTTATATATTTTTTAACAAAATTTTGTAGTAAATTGTATTTGGCAACTACTGAAAAAATTTTGATTTGAATATCTTAACAATTTCAAGCAATTTTCTAAGTTTTTGTACTTTTTAAAAGAAATTCTCAATGATAAGGAGTTTTCTTCAAATATTATTTTGTATCATAAGTCTAAGTTAAATAACAAATGATTATATCTTATAAATATCGAAATATAATCGTATTAGGAAAAAAAATAAGCAGAAAAAATGATACTTTTATGGAGGGTGATCCTCAACAATGCCTGTGTCATATTTAATAAATTTTGTTTAATACTACAAAGTGAAATTTGTGGAAAAGACATTCTATTTGAGCTTTCTTTTAAAGAGTATCAAAACCACTTGGAAAATTGCTTGAAATTTTCAAATCGGAATTTTTGTCAGTAGTTTCCAAACACTACAAAAAAATTTGAAATTTTTACTTCACATGTGCAGCATAAAAGAACTACTTTAATTACTTATATATTGCACATTTTTCAACAAAAAAAAAAAATCAACTTTTAAAGCAAAATTTTTGTAATTAATTTTAAATTTCTTCAAAAAATTAAGACAAAGAAATTAGTTTTTTTTTTGTATAAATGTCCATATCTTTATAAATATTTAAGCTATTTTTTAGAAATTTTGTACAATTATTACATATAATAAACAAAGTAATTGTTACAAGCTACAAATTTATTCTTCCATTCTTTGGTATAAGGTGTTCCCAAACGCTATTTTACCACGTTTATATAAACTTGCCTTCGTGTATGTCTGTCCGGGTGGAATTTTGTAATCGATTTTAAACTAACTTCCCGACTAGCTACAAACTTCAAATTTGGCACATAGTTTAGAATTGGATGACAATGCATGAAAATGAGGAGAAAAAAAACATACAAAGTAAAATAAATTAAAATTAAAAAATATATATTTTCGAGATTGTCTTTTGTTGTCGATTCCATTATTTCAAATTAGTATTACAAGTCAGGTGAAAAGATTTTTATTGTCGGAGTATTTTTATTGGCTGAAAAATCACGTGGTAGGATCCAGTTTTTCCGCATTCATTTCCAGATTGCTTTGGTTGTCATCAGCATAAAACTAATGAAAGTTGTAAAAGTATTGTTTTTCTATAAAGATTTTTGTATCCCTAATTCAAAATGAAAGTTCTATTATTTTAGTAGTGGTCTTGTAGTAGTCTTGACTACTCTTGACTAAGAAAAATAATCTAAATAAAAAAATATGTTTCTAAAAACCACGTTTTTTGTAGTGAAGAATAATAACTAAAAATTAATAATTTTTAAAAAATATAAAATAAAAATTAAAGAAATTATGATTTAAAATAAAATAATTCAAAATAAAAAATAATATTTTTAAAAACCATGTTTTTGTAGTGGAGAATAATAATTTAAAAAAATTTAAAAATGAAAAACGTGGGGTGCATGAAATACATAACAGTGCATATACACATTTTCTTACTCATACACATGCACAACCACATCCACATTCAGATACAATTACAATTATAGATATACATACACATATTCTCAAGAGCACACATACACACACTAATATAACATTACTGTTATGTATTTCATGCGCCCCACGTTTTTCGTTTTTCAATTCTTTTTTAATTATTATTCTCCACTACAAAAACGTGGTTTTTAAAAATATTATTTTTATTTTGAATTATTTTTCTATTTGTAGTTTATTGTAAGTTCCTCAAACCTCTAAAAGCTTTAAACTTCATTAATATATATACGAGGTGTGATCAAAAAGTATCCGACTTTTGTTCATAAAATAAACGTTTATTATGATATAATTATTTAATACAAATCCCCTTCAAAGTAGTCCCCTTGGGCTGCCACACACTTCTCCCAACGCTTCTGCCACTGTTGAAAGCATCGCTGGAAGTCCTCCTTTGGTATGGCTCTCAGATGGTCTGTCGCATTCTGCATAATGTCTTCTCTGGTCTGAAATCTGGTCCCTTTTAGTGGCATTTTCAGCTTTGGGAAAAGCCAAAAATTGCAGGGAGCCATGTCAGGAGAGTAGGGAGGTTGACGAACCACTGGTGTGCTGTGTTTTGTCAAGAAGTTCTGAATTAAATGGGAAGAATGTGCGGGAGTGTTATCATGATGGAGCTTCCAACTGCTTGTTGCCCACAGATCCGGGCGCTTGCGCCTCACTGCGTCACGAAGGCGACGCAGAACCTCTTGGTAGTACTCCTTGGTGATTGTAGTACCGTGTGGTGCGTACTCGTGATGTACTAAGCCACTGGAGTCAAAAAAGGCTGTTAGCATGACCTTGACATTGCTGCGAACTTGCCTTGCTTTTTTAGGCCTCGGGGATGAAGGATGCTTCCACTGTGTTGACTGGCGCTTGGTTTCTGGGTCATATCCATAAACCCATGACTCGTCACCTGTAATCACTGTGTTCATAAAGTCGGTATCACTGTTCACTGTTTCCAGCATGTCTTGTGCGATCTCCAGACGAAGGTTTTTTTGCTCAAATGTTAGCAGCTTTGGTACAAACTTTGCTGAGACTCTCCTGAGGCCCAAGTCGTCAGTCAAAATTGATTGAATGGAACCAAAACTAATACTCACCTCGTCTACAAGCTCTCTGATCGTGATTCGGCGGTTCTGCATCACCAGGTTCCTCACTTGATCAATGATGGCATCATTTTTCGATGTTGAGGGCCTCCCTGAGCGTGGTTCACTTTCAACTGATAAGCGGCCATCTTTGAAGCGGTTGTACCACTCCTTTATCTGTGTGGTGCCCATTGCTTCATTTCCAAACACTTGTTTAATCTTGCGAATTGTTTCCACTTGCGAATCACCAAGATTAAAGCAAAATTTTATGCAATAACGCTGTTCGACTTTTTCTGACATTTTTAAAAAAATAAAATCCGACGACACTCACTTGCACCTGTTCAATCATGAATGGCCTGACGCCGACTGACTTGTATTGGAGCTGTAGAAAAAAATGAGCATGCGCACTAGGCATGCTCACAACCACACATCGAGCCCCACCCCCATAGCTGCGTTTGTTTGACCAATAAAAATTAAGGTCGGATACTTTTTGATCATACCTCGTGTATATATATATATATATATATATATATATATATATATATATATATATATATATGAGAAATCACATGATCTAAACATTTCTAAATTTATAAAATGATTCTTTTTAGTATTTTTTGAGAAAGATCAAAAAATGTGTTAGTATGGAAATTTTTCCTTTATTTTGCCAAACCCTATATATCTGTGGCATGTTTACACATATATAATGAAATAATTAAGTATTAAAAACTAATAAAATATGTGACATTATCTGAAAATGGGTTATCTGTAAAAATATTCTTTAATTTTGATCTATGGTCATTAAAAGTTTTTTCTCAGAAATAATGTATTATTAAATATAATTAACTCTTGACTTGCTGTGGTGTCATGAAATGAAATGTTGTTAATCACTTATAAATATTCCATCCACTCCAACCCTGATATTTTGAAGAGATTTATTTGTTGTCAAGGTTAAATCTTTCTCTTTTAGTCTTTGAACATTCTTAAAAGATGTAATACCAATCAATTATGAGACTCTACCCCCAAACTAAAATAAAATGTATTTTATTATTTCTTGTTATTACTGAATATGTTTGATAGGACTTCAAAATCCATAGTAATGCACAGGGTGCGTAGCGTTTGTAAAAAGTACTTAAAGGTGCTTTTTTGGGGATTTCGCTTTTAAAAGTGCTTTTTTCAGCTGGCATTTTTAAAAAGTGCTTTTTTTCCGAATAATTTTTTTTCTCCCTTCAGTGATGTCTGGTGGATCCCATGCATTTCACGAAAAATGGGGAGTTAGCTACGTAATCATTCACGCAGACTTCATGTCGTACCCACGTTATGACTTGTGCATGCGCGCACACTTGAAACCGAAACCCGAGTGCTCCAATTCGGATAGAGAATATCAGATCCTCATGAAATGTTTTTCTTTTTAATTTATTTTAATTTTGTTCTTGTTTATTTTATTTTACTTCTAACACTTTTTTTGACGTAGGGGGTAAGGGTACTTTTGTTCTGAGTTCAGGGTCAAGTTGAATTCACTCGGTGATGTGGGAAAGTACTGATTGTTTCGATTTATGCCCGTTTCTTTTTTTTTTTTTTAACGCTAAAACTGTTTATAAAAAGTTTTTGTTTTTCAATAATATCATTGATTGAATATGCATTTTTTGAGTGCTTAAAAACTTTTGTAAAGTGCTTGAAAAGTTTTTAAAAAGTGCTTATTTTTGATTCAAAGATTTGGCTACGCACCCTGATGCAGTTAAAGCATTGCATATTATATATTGTTATACTGTATATGAAATCACTACCTAGTTATTTCAATTATTTAAAATAGTTCGGCCATAATGACAAACTTTTCTCTGCATCATTTTATATTTTCCAAATTTAAATAGCTTTTTTTAATATCCATGCACTACTTGCATAAAAATGCACCTTTGAAAGTTTAATTTATTCATCTTTGAAGTATCCTACTTCTAATTTGCAGAAAAAGAAATATTCAATAAATTTGTCCTAATAATCCAAATTGATTGGGATTGATGCTAACTCGAATTAAACTGTTTTTTGCACTAGTGTAATTGGAAAGTGATGATGCTAGTACATAAAAACACATAGTTGATGCTGACACAAATCCATCTTTAGATTATTGTAACTTTACTTGTTTTGTATATCTTACGATAATAGTTTTTACCATTTCAACATGCGCCCTTTAGCTTAACATGGTTCTCAAGTAGCAATAACAGACTTATATAAATGACATTCACATTGTCCTTTACATATGTTGTAAAAGGTTCTTTTTTAAAATTGTTAATTCTTTTTTGATTAAGATTCTTTCAGCATTCCTTTCTCTTTCTTTACTTGATTAGATGAGTCATAGAAAAAAATCCTATAAAAGTCGTAGAAAATTGCACTTAACGAACTTGCTTTTCTGCTAGGCAGACTAATTTCTCTCATGTTTTATGTTATAGAAAAATGCTATCTAAGGGGGGGAAACATTGCAATCTCAGCAAATTTGCTATTTATAAAAATGCTGGACAATTAATTAACATTTATTAAAATTATATTTTTTTTATAATTATTTCATGTTAAATTAATAAAATTCAAAAAATATGCTTAAATATTTATTTATTTTTCTCATAGGATTGGATTTATTTTGATGATTGGACTAAGGAAGCTATTGTAATGGCTAGTAAACATGATGGCTCTGGAATAAATACACTGTCTAGAACAACTCATAGAGCCATGGATATGAAGATATTCGCCCCATCACTACAAAAAGGTGTGCAATAAATTCAAATAATCTTAAGTATCTTAGTAATTATCTTGAAACTTACAGTTTTATGTTAATGTATTTGCTTTCTTATAGGCTCAGGGCCTTGTAGTGGTCCATTTAATGGTAATTGTAGTCATTTTTGTGTTGCCTATCCTGATGGCTCTCATGTTTGTTTATGTCCAGAATGGGCAATCAAAACTAAATTGAACAATGGCTCTGAGATTTGTTCCTGTTCAAATGGTAGTGCTCTTCTGGCCAATGGTACATGCAGTGAAAGTGACTGTAAGTATAAAGCCTGTTAAAAGTTTTATTTTTGCATATACTTATATTCATTTAAAAAACTCTATAATATATAATATATTAAATTATTTTATTTTTAAACAAAATAATAAAAAAAACTGAGATAGTAACTGTAAGTATAAAGCCTGTTAAAGTTTTCTTTTATGTTAGCATTTAGTTATACTTCTTTTAAATAATGTACAACATTATATAGAATTATTTTATTTTTTAACAATTAAAGCTGTTACATATTAATCTTTCATAGTAGTAATTATTTTTGACGTATGTTTTATAATGTCTTTTCATAAAATTTTAAAAAAAATCAACTATTTTAGTTTTTTGTTAATACAGTCGTACCTTGATCCATGGTTCCCACATCTTTCATTTTTCCTTTATATATCATTTTGTTTGAAAGCTACCTTAGCAAATAATATTTTTCTACTTTTAAAAATATCCGATTAGATAGTTTTTGAAACTAACACATTCCTGCTTCTTGCTCAGAAATTCTACTGATATTTTCCAAAGGTATTGCAGTTAATTTATTTTGAGGGAAAAAAAACAGTAACTCCTAATGCTAATGAGGAAAAGGAAAATGAGGATTTGTTGCAATTTGGGAAAAGGACTCGAACATCATGTTTGATGTTTATGCATCAGTTGGTAAAAATATTCAACCGTGTTCTGTTGTCAGTTCAAGAAATAGTTGCAGAAGTTTAATAAGTGGCTAATAAAGTTGGAGAAAGTGAACTTGACTGAAATCAGTAAAAACACTTACGGAAAGCCTTGGAGCCTTTGAAACAATAAGGAGGTTTCTGCGTCCATACGAACTTACAGGTAGTGAACAGCAACTTGTTATAAATGTCGTAAATTTATTGTTTGCACTGAGAAGAAAAGAGTATGTTGAAACCAAAATTTTAAGACATTTTAAATAAGTAAATATGTTCTTTTCATCCTTCTTTTTTGTCGTATAAAAGTTAATTATGCAAGTCATCAAGTTTTTATGCATTTTCAAATTACTATTTGATTTTTATTTATTTATTATTATTTATTTTTTTCCCACTTAGTCAAGTGAAACTTTAAGTGCTCAAATGAGACAACTTTTTTTAAATAAACTAATTTTAAAGATCTTGATGAAAACTTTATATCTATTTTGTAGCTTCCGTCCACTGTAAAGCTGATGAATTTAAGTGTTCAAACAGCAAGTGTATTCCAAAATCAAAAATGTGTGATGGTTCAAATGATTGTGGAGACTACAGCGATGAAGGAAAACAATGTGGTAAATATGCCTCTTTGCTGCAAGAATATATGCATAATATATTGTATTTTATTGAAGAATATTAATGTAAAAAAAACCAATCATCATACAGATTCAACTTGTGATGGTGGAAAATTTAGATGTAAAAATGATCGTTGCATTCATTCTACCTTTGTTTGTGACTTTGATGATGATTGTGGAGATATGTCAGACGAGCTCAATTGCAGTAAGTACTATGATATTAAATTATCAGTGATCTTTTCATAGTGTCTAAAAATATTCCTTTTATAGTTTCCTGATAAGTCCTTTTGGTCAAATAGTTCCTAAGAAATTGAATTTTAATAAAGTTGCACATTTAAAATTCAATTTCTCAGGAATTATTCAGTGGATTTCACTCAAATTTTAAATTTTGCCACATAAAATTGCATTCTTTAAATTGCATAATTGCATTTATTCAATTTTTTTTTCAAATGTTATTAAATAAAATATTACTAAATAATTAATAAAAATTATTTTTGCAGTTATTTTTTGCATCTTTATGTAAAAAATTAGCGAAATATAGCGAAATATGCAAAAAGTAAAATTAGCATTAAGGGGTCCAAACTGTAGACCGCTGTCCTAATTAAAATATTAAGACGCATATTTCCCAGATTACGGTTACTTTAATGGTCTAGAATCCAAATCTGTCAGAAAAAAGCATGATGTTTATTCAGAGAAAGTATGTCTTTGTGACGAATTTCATACCATAAAATATCATTGGCACTAATAAACTTTAAGATTTAGTCACTTCTCGAAACTTTAAGATTTAGTCCAAGTAAATGAAACTTCATTCATTAGATTTAAAGTTATTAAGGATGATTCTTTTCTATTTTTTGCGCATTGCACATCCGTTAAATAAAAAGTAGATGGTGGCTTCTTATGTTTAGCTTGACAATTTGAAATAAATGCAATGAATTGTCAGAATTTTTTTTTTTTTTGTTATTTTAGAAAAACCCAAATATTGTATTTTATGAACAATTCTATGCCACTGACACATTTAATAATTTTTATGATTGTAATACTTGCGAGAGTGATGTGAGCTTGGCAAAAAAAAATTTCCAATATTGAAATGAAGCAACAAATTATGTTTAAATTTATCTTCTCAAGTATCAATTGGAAATATGTTTTTTTTTTCATATGTTTTTAAAGCTAGATAAACATAATGTTTAATGAATGTAAAAAAATATTTATATTGTGATATTATCTAAATGTTAAAAAAAAACTGACAATAACTTAATTAACTTATTTTTGAACTAACCAAATAAATTGTAAAAGTTGCTTATTTTCTTAAAAGAATAATTCAATTTTAGAGTATCCTGAATGTAGTGCAAGTCAATTCCAGTGTGCAAATGGTCGTTGTATCAGACGAGAATATTTATGCGATTTTGATGATGATTGCCATGATGGTTCAGACGAATCCAACTGTACAAGTAAGTTTATTGGTTTCTTTCCAATATGTTACAGTCTTAAAAAATATCATCACAGAAAATATTATTAAGTTTTTGAAATTTTATTATTGTATGCTGTTATCATTGCCTTGATAATTATATATTTTTTTTTTCCTTAGGTCCTGAAAGGACATGTCGTGAAAATGAATTTTTATGTCAAAGTGGTCAACAATGCTTACCAATGTCTTGGAGATGTGATGGAGATTCAGATTGTCATGATGGCAGTGATGAAAAGAACTGTCGAAATATGACCTGTGAATCATGGCAGTTTAAGTGTGGTAATGGCCGATGTATTTTTATGTCTTGGCAATGTGATACCCAAGATGATTGTGGTGACAATACTGATGAGATTAATTGCAGTAAGTTTATCTTAAATTTTTGAATTAGGGGCCGGGATAGCCTGGTTGGTAGGGCACTGGGCCCATGTCCAGGAGTTCGTGGGTTCGATTCCCGCCGCCCGAAGACTCTCTGTGTAGTAAATGGTGACTGATGCACGTTAAATCTGTCGAGTCGCAAAGTCCTCCATGTTCCCATAACAAATCAATTCCGCTGGGGGTACTGATCCAGGAGTTTCCTTGTCTTCTGGATTGGTTAAAAATTTACAAGGCTACGGAGTTGTACATTAGTAGTCGTAAACCCAAACGTTGGGTCGGCTGTTTAACGACTGATATAAAAAAAAAAATTTGAATTTATTTGTAAAATGGAAAGAAGGTATTTTAATAAATAAATTTTATGAGTATCTTCACTTTTTTCCTTTAAGTTTTCTATCTATATGGTTGAATAAAATTCTAATATTGATTTATGACAAGTTAAAATTTTGATGCAGCACCAAACAAAATCTAATTAGTTTAGTGCTGTATCTAAGTTTTAACTTGTCATAAAGCAATATTAGAATTTTATTCAATCGAAATTCATTTTTTGGGACTAACAAAAAAAATTTCGAAGTAAAAAATTTTAATATTACATTTTTTCAACTTTTTATGAAAAACAGTCATAAAACATTCAAGTGGCCAATCGCTGAAACCTTACAAAAAATTTCTAGTGCATTCTGCACATGTTTGTTGTCAATATACTTGCTATTTACTGTGTGTAATATTGAATTGTGGACCAGATATATTTTTCAGTCAAGTTCATTCTGATGGAACAAATGGGATTTTATTTTTATAAAAAGTGTATCATAGCTCTTTAATAGGCAAAACTTAAGTTCCATACTTGCTCATTATTTTAAAAGTTTGTTAAAACTATTTAACAGTCACATTATGTTAATGGTTAATTATCTAATAAAACCCATTTTAATGATACTCTTGCTCAATGACAAAAACAAATCAAATCCTCAAAGGTTGCCTTCATCATGTTATGTTTGTTAATAAATCAAATAGTCGTTTTCCCTTCGATTCTTTTGTATATGAAAAAAATACAATATGCTACAAGCACATTTATCAAAGGATATTTATTAGATAACTTGTTTAGGTGGCAATCTTAAAATTGTTTCAAACCGCATCCTGGCTAGTCAGAAGCCTACTGTATCAAGTTTTGGTTTCTCTATTTCCAAATAGTAATTATGAAATAAATAATTTGGTACATTTTTACAAGTAGCTGTCTTTTTAAATCATTTAAGGAACAATGGCTTCATAGATTAGCCGTCTTATGTATTCATTACATAATAACTCTTAAGATTGTTAATGGTTTATCATTTGTTATACTAAAACTTTTTTATTATTTTTTGTAATTGCTAAATTATGGGTCACAAAAAAATACTAATCTTTTTTTTCAGCAATAGCAAACACTTATGCAAAATTAACTCTTATTGTTAAATGAAAAACTGTAATTTAAAATTTTATTTATCTAGCTACATCAACTGTCAAACCTTCTTCCACTACTCCTAGTAGTGTTACAACTGGGGAGCCTGGTCACTGCTCAACATGGATGTTTAGATGTAATTCTGGCACTTGCATTCCTTTCTGGTGGAGATGTGATGGTGTCAATGATTGTGGTGACATGTCTGATGAGAATATGTGTGGTGAGCGTTTTGACATATTTCTGTTTCATTTTGAAAAATATGCATACTATTTTTAAAAGCAGTGGTATTTTCCCCCCAGCACATTGTCCTCACAAAATCAATCGAAGTACGCCCACACGAAATAACCTGGTTTTTTTATTTGTAGGTTTATAATTTCCTTTTAAAGACAAAAGAGTTGTTAGTTATTATCATTTTAGCATAAACTTCCAAATAATTGGAACTGATTGATTAACTTGATAATTTAGATAAAATTGCTATATAAAGCTAACTTAGCATTTAAACTGAAATGCAAACGTGTTTTGAGAGCATACTAATGTAATGTGTGCAGAAAAAAATAAATGGTCCACCCTGAATCATTTCTGCTCTAATTGGATCTTTGAGTTTTAGGATTCGATCTTAACGGTTTGAGAGGGTAACCACAAATATGTGAATTAATTAGTGTGGATGATATTTTAAATTGCAAAACCAGGCACAAAAGCATACTTTTTTTGAATAGATATACCTTTTTTTTATGGATTCAGATTTAACTCTCAAAATATAGGAGGTAGTTGCACTTAGGACAGTTTAATTTTATGTTGTAAAATATAAAATTTGAATGAAATTTATTGCATAGTTTTTTGAGAAAATTAATTTTAAATACCTCTATTTAAATATCTAACTATCTATTTGATTTCTCGGAAACTATTCAGCCAATTTTGCTCGAATTTTTTGGTACGCTGTTTTCTTTTTTAAAAAAAAGCTTATCTCGTACATCTTGCGCCAACAAATTTCAAAAAACTAATGTTGATTTATAAATAATTACAAGGTTGTTTGATGCTAATATTTATGCATTTTACCATTTACCAATTATTCTTTGTTCTGTATGTTTCTTGTTTAGCTTTCTAAATTTAACATTCAAATTATTAGTAGTTCTAAGGAAAACCTACAAACTGCTGCATAAATAATGATTAGGAAGTTAAATGTGGAAAAGATTATGACTAATGTACTAGAAAACTTATAGAATAGATGTTTCTTTTCAAAAATGTTTGATCTAACTTTGTAGGATTTAGGAGCAAAAATTGTATTAATGTTGAAGAAAAGTAATGATAAATTTATGTCTTCTATCCTAAAAATATATACTATTTATTTTGCTTCCAAAATACTCAAAAAAAAATTATTCATATGTAATTTAATTTTTGGACTTTTTCATGGTTATTGCACAGTTTTCTAGTTTACGTGAGGTATTATAGTAATTATATTATTATTAATTAAATAATTCATTTTTTTGCCATTGAAATTCATTTTCTATTTCCTCCAGGAGATAAGACTGATGAAAGAAATTCCTCTTCTACTACTGAAGTCACACCTATCAATAAAAATCAAACTAGCTGCGGAGAAAATAGATTTAGATGTAAATCTGGTAAGTATTTTTTTCTTTCTCTTTAAGTTTTAAAAATTAAAAGTTTTAACATTTTATTGCAAAGACCTTTGTTTCATAAAATGTACTGTCTCAAATTACTTGTATTTATACTAAAATGTGTTAACCCTCTTGTAATCATGTGCATGGAGAGTCCTCTTCAGTCCTGCAGTCTCTTTCTATAATCTTTTCATTACCTCGGTCCACATTAGTGAACCTTCGCTTCCTAGCTTCTTAAAACACAAAATAAAAAAAAAATTTGTTCTACCGCCACTAAAACATTTGTGAACGTTTAAGCTTTCTAAGGATTCCAATCGATATAGAACATGTAAATTATTTTTGTAGATACATATACAGAATTGATTTTTGAAAAATGATACTAAATCCATGTGCTCCAAAATGTAGGTATTTTTAAGTATTAAATAATTTAGTTATTCTGAAAACTATTTTTTCCTTTTGACCTAGTTCTGTGATCTGCATGAAGTTTTTAAATTTATATTTACTTAATATTTTAAAATAATGCTGTTAAGAACATCCAGGTTCATGCTTGTGTACCTTTGTATGTATGTTGAAATTTACATCAAGAGAAATCTCATATTATTATTAGTATTTAATTTTATATCTATTTAGTAATATTTTTATGCGTATTTTAATTAAATGTTTTTTGTTAAGGTATATGCATTTTTTAATAACTTTAATTTTATGTGTTTTTTTTCCATAATTTTGAAATTTCCACCCCCAAGTATGAGATATTTTTTGATAATTAATGATAGATTGCTTTAAATAATTATTTGTTTAGCATGGTTTGCATAATTAAAATAGATGAAACTACAATTTATTGCAGTATAAAATGCAGTACCTATAAAATTTTGTACTTCTTGAAATTTAATTCTTTTTTAATAATTATTAATTCTATTCACTATTGTATTTAAATGGACCATAATATAAAAACATACATGTTTGTTCCTACTTTAGGTAAATTAAACATATGAAATATTTATATTCATGTTCTTTTACTTATTAAAATCTGAGGTACATCTTTATGTACCTAAAATTTTTAGCCCTGTGACAGTATAATTCATATTTTGTTTATCTTATTATGACTTATGGCAGTGAAATAGAAATATGGAAGTGAAAAATATTTTTTCCTTTATACTTCAGTAGTGAAGATTAGATTAGTAAATGGTATTTCAGGGAATTATCTCAAGTTTGTTTATTAAAAAATTGGAGATAGACTAAATTTTATTCATTAAATGTGTGCTGAATTAGTTCTTGAGTGAAATTTTTTCCATGTCAAAATGCTTTAAAGTCTACAATGTTAATATTTATAAATGAAATATAATGTTAATAGAGTTGATAGCTTTTCTTTTAAGAATATTTTTGTTCTCATTTTTATTTAGGTACTTGTATTTGGAGTTCATGGTTATGTGATGCCTTGATTGATTGTCCTGGAGGAGAAGACGAAGAGAATTGCAAAGGTAAAAATGGCTTTATTTATGCAATTTTGTTTTTTATAGGATTTTCGAAACACTGGAAAACTGTATATTTCAGAGCTATAAAGTAGAGCATTTTATCTCATGATTTTATTTATTTATTTATTGTTACTATTTTGTTAGCTATTATGTACAAAACTACATTTTAATATTAGCTCTCTTTCCTTTAATTTATTATCAAAGACGTGTGTGAACTATTGTTGTGTTCTTCAATGTGTATAAATTATGAAACAAAATAATTTTTATTTCAGCTGATGAAGAGTGTGGACTAGATTATTTTAGATGTGTGCACAGTGCTGGTTGTATTTCACACAAACTTGTTTGCAATGGTAAAGAAGATTGTGGAGATGGAAGCGATGAATGGGGCTGCCAGTTTGGCAATGGTATTTTCATTTATTTTTATGCAGGATTTGCCTAAATGATTCACTCAGTTTTAAAGGATTGTTTATTTACAAGTATATGCTATACAAAGTGGGTGTTACACGGTTAAATAGATACACTCACATATTAAAATATAGATACACTCATTATAATATAGATACACTCACATATTAAAAATGAAAAACTTACACTAAATCTTACAAACTTACACTAAATCTAAAAAACATTTCTGCAAGCAATCCATTAACTTTTGTAACTAGTTTCAACACTTTCGTTTAAAAATCACAAATTTTTTAATAAACAGTTTACATTTTTTAAAAATGTTTTAATTTTTATAAAACTCTATATTGATTTATACAGAGATGAGTTAGGTAAAAACAAAAAAGCTTAAAATAGAAATTTAAAAATTTTATGTTCAAAAACACTATTTAAATAATTGAAAAAATACCTAAAATTTGAGCTAAAAAAAGTTTATGTAAGAAGCATTTATCCATAGAATGATATCGAGGTTTTATTAAAATTATTGATGCAAGATTTTATTAATTTATTTATTTATTTATGTATAATGAAATTGTGTGAATGTGAATCTCAATATGTGACTTTTAAACCATGTGGATATGAGTCTTGATATTCAATTAATTTCAAAATCACATTAATGCAAATGTCAATGTTTGAGTTTGAAAATGCATGAATAAGAAGCTTGATGTGCCTAAACCTCGTAATTACGAATTGCGTGTGATATTTAAACATGTGAACACAAATCCGGATGTGGGATTTTTAATCATGTGAATGTAATTTTTTATCATATTTTTGCATAGGTAGGAAAAAGCTTAAAAACTAATCTTATTTTTTCTTCAGGAACTCGAAAAAGGCAAACTTTATTTGAAAGGTGGATTTTTTTATTATATTTTAAAAAGTAGAAGAAACTCATTCTTGTTAATCAGGATGCCTGAAAGTAAATGCAATGATGTAATCAAGGGGAAAGTGTGGCTACGCAAAATGGGGGGGGGGGAGATTGATGATTTTTTTTTTTTTTGATAATGCTAAACAAATTTCCGTGACTTTGACAAATTTCTCGCAAACGATTTTCGTGTATATTATACGTATCTGCTGAAAATATGCATAGTGACCCCTTTTGTCATTTGACACACAACTCAATGATAAGTCAGTTCTGTTCATACTTTTAATCGATACTTTTATTCAATGTCCATCATAGCAGCAGTGATGCGTTTCTGCAATGTTGTCGGCAATGAATGTACATAATCTGGTTGTCCATTTTAGGATCCAAAATCATTCATTTCATCTGATTTTGTCTGCGAAATGTTAATTTGGTTTTTAAAATAAAAATAAATTAAAAAAAAGTGGTCAAAATTTATCCACTCTATCTGGCAGAAACTGATTTGAGGAGAATTTCTTTCTCTGCTTTGCACAGTCGCACTTTCGAGAATCAGATGGACAACTGTTGGTTTTATTAGCGAGCAGAGAGTGCTGTTTTTCGTCATTCAGCTTGCAAACTCGTCAATATGTATATTAGACATTTTAGGTGGCGTCACTGGATTTTAAACACCTTAATAAATTGTGGTTTTGTTTGAACCTCTCTATTCCAGAGTTAGTTTTTTTTTTAAAAAAATTATTTAAATTATTTATGAAATAAAATTAAAACTTTTAATAAGTTCAGTGATTTTCAAGCATATTTCGTCCGAATTAGGTGGTAACAAAAAGGTATAAACCAATTACGAGAGTCAATAATGTGCTTGCACAAAGTTTTTTGATTTTGGGTTCATTTCATTTTATCTAAGTCTACCGCTCCTTTGTATTCAAATAATCCCCTAACCACCTTTCCATCCACTTAGTGTCAAGAATGATTCAGTCATTCTAGTTAAAGCAAAGATTCCCCCAATTTTTTGGAAAGTGAATAAAAGGTTTCATATTATGCAGCTAATTATACTCCTATTGATTTCAAAATAGCCATATTAGCTATTCTCATATTCCAACTGAACATTTGTATTTCGACAATTTTTATTTTATTTATACAGTAATGTATTTTTTTTATTACCCTTCCACCTTCTGTTCTTTGATAAGCGTGTGTAATGTAAGCCTCCTTGTAAATTAAAAATTCCTCATCTTTCGCTCTACTCAACTTCAAGGATGACTGGAATTTCCGCATTTTAACTCAATGGTTCTAGTTCAAAATTAGAAGGGAAAAAACAACAAAAGTTTTCCCAGTTTTCTGTTTCATCGGTTTTTTGTACACCAGATAAAAAGCTCTGTACTGTACCTTTATGTTTTAATTTTTGTTGTATAATACATAAATTTGTTCAATTTCCAATATTGTTTTTAGATACTTATTAATTGAGATTTTTCTTTCTTTAGATACTTCGTCACCTTTATCTTGCTCATCTCTTCAATTTCTATGCTCTACCGGTGAATGTATTGGCATGAATCAATTGTGTGATCATAATAATGATTGTCCTTTAGGGGAAGATGAAAAAACTTGCTCAGACACAGGTTGGTAATTTCCACTATGTTGGTTATTTCATATTATTTTTGCAACTGTTATCAATGAACAATTATGTTTTAATATTTCTATTTTTCATTATTTTCTTATCTTTAGAAGCTATAAAAAAAAGTTAATTATTTTATAAGAAAAAATTTCAAAATTAATCTTTTTGACATAGAGGTTTATCTTAAATTACACGGATGCTTAAAAGGAAGAGAGTCTTAGCCATCTCCTGAACTACTTGCAGATTTTAATGAAATTTGGTAGGAACATAGTTTATAGTTATACAAATAAAATAACTATTCAACAGTTATTATACATCGGCATGGTCATGCATGACATTTTAAACAAATGAACTTGGCTAATGTAGGTAATTTCCCCCTCTTATAGATATTTTCTGAAAGTTCTTTTTTTTTTCTTCAGAAATAAGGCAGTTTAGAAGTTCATGCATCTTAGATTGTTTTCAGAGGGGCACTGTGCGTTTTAATTGCTTTCCTCAGTGCAACTCAGACATGCTATATTTTAGTGATTCCTCTTATACGCTATAGTGTGTCAAATATGCTCAAAATCATATTGTGGAAACTAAACATAAGTTACGAAGCACCCCTGGGACACTTAACTCTCCGGCATGAAAAAAATTACCATTTCAGTTGATTTATGTATGCAAAATTATAACCCCAAACTTTATATATGCATATCTAAAGAAAATGATACTTCTGTACTAATAGCTGAAGGAAAAAATAAGATTTATCAAATTATATTATTTGCTTTTCCCTGATACAAGGTGCTTCGATTCTTCAAGACCAGGGATCTGTCTAGGCCAAATTTACTACCATTTAGCAGTACCTTCACAAATTCAACTTCCTCCTAGGAAAAACAGTAGTTTCACAAAATATTTTTTCTTGAAATTTTATTTTTGTATCCTGTAAAAAACGATAAATCTTTATTTTTGTGTTGATTTTTTAATATAATTTTTTATTTTCACAAGTTATGTATAAATTTTCACAAAATAGATACCTCAGAAAAACCTAGACCCCTGAAAATTAAATTTATCTTTGATAGCTCAAATATATGTATATCTTCCTTTGAAACTCTTTGTTTTGTTTATTATAATTATGAATCTGCGTATAAATAGATGGATAAAGTGAAGAGTTCATATTTTAAATAGGAACCCACTTTTAGCAAAAAGGGACCCAGAAATTTTGAAGTCCTGGGTAATTTTCAAAGTCAATCCAAATCACTTCTATGTGGTTAACATAGAAAGACCTGACTTGTCAATCTACCTTGAGAGTAATTACCCATTCCAGAAAACCATTGAACACATAAGCTCTATATAGCAGTATGTTGTCAAATTAGGGCCAAGTGTAGTATCTGAGTAATAAATTTTTAGCTCAGAAACATGCACTTCAAACCTCTCAAAAAGGTACAGTACATTTATTTTGTTCGGTTATAAGTATTTGTGGCTAAGGAGCGATTTCATTTTTGCTCAAATGTGGTTTTAAGAAAAATAACAAATTCAAATAAAATATCTTCACTTCCAAGAAAATTTTAATTTTGTTTATTATTTTTTGACTAATAATTTAAATATTTAACTATGGCAAAAATGTACTTACAAAGTATATTTGTGATAGTAATGGGTGAAATGCAGAAAAAAAATCGCTTAGAGCACTTTTATGTATCGCAAAAATGTAAATATTTCTGCAATGACCCAATCACTTTTTTTTTTCAATATATCGTCAATACATTTATTTTATTTTATTATAAATATTTTTGACTAAGGAACCATTTTAATTTTTGCTCAGTGTGTTTTTATAAGTAAATCTGGTTCGAAAAAAAAATAACAATTCAAATAAAACATCTTCTCCAAAGAAGATTGAATTTTGTTTATTATTTTTAGACCAAGAATTTAAATATTTAACTATGACAAAAATGTACATTTAAAGCATATTTGTCATAGTAATGGTTGAAATGCAGAAAAAATTAAGTTTCAGAAATGACAATATTTAATTGATTTCTTGGCATTGTTTTATGTTTCAAGAACATAATTACTTTAAAATTAAACTGCACTTCTGAAAAGTTATTTATTAGCTATTACATGAATTTTTTATCTATATATTTCAAAAAGGTACTAAAGCGAAAGCAGCAATAATAAAGCTGGGATCAAGGCACTATTAATATTCTGTGACTATGGAACTCACTGTTCTACCCTCGTATAAAATAATTCTCTTAAATCTATTATTCTCTTCGATCTTCGCCTATATTTTAAATATCTATATTTATTTCTAGCTTATTCCTTCAAAGTTCGTAATTTGATGGTCACAAGAGATTCAATCAATTTACACAGCTTTAAAATTCAGTGGGATCCTCCAGTTGGACAACCTCAGCTGGATTTTGAATACAAACCTGCTTTTAGGTAAGTATTTTTTTATTCTTTTTTTGCTCTGAGTTGTTTTTTAAAATCTTACATAAATGTACTAAAAACAATGTATGGTTTATTAAATGTATAATATATTTTTCACAATTTATTCTACCTATCATCATATAGCATTTTTGTTGTATCCTAATCAATGATGTGGTGAGAATGTTCTCATTGTAACAAAATTTTCCACACAAATTATATTTACATTATCTGTTTAAAGTTTTGTAGCTTAAGTTCTCATGACTCGACAAAAAATTAAGAAATTGATTGACATATTTTTAGAATATATTTTAATGTGTTTATTTAAGAATATGATGTATAATATGATTTTGACTAAAATTTTAAATACCACTATGATACTATCACAATACACCCAAATTTGAACATTTTGGCATTTGTCTAAATTTATAATGTTACTTTTGTATTTATAATGGTGCCTTTCATCTAGTTTTTTTTAACTGTGACCGTGAGCTTGGTTAAGCCAGGTTGCCTGTGGTGCCGTGACCAGGATCCAACTGTTGTGAGGGGCTGCCTCAGGCACGTGGTGTATAGTGTAGTTAAACTTCAAGTTCACTAGTCGATCAACATCGAAATGATGACACTAATATCTTCGGGATCACTTGTCTTTTATTTTAATCCGCATCACAAATTAGAGGCACAATACCTCAGAAAACACTGGAACTAATCCATAATTTTGTTCTATTACTTCGAAGAACACGTGTCTCCTTCTCTACATGCTCAACTGTTAGTTTTTCAAAAAATCAATGTACGAAAATGTAAACCTATTTGAATTACCAAATTCACATAAGTGCGCTATTTCAGTAATACCAGAATAATAATAATATAGAGAATAAACTTATCTCCTGAGCATGCAGAAAAGAAAAGCGAATCTTGACTGTTCTGAGAGCACCAACACAAATCGAATGATAGCGTCCGGCTTAGCCAAGCTCACGGTCGCAGTTTAAAAAAACTGGGTGCAAGGCACTGTTACAAAAGTAACATTATAAATTTAGACAAATGCCAAAATGTTAAAATTTGGGTGTATTGTGATAGTATCATCACAACTACTCTTCAGATTTAATTTAAATTTAAATAAGTTAAAAAGAGAAAATATATTTTTAAAAAAAGATTCATGTTAGCTTATTCATTTTTTTATAAACAAATATTCTGCTTTTTTTATTACTGTTTTATAAAACAATCAATATTTTAGTATTTTATTACGATTTTCAAAATAAACTATATTTTATTGTTCTTTTGAAAAGATATTTTTATCATTTGTTGATAATTTCTATTATCCAAATACCATTTTACCCGATTGTTCAAGGACCATGTGTTCCCAACCTTTTTCTAAAAAAGAAAGAAAGAAAATTGTGAAAGTGCTTCTTTATTTTTAGAATATATAAAAGATCTCAAAAATTGCTCTCTTTTCTTTTTGGTCCCTTGGTGACCTCGAAAAGAAACTCATGCTCTTTCCACATAGTTTCAAATGGAAAGTAGCTTCTAATAAAAGAACAGCTTTAAAAATGTTCTCATGTAGCTTCTAATAAGGGTACAGGTTTCAAATAAAAATTTTAAAAATTTAACTTTTAAACATGCTATTTATAATATGCTATAATAGACACTACTATAATTGCTAATGCTAAGTCTGGAAAAAGTAAAGGGAAATTACTTAAAAACATTCTCAAACCCGTTTTTTTTTTTTAATTTTCCAATTATCAAGATTTTCTATTATCCAAATTGGCGGCTTTGGTCAGGATAATTGGCACTCTGTTGTATTTTTATTTTTTATAAAACGTGTTAAGCCAGAATGTTTATCAAATATTTTATGTAATTGACTGTATTTATAAATTAAAGTAAATTTTCTTGCTTGTTTCTGAAATTTTTGACAAAAACTTATGTATCTTTTAATTGTTGTTTCAGGGAGGCAACAGCTTCTGATTGGCTAAATAAGACTTGGATTAAAGATAACAACTATAAATTTGAACAGCTGAAATCTGGTACAGCTTACGTTGTAACAGTTTACACTCGATTAAAATCTCATCCTGAAGTGGCGTCTCCAACTGAGTTTCTCACCATTACCACAGAATGGGAAGGTATTTTAAAAATTTTATTCTTAATCTAAAACTTGTTTTTTAGTGAAAAATATTTTTGTGCAAAATATTTGCTGCTTTTTAGCTCCCATGTACCCACAACATGTCCATGTAAACATTTACCATGCAAAGCATGTGCTTGTGACCTGGATGCAACCATCTAATATGAATGGTATCACTGGTTATCAGGTAAAAAGAAAATTATTTTAACATTTATGCTCTTAATTTTGAATGAAATAATTAACATCGTCATTAATTATTTTATTTTTCTATTTAGATTTACTTTTCACCTCCATATCCTCCGCATTTTGAAAAAGTACAAGAATTAGTTTTGTCTCATGAAATCAAATTTGAATTTGTACCAGGTGTCAACTATACATTTTGGGTAAATAATTATTTATTGTGTTAAGAGAACTAGTATATTGTATATCTTAAAAAATTTATTCCTTCTTTATAATTTTATCAACTTTTTAAAAATTTCTTTGTATATATATAAAATATTTGAAGTAAAGAATGAAAAAAGTAGGTATCTAAGGAAAGAAATGGGACAAAAGTTATCAGTTTAGTTTTTTTCTTTTTTTTTTTTTTCTTAATATTTATTGCGCATACTATTTTTTTTTTTTTTTTTTTTTTTTTTTTTGGCTTGATTATCGGTCTCTGTAAATTGCATTATTTATGTTCTTATAGGTTGTTATAAAAGTACATCATCAGCTTAATTTTTTTTCCTTTCTATTTATTGCACACACATTTTTTTGTGCTTGATTGTCGGTCTGTAAAATGCATTATTTGTGCTTTTATATGTTATTTTTATTTTAATTTAATCTTTTAAACTATTTTGTAGTTTATTTAATCCTTCAGTTTTTATGAGTAATAATTAACTTGTTATAATTTTTTACCACATCAGAATAACCAATAAAATTTAACTCACTAACTAATAGTTTTATGTACACTTTCTATTTACCGCATTTACAATAGTATATATTGAGACTCACCTCTGGATAAATTTTTTATTAACCAAGTATCTGCAATCCTTAAAAACTTTCTTTTCCCTGTTTTTTTTTTTCTTCCACGTGTTGATCAACAAAAAAGGAAAAAATAGTTATTCAATTAGTTTTTAGGTGAAATTTATGTATGAATTTGTCCAACTATGAAACGCTTGGTGGGTTAAGCAAAACAGAAAATAATCTTTTAACTTTTTCTTTTGATAGATGACATCTTTGAATAGAGATTTAGAAGGTCCCAAATCAGATCCATTTGTCATTGAATTCGCTCAAGATTCAGTCTTGAGTCCTGTGAGAAATCTTCACGTTGTATCTACAACTGCTAGCTCTGCAACTGTTGCCTGGTACCCACCATCTGATAGAGGAAAAGGTTATACTGTAACTTACTGGCCTGAATATCTCGATGAAAACTTTGCCCTTTTTACCCCATATGGTATAACGACCAGGCAAAACACAACTAAAGAAACCATAACTCGTAAGTAAATTTTAATATTAAGCTTTTACTTAACTAAATGAATTTCTTTAATTTTATTTATACATTTCTGTTGATGCTGTTTTTATTATACTAATCTATTCATATAACCATCCAATAAAAGTAAAAGGAAATTTGGCAATTAATGCAGGCTGGAAAAATTTTAAGTTTTCATAACAAAATTACTTTAAGTCAGCCGATATTTTTGTTTAAAATATATAAAGTTGAAATTGCGCGAAACTTTGGTTTTAATGCAAACTCTTTGCATATAAGTTTTTTGTAAAAATGTATGTAGGTACAAAATACAACAGTAAATACTAATTAGCAATACCTCTGTTATTTGGAAGACAAGGATTCTTTTCTGTATTATTTTGCTATTTTTAAAATTATTTTTGTGTACAGTTTTTATCAGATAGTGAAATTTTATCCAAGTTCCTAGTGAATATCAATATTTTAAAAAATTTGTAAATGTGTGTTATTAATTGGAGATGCGACTATATGACTAATAAATGTAATATAACAGGCAAATCTTTTGTGACTAGCTTGGTTCTCATTTGAGCTCTTTACTGCATTTTGTTTTAACAATATATTATGGAAAAAGCATTTGGCAAAAATTCTGTTCAAATATCCTCTTTTGTGTTACCCTTTGTAGAGAAAAGCTTATTTTCTAGATGTATGCTATTTTGTAATTAAAAACCAGTAGCTTTTGTGGTGTATTTACCTATTTTTGAAAAGCAATAATGAATTTATGTATGACTCAACTGTTGTTCATTTAGACAAAGAAATACCTGGGATTTTGGGGCCAAATATGTTAATTTTAAACTGTATAAAATAATATTGATAAAAATAATGTTTATTTTAAACCATTTTTTCTGATTATCTTATTACTTATTTATCTACTTTTCTAAATATTTTTTAGAATTTAGAGGAAATTAATTTCTTACTTTTCTTTTATTGTTTAGTCAAAGAACTTGCCCCTGGTGCAAAGTACATTTTCAAGATATATGCTTGGAAAGGTGACTTTAAAGGACCAGTCGAGGTGATAGATGTAATAACAAAAGGTATTTTTTTATTTATTATAAATAATAATTACAAAATAAAGTTTCACAACTATATTTCTCACTATAACCATTTTCTCATAATATCAAATTTGTAATTTTTTGTATTTTGAATATAAGGAAATTAATTATTTGAATTGTCTTTATTCACCTAAAAATATATTCCAGAAACAACGCATAATTTAAATTTTCCACCTTCTGTGCTAAAATACTTTGAAATACAATTCTTACTTATCTTACTTTTAAAACAACATAGTAGTTTTTTAATATAATTAAGTATTACATTAGTAACTGTTATTTGTAAATAGTAACAAGTTTATTTTTAACGCTAATTAACTAAACATTCATCTAATAGACTATTGGCTTTAAGTAGTTTTGCTAAGTTATAGGGTTACCACAACATATTTAAAGATTAAATGCATTAAATTTTATCACTATTTTTATTCTTATGAAAATTAAAAAGTATTTTCCTTAAACTACATGAATTTGCTAGATTTAAATGAAGAAAGTATAAAAATAGAGACTTGTATAAATCTATGAGTTGAATTATTTGGCTTGGAATGAAACTGATGTATGTTTACTTTTTCCAGGTTAAATATCAGCCTAAGCAAATGAAATTTTTTTTTTAAATGAAAGTTATTGCTGGAGTAGTGTCACCAGATTGATTTAGGTTTTTAATTTCTTTCAAGACCCTAAATCATTTCTAAATTATGTGTTCTTAAAATTCAATTCATTCATAAAATTTTCTACTCATTCATTCAGTGCCTCCAACCATCTATTTTTCTTTATTTTGATTCGAATGATGGGAACCTTATGTTTTTTCTAAGATGCATCATTTTAATAAATATTCATCCATTTTTTAATATGATTAATTGGCTCCAATAATAAATTACTTTATTGTTAGTTAAGTTTCAGTACTTTTTCTTTGCAGTTTTACTATCTTTATAAAAGCTCATGATTATTTTTTTCTCTATCTGTAGGTGTTCCATTACCTAATGTTACGTTGTTGGCTAAAACATCAGTTACTGAAAATTCTATAGAAATCTTTTGGGAAGCTCCTAAATATGTTACACCTGTTGAGTGGTCCTATGGGATATATGTGTATTCTTCACTCTCACATTCTTATGGTAATTTAATATACAATATAACTAAAGATTGTGTCTGAAAGTTATTAAAATATATTTGATAGATAAACCTTGTTAATAATGAATTTTTATGTCAGCACATATTCTATATACCTTGTATGTGCGGAATGTAATTTAAAATGATAATCTGAAAACGATTGCTGTTATCAAATATTAATATAATATGGTTAATTTGACTGCTAAGCACCAGCTGCATTCTATTGGCCAGCTATTCTTAATCACCACTTTTTAAAACATGCGTCTACTTTTTCGAAAATTAACAGCTTTTAAACATTTTTTAAAAAAACTGTTTTTATCATTCAATGTAAAGCATTTTTTTAAGCGTTTCTTAAAATATGGTAAGCATTCATTTCTGAATTCATTCTGAATATTCATTTCTGAAATTAAGTACAAATTTTAAAAGCAAATACAAAAATGTAATTTTCTGAATATTATAAAATATCGGCAAAAATAGCAAACATTAGCAAAAAAATTTTTAATCACCATTTATTATATTTATTCTCCTCTAGCCTTTGTCGAATGTTAATTTTGCCCCACTGTAACATTATTTAAAATTTTGGGTTGACTATATTTAAGGGTGCCCCTTGATTCTCGCCAAGTTGTGATCGCGGTTGATCGCCAAGCTGGGCAATGTTGAAATCCAATCGTGATTCTGATTGGTTTAGATTTCAGCATTATTTTTAAATGTTCAACACGGTATATGTAATTTCAAAGGTCCGTTAGTTCTACTTTGGATACTGGCTGGTAAGGTTAATTTTGCTTCTGGTCAATAAGAACGAAGGTATGTGGGCCGTCATAAAAAGGGACTTAAGAAAAAAATGTCACCTCCAGTCCGGTACCACAGACGCCATTTTCGTTTCGTATTTCACCGAACTTATGTGGCGATGGAGGTACGCAGATTCTATTCATGATAAATTTATATAGTATCTAACTGCTATTAGAGAATTCTGTGCACCTCAATCTAAAGATATTCAAGCTTAATCAAGAAGTGAGATGTTTTTTTTTTCCTTTTCTTCCTGTGCTTACACCATTAATTTTTGTTTTGATTCAAAATGCATTTTATTGGGTTTATTAATTTTGCTTATATTGGGTTCATTTCAATTTTATAAAGTTTTGGTCGATGTTTTGTTGAAATTTTCCAAATGTGTTATTGAAATATCATTATGTTTTGGCCGGCATTATTAAACTGTTACCACGGTGTTCCTCGCAAACAGGAATGGCGCCAAACATAAGTCCCCAATTTTGCCAAGGTGCACCCTTAAGTATATTTTTACAAGGATCACGGGTTAGAGTCTCTTGCTGCCAGGCTAATCATGGAGGGTTTTCGTTGTAACACAAATGTGGGTTAGACTCAAAAGGTTCTCCACAAGGGCGAATTTCTCCCAATACTTGATCCAGGAGTTCTTTTGGATTGGATTCAAAATTACAAGGCTACGGAGTTGAACATTAAACTCAAAATTAAGTCAACTGTTTAACGATTGTTATAAAAAAATGATACAGTTTGAGCCATGATGGCTCAGGGGATAGAGTGCTCATCTCACAATGAGGTGGTAAATCTAGTTCGAATCCCCAACGTTGGCTTTTACGTATGAATTCTGAATCCAACCCCAGTACTGACATAAAATATCCCCAATGATCATGGGTTAGAGTCTCTTTTTGATGTAGGGCTAACCATAGGAGGTTTTTGTGATTTTCCTCTCTATGTGACATAAATGAGGGTTAATTCCATCAAAAAGTTCTCCACGAAGGCTAGTTTGTCCTAATGCTTGATCTAGGAGTTCCTTTGTCTTCTGGGTTGGGTTCAAAATTACAAGTCCATTAATAGTCCTAAGCTTAGAATTGGGTGGGCTGTTCTAAGCTTCTTGTCTATAATAATTTATTTCATTTAAATTTGGTGATTGGAAAAGAATGTTATTTTCAACAGTATCTAAGAATTGTTTTTCTTTCACTAATTCATAGGCAAATAGCTTATCCAATTTACAATTGCAAAAATAATTTTTATATTTAATGAGACTTTTGACTGAGAAAGTTACTAAATGTAAAAATATATTGTTTTTCAGAATTGTATGATATAACAACAGACACAAATACCACAATAAAGCATTTATCTTCTTGTACGATATATGAGTATGAGGTAAGAGTGGTTCAACCCCTTGGTTTCGGACCTGCTGGAAGTGGCTATGCTGTAACTAAATTTGATAAATTAGATCCACCACGGGATTTAACTGTGGAGCATACATCTCTGGATTTCATGAAGATTTCTTGGAAATCTTCTTGTGCTGTAATAGAAGAAGAAATCGGCTATAAGGTAAAAATTTACTTGCAATATGGTTCTCAGTATTCTTCATAATCAATATTCATGAAGTAAATTCTGATTTTTGCTTTAGTTTTAAGTCTGTGGAAAATATTTTCAGTATAAACTCAATATGTCCCAATTTGAGTCCTTCTTAAATAGTGTGTGATAAAAAATAAAATAAATAAGAAATATTTTTCACTGTCACCAAAAAAGACTTCATTGATATCCCCTACCTCATAAAATTAAAAAATAATGAGTGCTTGAATAATATTTATACATTATCAAGAAACATTTCTCTTTTTTTTTTTTCATAAAAGAAGGAAATTCTTAAGAATTCTGAAACTGAAAATTTTCATAATGAATATTTTAATGGGTAAACAACACTTTTAATGTATTAAATTAATTTGCATCATTTTGTTGACACACATCATGCTGCCCAATGGTTGTATTATCAATTTTTAAATTGCTTGCAGAATAATTACTACTTTTCTGTTTTAGGTTTTGATCAAAGATTTAGCCTTAAATAAACAACACTGGATTGGTATTGCACCCAGAACTGACCATGAAATATCCTTCCAATATGCTATTCACATGGGTGGTAATTATTCAGTTGAAGTTCAAACGAATTTCAGAAATTCAAGGCCAGCCAGTCCTGTGCTCTACATTCCACCATCTTTACCACGTGTTTTTGAAGTGAAAGCTATTCGAGAGAAAAATGGTTCCATTTTTGTTACCTGGGAAGAAGTAAATTGGCCTACAGAATTGAAAGACCACAAGTAATTTTATCTAAAATTTGTATTTAAAACATGCAATGTTGTTAGTTTCTCTTTAAATATGATGTAAAAAAAAATTTTCTTCTAAAATCGAAGAGTGTTTGTGCTAATTAAGCTAATTAATAAAAATTAAAGTTATAAAATCTTCCACTATTCTATCTAGTTCTAGTTAATTGTTAAGACATTAATAGCTTAGTCTGGAAGATAAATGTTTAAATTATTTTAATTTTGCATTATTCAACTAAAAGCATTGTAAAATAATTTTTTTCCTGCATAATTTATAATGTTAAATTATAAATTATACAGGAAAAATAGACTATTTTTTTCTAGACAATTTTTAGCCATATGAATATATTTCTTGCCATATAATTTATATTTAGGGTGTTCAAAATTCATGCAAGGAGAAATTTTATTAAAAAGCACTTTAAATTGCAACTCTGACTCATATAGTATACGGTTTATGTATGTAAGATCTTCTTTCATAAATGCTGGCATGTAGGCAATATTTTACTGAAATTTTCAGCAGCTGTTTTGCATAGATGTGGCTCAGTTCTATTGATACAGATGTCTGCTTTGTATTGCAAGGTGTAAGTGGTTATGGGCTTGTTGGCATAAAACTTTAAAAAAAAAAAGAAAGGAAACAAAAAGAAATTAACGAAAATCCTAAGGCATAAAATTGCATGATCTTTGCAGCCTATTCTGATGTCAAAGATGAGAAATTACACAACTAGAGAATGACTCATTATCTTTCAGAAAAAAGAAGAAAAAAAACTTGTTTTCATTAAAAGATTGAATTTTAAAAACATTGAACTCTCAGTTGTCATTAAAATTATCAAATTGATGAAAATTATCAAAATCTATGCCTTATTCCCATTTTTTGCACATTTTTATGAAAGCAGATAATGCCTTATTGGAGGGAGTTTTTAAATGTTAAGAAATTAGACCACAAATGTTTTTCATTTTCTCAAAACTATGGCTTCTATGTCTTTTCACCATATTAACGTTTCTTGCCATTTTCAGAATTATCATACAGAGAGCTGGCTAAAGGTAGGCTAAACTTGACCTAACAGTCATCAGTAACTGTTTCAAACTCAATCAGTCACGAAAATCATACATTATTTATTTAAAAAAAGCATGATTTCATGCAGAACCTTCAAAAAACAACCCTAAAGCTTGCAATTATTTTTCCAGAAGATCATGTTTTTTGAATCAATGCTGTTTCCTTCTGTTTGAAAACCCTTAGTTCAAGCTAATAACAGTTATGATTGTTGCCATTTCACTGAGTACTTAAATTTGTTTCGATGATTATTCTAAAATTGTTAGTATAGTTAAATTTATTCATATGATGACTTAATTTAATTCCTCTCCATTTGTTATCTTTAGATTTGTCTACTGTATATGGTTGAGCAGTTTCAGAGACATGACTGGTGCATTTCAGTACAACGTCACAAAACCGCCATTCTTTCTGGATTCTTATCCTTTTGCTTGGGACACTGTATATCTTACAATTAATGTGGTGGAAGAACATGGTTATTCTAGTCCTTTATCTGATGTATTTGATCTTGGAAGTGATGAAAGTGAGTTACTATTTTCTAATTGTGTGTTTTTAAGAACCTATATTTTCATTTTTAGCTGATAAGTTTTAAACAAACTAAGCTCAGTTATTGATTGCTTCAAATGTATAATTTATGTAATTTTTAATGAAAAAAGGTAAAAAATATTATTTTACTTTTTAGGATATGCAGCATCTGTTGTTCTCACTCCAACAAGTCTAGTCGGTGTTGGTGTTGGCATATCTATTGTTTTTATAGTACTCATTGGCACATTAATATTCTTTGTTGTGCGCCATCGTCGATTGCAAAGAAGCTTTTTGTCTTTTGCAAACAGTCACTATGATACTAGATCTGGTGCTGCTACTTTCTCAACTGGAGATGACTTAGGTTTGTAATAGAAATAACTCTTTAGTGATTTTATAAACATTTATTGTTACAGTGGAATCCTGATCTTTTTTTTTAGTCATTAAAAATGCAGGAAAGTATAAGATCTTGATAAAAAATATCAGCATGTTTTTCAAAAATGGGCACTTACAAAATGAATAAAAAACTTATAGTGATCTTTTTTTCTTTTTTTTTTCTTTTTTGACATACTAATTTCAAAAATATCTCGCCCAATACTAACAATTATTTACGAATTTGCTTTTTAGTTTGCATTTACAAAAAATATTATTTCAATGTTTTTATGCTGCAAAATGCTTGATCAATGATCAGCTGTGAATATACCCTCTGATATTTCTTAATTGTCTTCATCTGAAGAAAGCATTAAATCAGATATTGAAGGTTTTAAAAAGTTGTGAAATCTGTGTAACATCGACTTACGCAAGATTTTCTTCCACACTATTTAATTCTGAGGAGCCAATTGTCCTGTTGAACTTCGAGAAGCCTACTTCATAAAACCCATTTGTCATTCATTTTAGTCGAAACTGTCTGAACAATTATTTTTGCTTTGGAAGCATCTTGCAGATCACCAGAATCAAGAAAAAGAAATGATTTCCTAGTTAGTTGTTTATTGTAATGTCCTTTAAATGTTTCAAAGGTTGAAATTTGCTGAAATGAATTTCACTTGCAAATTTTATGAGTTATGTTACCATATTTCCTTTACAAAATCAAGTGCTTCCTGCCACCTTTCTTATTTTGTCTCGAGGAGGGAGAAGTCCTTTTGCACACAAAAGGATGAAATAGAAAAAATACCGAAGCAGCTTTAAACAGTTTTAAAAAAAAATTTTTAAAAAAGCAGAAAAATTTGTATGAGCTTTATAGAAAATAATCATTTTAATCTGTTAGGAAAAAGCGTATAAAGCGTGATTTTCTTAAAAGGGGTAATTTAAAATCCTTGATATTTAATATGAGCATAGGCAATTTACACGGACCAGCAGAAAATGACGAAAGAAGTAGAATAAGGTATGAAACGGGCAACATAAAACCGAAGTGGTGCTATGGTTTATTTTAAGATATGTAGAATTCATTTAAATTTTCCTCACTAAACTTGAAGAGGATTTTTTTTATATATACTTTATGCACTCAAGTATCTATCTAATAATAAAACTGAAATTGTTTTTTAATAACACATAAGGCCTATTTATTTTATAATAAATGGATATACCTTTTTTATAGTCACTTTTTTCAATATCTGGTTGTCACTCAGCCACCTTTTAATACAGTGATGATTTTCTTCTTCAGAATATTGACAAAATATTTCTGTCACATTGGTAGCACTTAAGTGGTGTATCTACTTGACAGGTGGATCTTTCAACTTCATCCTAATACTCAATCAGTATTGTGTTGAATCGGGATTTATCAATGCAACAAAGTGAAGCCTCCATCATTTTTATCAAATCATCTTCATGCATAAAAAAAGAAAACGAAACTAGCACATGTGTGAAAAAATATTTTCACTCCCAGTAAATTTCTTGTGGAGTGAAAGTCAAACCCTTTATGTGAAATGCACATCTAGAAGCCTATTTGTGAATACCCCTAATCTTTAGAATAAATAATTGGATGCATTATAGGATGTAATTGTTTAACAACAATCAGGGTTCCCATGGGTCTGAGGGAACAGAAAAAACCTGGAATTATCGGGAATTTTAACTCTAAAAAGCAGGGAATGGTCAGGGAAATTTGCAATGTTTTATAAAAAAAAACTGGAAAATTCCTACAATATAACTGGAAAATTACCAGTCTTAGAATTGTCAGTAACAGTAATCAGTTATTGAGATTAGAGTTAAATAATTTTTACATCTATTACAATTATTTTATGAAATTCCACTTTTTAGCGAAACTTTTCCATGTTCCATTCTCATTCTATTATATGTATTTGCTCACAAAATCTAATTGACATTATAAATAAAAAATGAAAAAAAAGTTTTCTGATGAAAAATTGCATGGTATAGATAAAATATGCTATGGATTTTCATTGAAATTTACCTGATATGCCGGAAAAGTCAGGGAATTTCCTTTCTGAAATTGAGTGGGAACCCTGATAATGTTTAAGTGTGTTTTCTTATTTTGACTACTGTTCATGTGAAATAATAGTCATAAAGCATGTCAGCATTACACTAATTCTCTAGTGGCAACACTTTGATATAATTACTCAACTACCAAAAATTGTTAGTGGTTATAATAAAATTATTGCTCAGTGCATTATGAATTAAAAGCTGATTGGCACATTCTCAAATTTCTTTACTTGGCTTTTTTTTTTTTATTTGGTGGCTATGACCTAAATCATTATTTATTGGTTTCTCATTTGCAATTTTAGATGGGTACTTTTTCATGAATTTTTTCTTGAAATTTTATCATATTTTCTTATTTGACAAACACTTTTCTATAATAACACTAATTTCTTGTTGTTTAGTTAGTAAATTGGGATTAAAGCTTACCATAATTTTATTTTTTTGTATTTGCACATTTTTTTGTATTTATTTATTTTCTTCTATCTACTGTGCACTGAGAATATTTTACCTCTTTTTTTTCTTTTGCATGTTTTCTTTGAACTTTTTAAAATGATTATTACTTAATTCAAAACTATTCACTCATTTTATTAAAATAATAAATTTGGGACTTTTTTGCTATGAGACTTTTATCACTATATTAATCTCTGTTTTTTTATCTTTAAATCATTTTTTTACTTTTTTTTTCCAGATGAAGAGGAGGAATCTCCAATGATCCGTGGTTTTTCTGATGATGAACCCTTAGTGATAGCTTAAGTACTTTGAAGAGTTAATGTTTTTAACATTTGAACTTGCCATGAGAGAAATTTAAGTCATTATTGCTTTTCATTTATTTCAGAATATTTTTTAATGTATCTTGAGAAATATTTTATACTTTTTAGTGCATTTATTGTTGTCAGAAATAGTTATTTCTCAAAAATGCTTTGTAAACGGTTACTTTAAAAATAGCATTATACTTTTTTGATAGACTTTGAGTATTGAATTTTTGTTAAACATTGCACATTGTATTGCTAATTGGAACATAATAATAATTACTTACATATACTTTTATTGCATTTTTTATAAAAATTGATATTTTATCTTTCTGTCCTTAAATTCATCTTTAATGAGATATCAATTATTACAGATTTCTTTAATTTATATTAATTCATTCTTTTGACTACAAAAATATCTAAAATTTTTGAAATCTGAAGAAAGTTCAATCACCTGATTTGTTTTTTCTCCCGCTTCCAATGAACCTTTTTTTTTCCTTGTAAGTTCTTTTTCCTCCCCCCATATTTTTCCCTTTACCTAAGAGCCAGGCGTTAGCAGAGCAAAATATTTTATCTTCATTTTCAAATTTGTTATTTTATAAATCACTGCTGTTTTAAAAGGATGTTACACCTTGGGAGAAACTTTTCATCACAAATTCTGTTTTATCTTCATTGGTGTTTTAAAGTTAAAAGAAAGTGAATCCAGTCATACCTAGAGTAAGCCATGAAGTTTGAAACATTGAAAAAATATTTTCAAAATACCAAAATCCAAACAAATTATTGGAGAACTTTCCCACAACACAAATCCTCTCATAATTTGTTAACATTTCAATATTTTGAAAATTTTTCAGTGTTTGAAATTTCATTGTTTGTCTGAACCCACTCTTTCTAAACTTAAGTTTTTAAATGACTTACGGAGGTGAAAGAGAATTTGCCGTGAAGGAATTCTTCCATGGTATAGCATCCTTTTAATAGAGAAAGTTTTTAATCTCATAAAGAGAACTGATAACTTTTTTTTACTCTGCTATAATGGTTTTAATTATTATAAAAATATTAGAAAACAACAAAACTTATCTTTATACAATTCTCCTTTTTTAAACATTTTATTTCTTAACTGAGCATTTACTCTCATCATAATAATTTGTTTCTATTTTAATCTTCGGAATCTTAAAGAATCGGAACTTTCGGCCGTTTTAAATTTTTTTATGCAGTTTTCCACTTAAATTACGAATTTTATGTATTTAAAATTCACCAAATAAAGTTCTCTATATAAATGCTGTGAATTAGGTATTTGAACTGATGTAATTTCAAAAATTATTATTTTTAGATATTATGAAAACGTTTCCTCACACGTTTAATGCTTTCTTGTATTTATATTTTATCCAAGTCTGGCTTTGCACAGTTCACTTTTAAGAGCTTGATAAATTAAGTATTTATATACTTGTGACTGTAAATGATTGTTTATTAGATCTACTAGCATGTAATACATAGAAATGGATTTAACATTTAAAGAATTGATATAAGTTTTCACAAAGCTTTTCGAGTACAATGTCCTGACTAAATTTACATTCTTTTGTAAAAGAAACATAAAACTGTGATATTGATCTAAAATGTTTCAAGACTTAATATTTCTTGCCACCATTCAAATCTATAGTTTCATTCCAACTTTGTATATTATGTTTGAACACTTTCACTTTAGTTTTTCTGAAATATTAACTCATACTTTAAATGAAATCTTACCTAACTCATTAACATGTAAGCAGTTATGATAATTGTTGTAATATAAAGAGTTTCTATGGTATTATATAATTTATATGTTGTTTTGTCCGGATTTATATATACCTATATGTATATTTGTATTTTATTCCAGAGTACACACTCTAAATTTGTCCCTTTGTTTGTAAGAATATGTGTTTTATATTTACTATTTTTGCATTTACCCTTTATGTGATATTTCCTTTACGGATTTTGTGATATATGTTAATCAGTTGATGTACTACTGATTTCTGTTGCTTTTCAGTAACTTTTGAAAATGAGTTTTACCTTCAGATATTTAATGTATCGTTCCTTAGTATAAAAAATATGTAGGCAAACTCTGCAATCATGTTTTCTATAGAAAAACTGACAATATATTGCTGTATCACAATTCGTTACCTGAAAATGTTTTGATACGACTTATTTTAAGACTCAATAATTATAATATGAATCAATAATTTTAATTTTGTTCTTCAAGTGTTCTTTTATCATATGGAATAACTCTTTTTAGAAATTTTATCGCTGTTGTAGGTTCATAGGAGTTTTTCATGACCGTTAGGTTAAATTTTGTCCACCTTTTGAGCATCTTGTCATCGTCTACCATGTTAATTATCTATCATTTTTTGACAGTTAAGTAGAAACTACAATGTATTGCTGGACCACAATTGGCTGCATAAAAATGTCCTGATATGAATTTTTTTATTAAAAATAGCAATAGTTTTATGTTTGTTATTCAAGCACTGAAATGTTCTCTTACAAATCACTTAATTTTTTTTTAATCTAAAAAGTTAATATTTTTTGTCATATAATAATATAAAATTACCAATACAACTATTGTAGTTTTTAAAAGCAAAAAAAGGATATCTTTGATTGTTTGATGCATTTTATATTAATTTTACAAGAAAATTTTTGTATAATTTTTTTTCTTTTATTTCTGTTTATTAGCTCTCAATTAATCAGAGAATGTTACCTGTATGTTGTAACTCTCATCGTAACAACGTCGATCTCATGTAAACAACATCGTTGTACTGTTCACTTTTAAGATGAGCCTGCGGCGGTGCCCTGGCCCTGTAATCTCACCTTCACTTGGTGATGCAAAAAAAAACGAACTTTTACTTCAACTTGCAGGAGTGACGAAAAACCAGTTTTTCTACAAGCAACCGACGATATCCACATTTTAGCTCGTGGCACGGTCGGTGAAGCATGGCTGTACAATGATCCTAATTTCATTTTTAACTTTCTGTATTTATTTGTAATTAATTATGTTTAAATTAAATTTATTCTTCAAACTTTAATTGGTAATTTGCTTTAATGCTTATAAAAACACAATTTACCAAATTGGTGACCCTTTTTTCGAACACGCGTTCAACATCAACTCAGGATATGGCGTTTCAACAATTTCAGTAAGTCTATTTTTTTAAATTGGTTTCCACTAGGAGTATCACGCGGTAACTTTTATTTTCTTGTGTGGCTTTTTTTTTATTTCTTATTACCGTCTAATTTAATAGTTATTTTTACTTCTCACTAAACATGGCATTTTTGTTATAGCAATGTTCGCGTTCTTCAATTTTTACATTATTTTTAATAATAATCAATAATCAAATTTGTTAACTAAATTCACGACCTATTTGAGAATTTTCTTTTAATTTGTTTAAACATTCCGCAATGCCTAACGAAACTCTAGACGAAAATCAAATTGCTCACGTGGCAGTCAAACCACCTCCGTTTTGGAAATCAAATCCTGCCTTGTGGTTTGTCCGGCTAGAAGCACAATTCAGTTTGGCTAAAATTTCCACCGATGATACAAAGTTTAATTACGTACTTGCAGCGGTCGACTCAGATGTTTTAAGTTCGATTAGCGATATTGTTTTAAAACCTCCTAACACTGAGAAATACGAAGCTATCAAAAAACGATTAATTGAGCTGCATTCCGAGAGTGAGGAATCAAAAATTCGGACCCTTCTTCAAGGGCTGGAATTAGGTGACCAGCGACCTTCCCAATTATTAACACGAATGAGAGCACTCGCAGGTGATAATGTGGGCACTCCTCTCTTAAAATCTTTGTGGCTTGGTAGACTCCCTAACAACGTACAAACTATTTTGGCAGCCCTCAATGATGAATTAGACCAGCTAGCTTCAGTTGCTGACAAAATCAATGATCTCACCTCGCATCAACACGTAAACACTGTCGCCGCTGATAAAACGTCTGCACTCGAATTGCAAGTCGCTCAGCTCACTAAACAAGTAAGCGAACTCACTTCTTATGTGAGACAGTCTCGAAACCCGAACAGAGAAAGAAAGAATTCTCAACATCGCAGCAATTCTAGAGCTCGCAGAAAATATAAAGAACCCGAAAACGGATATTGTTTTTATCATACAAATTTTGGTAATCGCGCTAAAAAATGTAATTCTCCATGCAATTACTCGGAAAACTAAACAGGCGATCGCACGGAGGCCATACCGATCGCCACATTAATCGTATTTTATTGGCCGATCAAAAAAGTAACCTTAATTTGCTTATTGATACTGGCGCTGATTTGTCTGTCTTGCCAAAGCGTTATGCATCTGATACTAAAGTTTCTGATGATTTAGTATTATTCGCAGCAAACGGTACTAAAATTTTAACATACGGAACAAAAATTTTAACTTTAGATTTTAACCTTCGTAGGCCATTCACTTGGCGTTTTGTTGTTGCCGATGTTAAACAGCCAATTATTGGTGTCGATTTTCTGAGACATTTCGATTTATTAGTTGATGTAAAAAATAGCCGATTAATCGATAATCGAACTAAACTAACATCACGTGGAAAGATTGCTAATATTGATTTTCCAAGTAGTTTAACTATTCACTTAGGAGACTCAAAATTTGATAGGGTATTGTCCCGCTTTCCGGAATTGACAAACCCATCTCATGCAAATCCTACACCTACTCCTTCGACCGTTTACCATTTTTTAGAAACTACAGGACCGCCTGTATTTTCAAAGCCAAGGCGTTTATCGCCCGAAATTATGAAAGCGACCAGGGAAGAATTTGATTTTCTTTTAACTCAAGGGATTATAAGACCATCAAAAAGCCCTTGGGCTAGCCCACTACACGTAGTTAGGAAGTCGAATGGTAATTGGCGTCCCTGCGGAGATTACCGAAAACTTAATTCCATAACAGTTCCTGACAGATACCCAGTTCCACATATTCAGGACTGCACTCAATTATTTTACGGTAAGAAGATTTTTTCAACTGTCGATCTCACGAGAGCGTATCATCAAATTCCGGTGAATCCTCCTGATATTCCCAAAACAGCAGTCACCACTCCATTCGGACTATTCGAATACGTTTACATGCCTTTCGGTTTAAAAAACTCTGGTCAAACTTTCCAAAGGTTTATGCATCAAGTTTTAACAGGCTTAGACTTTTGCATACCATACTTTGACGACGTGTTCATAGCTTCAGCTAATGAAGACGAACACATCCAACATCTTCAAGAAATATTTACCCGTTTTTCTCAGTACGGCCTTAAACTTAACCCATCAAAGTGCGTGTTGGGAAAATCATCCGTTAAATTTCTCGGTTGTCTGATTTCTTCAGAGGGTGTTCAACCTTTACCTGAAAAAGTACAAGCCATAGTTGATTTCCCCAAACCTGAGACAGTTGTCCAACTTAAACGTTTTCTAGCTATGATAAATTTTTATCGCCGTTTTTTAAAAAATGCCGCAGCCACACAAGCTCCTCTAACTGAATATTTGAGAGATTCGAAGAAAAACGACAAACGCTTGATCCAGTGGACAGGCGCAGCAATTTCGGCATTTGAAAAATGCAAACAAGAATTAGCTAATTTTGCTATTCTTAGTTATCAAACACCTAATCAGCAACTTTCGTTAATGGTAGATGCTTCCGATACCTCTATTGGCGCTGTTTTAAATACTGATACTCCTAGTGGACCAAAGCCCCTCGGTTTCTTTTCCCGTAAACTTTCATTAACTGAAAAAAAATACAGTACCTATGATCGCGAATTACTTGCCATGTATGCAGCTATTAAACACTTTCGCCATAATCTTGAAGCTCAAAATTTCATAATATTTACCGACCATCGTCCCTTAATTTATTCCTTTAAAAAAAATTCAGATTCATGCTCACCGCGCCAGCTTCGACAATTAGATTTTATAGCTCAATTCAGTACTGAAATTCGCCATGTTTCTGGAAGTGATAATGTAGTAGCCGACACACTCTCACGATTGAACTCAATAAAGCTTCCACCAATTGATTTTCTTAAAATCGCTGATGCCCAAAGAGCTGATGAGGAACTAAAGAAACTACTCACTGAATGCGAAAACTCTACAATGACTTTGAAGTTGCAAACTATGAAATTGGACGGCCCATACCCCTTATATTGTGACACCAGCAATGACAGAGTTCGTCCATATGTGCCAAAAGAATTTCGAAAAAGTATTTTTATGTCTCTTCACAATTTGACACATCCTGGAATCCGTGCTTCGAAGAAGCTTGTTCTTTCTCGATTTGTATGGCCATCCATAGCCAAAGATGTTGTAGAATGGTCTCGCTCCTGTGTCAGCTGTCAGAAAAACAAAGTGATCCGACACACACGGTCTCCTCTGCAACCATTTGAGTTACCATCTCGACGGTTCGATCATATCCACATCGACCTTGTCGGACCGCTCCCTCCTTCTGATGGATACCAGTATCTCTTGACGTGCATTGACAGATTCTCAAGGTGGCCTGAAGCTATCCCCATCCCAGAGATTACTGCCGAAACGGTAGCCCGAGCACTCGTGAACAACTGGTTTTCTAGGTTCGGCATTCCTTCTGTAATCACAACAGACCAAGGCCGTCAGTTCGAGAGTAGCCTTTTTCTTCAACTGTCTCGAATGATCGGAGCAGCTAGAGTGCGTACAACACCGTACCATCCTTCTAGCAATGGTCTCGTCGAATGCTTTCACAGAGCCCTTAAACAAGGTCTCAAATGCCACCCCAATATAAAATGGACTGAATCCCTTCCCATTGTACTTCTTGGACTAAGATCTGCCGTAAAAGAGGACCTAGGATGCACCAGTGCTGAACTCGTCTATGGAACCCCCCTACGACTACCAGCGGAGTTCTTCGATCCGTCAACTTCAAATGTTGATCCACACGAGTTCCTTCAAAAACTTCGAACCTGCATGTCAGAACTGAAACCAATTCCAACTTCATCACATGCAAACGTAAAAGTTTTCATCCACCCAACTCTTGAATCATGCTCTCATGTGTTTGTGAGACGTGACAGTGTAAAGAAACCCCTTCAAGCTCCTTATGATGGACCATATAGAGTACTCAGTCGTTCAGAAAAAACTTTTTGTCTGGACATTTCTGGAAAAGCTTCAGTGATCAGTGTTGACCGTCTAAAACCGGCTTTCCTCCTCAAAGACATTGAGCGAACTGTGATATCAAAATTACCTCATGCTGCGATAACTCCAACGACCACACAATTTACTGAACCTCCGCAGACAACGACACGATCTGGCCGGAGAGTTCGATTTAATCCCAAATACTTGTAGTATTTGCTGGAGGGGGAGTACTGCGGCGGTGCCCTGGCCCTGTAATCTCACCTTCACTTGGTGATGCAAAAAAAAACGAACTTTTACTTCAACTTGCAGGAGTGACGAAAAACCAGTTTTTCTACAAGCAACCGACGATATCCACATTTTAGCTCGTGGCACGGTCGGTGAAGCATGGCTGTACAATGATCCTAATTTCATTTTTAACTTTCTGTATTTATTTGTAATTAATTATGTTTAAATTAAATTTATTCTTCAAACTTTAATTGGTAATTTGCTTTAATGCTTATAAAAACACAATTTACCAAAAGCCTTTTCGTAGTTTCCATGCAATGTCATTATTCTTTATTTAGTTATAATTCTATAATCAATATTTTAAATGATTCTGTTTTTAAAAAAACTACAATAAAAGAAGTTAAACTCTTAAAGAATAATAAAATGCAATTCCCAATTATTAGAAACTTCTAAAACATTCGAACTGAATTTGGTTAAAAATGCATTAATCAAATTCGTAATTTCTAAATGTATATTTCATTTGAGTTTTTATTTTAATGAAAAAGTTGTAATAAGAAATATTGTTGGTGCAGCATTGTGAAATATTTTTTAAAATTTGCTTTTAAAAATTTTTAATTCATCACGAAATCGTTTGATTATAACAAAAAAATACAGATGGAATATCTCAGCTTTTCTCTTAAGATTAAAACCAACTAAACTTATATGTCTTTTTAAGTACAATTTCATCGGATCATCTTGTAACAAGCTCCAAAAACTCCAAGGCCCTTTTCTCTAAAAGGTGTATCTAGACACTTTTTGTGTAAAAAAATGTTCTACAGCAATTGTTTGCAAGTTATAAAAGAAAACTTTGTGTCAACATTATAAAAGCTACTAAGTATACAGTTTTTTAATGTTAAATAAGCTAAGAGTTGACTCAAACTATAGTTTAAACTTTTTCCTTCTGGCAGAAGTTCATGTAAAGTTGTTTTAGCATTTAGTTTGCTTTTATGTGTTGCATTTAAAAAACTTAAAAGAGGCCCTTCCTCTCCAGACGGAACTCAATTGTCGAAGGGGTGGAGGAAAAATTCTAAATATGCTTTTAATCCTTTTTATTTATTTTTCACAAATAAACTGATGATGGATATTTACTCCATTTGATAGTATCTTTCGATACATGCAACATACAAGGTCGCCACCCAAAACTTCCAAGACGGTGAGGGTAGTGGCCTCTTAACTAGTGTATCTAGTTTAGTAACATCTTTTAACCAAGAGTCAACATAGGCAATTATTGCGAAACTGTTATCCTTTTAATTGCACATTAGTACCATTTTTTGTATTTTTAAACGTTGAATGAAGTGGTAAAATTTTTTTAATATGTTTTTAATAAAACGTGATTTATTTCCTTTTCATGATTTCTTTATATTCCAAGAGTGGTGAAAAGTTTAACAGTATCTTGCCGTCTTTAGTAATGGAGATGTGATCTATGACAGAATCTTAATTTATTTCTTGTAGATTAATTTTATGAGATTGTGAAGAACTGATGGAATAGATTTGTAAATAAAAGTGTTTGTTTCAATAAAAATTGTTGTCACAAGAAATTTTTGAATTAGTTTGTTCATACATGACGTGTTTGATTTTTGTTTCTACAAAAAATTCTATAACAAATTTGTAACAACTCTTCCTCAAACTTCCTGTCTCTTTTTTTTTTTTAATCGCTTTAGGAAGTCATAGCAAGCTCTTAACTGATGTTGATGATTTTATCCCTTCATGTTTTTTGTCATTTGATAAAAATAATTTAAATACGAAATGCTTAACAGCGTTGTTTTGCTTTTTCTCTAACTATTTTGTACAATTATTGCCTTTTATAATGTGTGATAATTTAATAAATATTAGCTGAAAAATTCTAACATTTTTAATTTTGCATAGTATAATTCTTTGTACTAGCTTTATATTTAAAAGATACTCAAAGTTTGTTTTGAAATTACCTTAAGTAGGGAGCATGCCACTGTACATTTTTTATTTATTTTGAACTGCTTATTAGTTTTATTTAAACATCTACTGCAGTTCACACCAGCAAATATACCAAAAGAGTCTTTTTTTCATATAATCGATATTCAACTTTTGAATGTCTTATCTTACATGATATGTGTAAAACTGTTTTACTTGGCAAAAAAGCTTACAGGTTGAAATGCAGTTCACTGGGTGCAGGTCTGTTAGAGGGTTAAATAATGCAAGGCTGATTGTACTCCGGAAAAAATCCGGATTTTTCGCTAACAGTGATCCGGAAGTTTCCGGAGATCGAAGGTTCAAACGTTTCAAAAAATCATTGATCACAGAAGTTTCCGGAAATCAAATTTTCAAAAGTAGAACTTAAAAACACAGTTTATTTTATTTGTTTGTAAGGGAGAGACAGAGAGATGCTTTATAAGCTTACATTTATGATTAATATTCATTTTTTATCAGTAAGTAGTTGTTCTAATCATAAACTCAAGAAAGAAAGACCTATTTGTAAATTTTAATTACTTCTCCAGGTTATCATAGGTATGTGTGAATGGTATAGGTATGTGTAAAATTTTAAATATATTTTAAGTAAACTAAGAAATATTGAGAAAAATTTTAAAAAAAACCTGGTTTAAATTTTTTTTTAATTTTTGAATTTAAAATTTTTTTTGTAACTCAAGAAATTTTCCGGAATTTTGACTTGGGCTCACAATCACCCCTGATAATGCTTAAAATTACAAAATTTCTTATACTTAGATAAAAATGCATAAATAAGAGTTATCCTCAAGTTGAGATACAGTCTAATTCCGTTATAGCGATTCTCCAATTATAACAACGACCATCCGTTAAACATAAAATTCCGTTTATTGTTCCTTAAATTCAATGCTATTTTAACACCCATTTTAGTGTCCCATCTAAACCGTTATTCCAACGAGCATTTCTTTGAAAACACCTTTAAAACAAAAATACTTCCATCACGAAATTTTCAAGGAAGTAATTTAAATTTCTCTTTCTTTTGATGTATAACACAATTAACGCAATGCATTTCGAATTTCCTTTGAATGATGGAGATACACAAACTAAGTTCCTTATCTCTGGCTGCGGGCATGACCTTTAGCAGGGGTCTGTCTAGGTTTTTTTTTTTTTTTTTTTTGAGAGGTACCTATTTTGTGAAAATTTAGATATATTTTATGAAACTACCGTTTTTCCTAAAGTTGAATTTGTGAAAGTACCGCTAAACGGTAGTAAATTTGCCCTGGACACACCCCTGCCTTTAGTCAATTATAATTGAAATATCGATTGCTTTACATTATAGTCAAAATTCGTCATGCATTTATTAATTCTGAATAAATATGTTAAGTATTCCGCAACACCTCATTGTAGATCTGAAGGGTCCTGGAGATTAAGGTTCCGCAATTTCGTGACCAACAGCATGATTTTGACAATGTAGTTAGCACTGTGCACAGGCCGCCTGTACTTCCCAGACAAGCTGATACACGTCTGAGCTGGGCGGGCTTCAAGCCGCCACTGGTGATCGAATCTCAGTTCTTACCGATAACAGTTTTCCTGCATCCTTCAAAAAAAAAAAGCTCAATGCTTATCACAAATATACCATTCGAACCGATTCAGGAGTTTTTTTGAATTAGATGATTTCAAAGATAAAATCATTTGTTTTAATCAGCTCTACTTGTAAGTGATTTGATTTAGTTTACTTGTAAAGTAGATGTTACTTTATTTAAGTCACAGTAGAACTGCGCAATGGGCTATTGACGATGATCTGTTAAACATCCCTGGGGATGATCCGAAAACATTCCATCATAATTTTGATCCTCTGCTGAGGAGATCTCATTTGTCAAGCCAATTCCTGAATTTAGACATAGATTTGAAGGGGAAGAAGATTTTCTCCGAAGGTCACGGTACAGCTCAACGACCGACCATAGGACTTTCGATTCCACAGATTTTACGACCACATATATCGCATTTACTCGGTGGTTCCTTACCGGAGTCGAGGATTGAATACCGGACCGGATTCTGATTTTCTAACCACTGAGATAACACGGCCCCTGCTTGTTAAGTAACCGATATTTACTGTCTTAGTAGAACATTTGTTGCATAATATGAGTACCCAGTGGTTGGTGCTCGACGTCAGTTTCAAATTATTTAACTAGTTCAAAACGAATTAACTAGTCTATTGTTTAACAAGTTCAATTAGCCCACATTACTTGTGAAATATAAAAGCTACAACTCTTCCATGAAACTGAATGTTTGTCTGTTTGTAAACCTTTGACGCAGATGGGACACCGGTGTTCCTTTTATATATATATATATATATATATATATATATATATATATATATTCTGGCACTAATTTCAATCAAAAATATATTTTTAGCTATAATAATCTCTCTAATAGTTATTAAAAAAATCTATTAGATTTTCGGAATTATATTTGTACTAAAATATAAAATCCAAAATAAGTAGTTTGAAAAAATTGTTTTTTTTTTTTTTATTTTATTATTCATATTCAAAACTTCAACACTAGTCGATTTTGTAAATTAAAGAAATTTTAATGATGTGTAATTGTTTTTCTTATAGGTCTAAATAAGTGCGAATTTGAAAAATTATTGCTTGTAAGTGACCCGCATTTGGAAGATTTTACCTTTAACACAGAAAAATACGCTGATGTTTTATTTTGTATTTCATGACCATAAATTATTGAAACGCTAAATGTAATATTTTTCACTTATTTTAACATTAATTTTAATACAAAATAATGAAAATATATTTATTAAAAATCCGGATTTCCGAATTTTTCGCTACCAGTGATCCGGAAGTTTCCGGAGTTTCAAGGTCTAGAGTCAAAAAATCATTGATCACAGAAGTTTCCGGAAATCAAATTTTTAAAGGTGGAACTTAAAAACACAATTTATTTTATTTGTTTGTAAGGGAGAGCCAGAGAGATACTTCATAATCTTATATTCATGATTAATATTCATTTTTTATTAGTAAATAGTTGTTATTAGTAAATAGTTGTTATTAGTAAATAGTTGTTATGACCATAAACTCGACATATTTGTGAATTTTAATTACTTCTCCAGGTCATAGGTATGTGTAAAATTTTAAATATATTTTAAGTAAACTAAGAAATATTGAGAAAAAGGAAAAAATTCTTGTTTAAATTTTTTTTAATTTAAACTGTTTTTGTTTTAACTCAAAAAATTTTCCGGAATTTTGACTTGGGCTCACAATTACCCTTGAATGATTCAGTGAAACCTCTCGGGAGCAACCGCGCTCTCCGATAAACAGTAAAATGGTTGATGGAGGTTGATCGTTCTTAGTTGTTACCTCCATTGACTTCAAAATTGTTATAGAAGGTACATAATTTTTCGCAAATGATTTTAATTTTAGTCAGTGTCATTTTCTTGGTACGGAAATGCAACTTGTGTTGGCGTCATGAAAAGACGGATCTATGAATAAAATTTAACGACTATAAAAATTATCCTAACTGATATAATTATGTGTAAAAAAAAATGATATTATGAATAATGTAAAAACAATTCATATAATGAATGATAAAGCTATCTTAAATAAACAAACTTACGTTTTTTGTTTAAGTTGACATTTAAATTTATATCAGAAAAATTTGTTTTAAAAGGTGAGAAGAGGTTTATTTCTTTGTTTGAGATGATTGTTTTTTCTAATTTAACTTTCAACTCTTCTAGTAAATCATTGATAGCATCATCTTCAGTGCACTCTGACTGTAACATAAGGTGGTATCGTCAAAGAGAGCTCTCTAAGAGCCTCATACCAATATTTTGAATAAATTTTTATCTATTTATTTGTTTTATTAAATTTTTTGTTTAGATATTTTTTTGTGTTTCCTTATTTGACCTTTTCCACATTTGCTGCAGACGTTCGTCCAGTCGCTTGGAGAGGTTTTAATAGTTTCTCCTAAAGGTTTTCTTCAATACAAAGTCTATGAAAAAAACTCCGTGCCTCCCAAAAGTGGTCGTAAATAAAGGTCGTCGGTACGTAGAAGTAGTCTTTCCTGGAGATTTCACTGTATTTGTCATACTGATCCTACTTTAAAAAAGAAAGTTCACTATCGATATTAAATCGTTATTCTCCAAAACTTCGACTGGGATGTGAGAAAAAAGAATTTTTTTATTGGATTATTGGCAATTTAAACTAAAGACTATTATACTTCTTATGCTTTTTAAGCTATTTAAAATATAACATCCCAGGCTACAGCCATAGCGACAACTCCATATAAATGAAAAATTTGTCTCGCTAAGTTTCTTGCCCGTTTTTAATAACAATACGTCTTCTTAGGTTCCATTTATAGATGAGCTTAAGTAATATTAAAGTGGATAGTTTTCGTGACTTGTAGGGATTGTGAACTGTACGTGACGTCACACACATGATTAGTATTTTAAGATTCAAGTGTTTATTTTGTTTATAGGTCTTTTGAAGCGAGAAACCTGAATGATATTTCAAAAAGAATTTCAAACTTAAGAAATTAAGTGGTGCAAAAACTGCTATTTGGTCAAGAATGTGCTTAGATTTGGTAAAATCTTAAATATTCTGAGCTAGCAGTGATCAATAGCATCATTTTCGGTGCAGTTAACCGACATCAATTTAGTTCGATGCATCTTTTTATGCTGAATCGTTTGAGGTAAAACAGAAATAGATGGTAAGATAAATAGTTAAGAAATTATGAGGTTTTTTTGTACACAAAGTACAATTTTTAATTTGCACTTATATACGCTTCTCATATTGCTATACAGACAAATAAGGTGTTATTTCCTATGTATTTTTTCTCGCTTGATCGAATGAAAACAAATACAAGTAAAAGGACTAATATTTCTAAAGTTGCAATGTTATATTTATAATTGCGTTAATCTATGTTATTAGTGTAATGAAATCAAGGATATGCATTTATTTAGCTCCACATTATAGAATCAGGAATTAAATTTCATAAATGCATATAAAATAATTTTCCGCCGTAGCAAAGGTCCTATTTTCTTAAAGAATAAAAATATCAAGAAAAGATATTAATATTACTGTTTATTTTTTAATTATTGTTTACTTATTATTGTTTATTATTTAATTTTAATTAATTATTGAATTAAGAATGTGCATTTGAATTTCTTTTCATTTTGCATGTTTGTTTATTATTCTTTAGCTTTAGTAAAACAAAAACGTCTAGCTTAATGATATTCGCTGAAATTATATCTTATACTATAATACGAGGAATGGTTGCCAAGTCGAAAATCGCCCCAGAATTAATAAACTCCGGTAAACTTGGGGGTCTGGGGTTTTTGGCCACGAGGAATCGATTGGCGCCGGTTTTGAAGCGCTACGGTCGAGCCAAAGATTGTATAAGTGTAAAGATGGGAAACTCGCGAAAGTCGTAACAAAATTTGGCAAAATGCCAGCGCTTCGTGTACGGCGGAGAAGTTTGTCTCCAGGGGCACAGTGCAGCGCATGCGCATTATCATCCTTAGTTTTGGAAGGAGAGTTTGGAGAGAGAAGCACATGAGAAATCAATCAATGGCGGACGTTAATTTGACAATTATCCCTAACAAGTAAGTGCGCTTTGTATAACCTATCTTCTGTTGATTTTTTTCTCCTTGTTTTCAATTTTGATAAAGATTCTAATTCTCTTTTTTTCTTTCAATATTTTTCAGTGATTCTTCTGTGCGCAAAGCAAAGAATTATGATAGATGTGCTTACTGCAATGTAAATAGAGCGGGTTATCCAAATTTGAAATTGTTTCGCTTTCCTCAATATATCGAATTGTAAGTAAATAGTTAAGCATTTTCGAAGATTTCGGTAAATTATTTTTCAATGATTGATTATATGAACCTATTAGATAAGACTGACTTAGAATTGTAACTAAATGTGTGACTAATTTATAGTGTCTGACTTTAATTTCATTTCATTTGGTTTTTAAATTCTGTATAATTCCATAAGTGCGTTTATCTTTTTTGGTCGGAATTAAATATTCACAAATGAAATTTATGTATATAACTAAGTAAAAATTTAAATGTTTTTCAAGAAATGTGAAAAAGATCTATAAATTTGACATTTTAAATTTTTGAAAGTTCATTACATATATGAAATTATTTAAATAGTGTTAAGTGTAAAAAGTGTTACTTTTTATTCATATAATATTTATAGAGTGGTTTATAGTAGATATATATATTTTATTTGTCTGTTAGCTCTAAATGTCCAGCAAACAGTACCGTCATTACTTATAGGCACACAGGGCAATGCCCGGGGACCCCATTTTCTCAGGGGGCCCTAGAGAATCGTACTTTTTTGAAAAATTGCATTAAAAAGAATTTAAGACTAAAAACATTACCTTATATATTTAAAAAAAATTTTTTTTATAGAGTATGCATATTTTTTCTACAAATGGTGATTGATTATCAAACACCAATAATTGGAGTAGTTTATCACCAAGAAAACTTAAAAAGTCAACCGAAAACTATTTTTCTTATTTTATTATATGAGGATTACAACTGGTTAGTGTATCAATTTTTTTTAAACTATGCATAGTTTAAAAGTACTTTATTTGAGTTTTTGTGGTAATCAAAATTAGTTAAAATTAATGCATTATACAGTCCCTGGTCAAATTATTAGACGCACTATAAGATTCTATGTAAAATCTTAATTACTCAGGTGATACTACACAGCTTTATTGTATTTACGCTACTGAAACCGGTTTGTACTTGTTTACGTTTGTGTATCAATTGGTTAAATTAGGCGATATGTAATATAAATTCGACAAAATGTGATAAAAATACAGATTATTTATTGTATCAGGTACTATATTATAATATTATAATAATTAGGTCAAATTAATAGACGCACTGTAGTTTTTTTAATAATGACATGATTTGCACGAGTTTACATACTATACTTTTATAATTAAACATACGCGTTAATTTATTAATATAATGTATTTAATTATAAAAGTATTAATATACATGTTACCTAATACTTTTATAATTAAACATACAAATAGATTTTTATTCAGGAGATTTTTCATTCACCTTCTATTTGTATTTATTTTTAACGTATTTCATTTCATTGTTAACCAACTGATACACTAACGTAAAGAAGTGAAAACCGGTTTCAGCTACGTAAAAACAATAAAGCTGTATAGTATTACCTGATAATTATAATTTTACATAGAATCTTAAAGTGCGTCTAATAATTTGGCCAGGGACTGTATCTTAAAAATGATTTATTTTTTGTATGTGAAGTTTTTTAGTTTGTTTTTAAGCATTACGACGCATTATAGTTCTAAAATATTTTTGTGCCCTGGGCCCCTGCATGCTATGAAGATGATACTGCCAGTAAAACATAAATTTAATTGATTTTGTTATTTAATCCCCCAATGAATTGTTTTGTTATTAAATTTCCTTTCTAAATATTTTCCTTAAACACTGCCTGCTTTTTTAAAACTATTTAATAAAATATTAATACTTAAGAAAAATAATACATATAATTTATTAATGCCATACATTTTAAGTTCCGTTCTCGAATTAGACAGCATTCTTATGTCATATTAGAACTTTAATCTTACTGTGTGATTTTTTTTTTATTAGGTGCACGAAATGATTAGAGGCCAGCAAAATTGTATCGTTACGGAATGTTGATACTGACAGACTGACTACATAACAGATGTAGATTGTGTTCAAGACATTCCAAAATTAAAGATTATGTATCAAAAATAATGCAGACTTGTTCCTAATGCAGTTCCAATGAACCAATATTGCATCTTTTTAATTTTATGTTATTTTATTTCATAAACTTGCTCAAATATTTATTTATTGTATAAAATGTATACAATTTTATTTGTGTAATTTTTATTTTATTGAAAAGTATATTCTTAAAATATATAACCAAAAAGAATATTTTTAGATACGTTTAATAAAGATAAAACAAATTCTGCAACAAGTGTCTTGTTTATTTTTTTAAAACTCTAAGTATATATATAATTGAAAATTTTTATTTTTATATAGCGCATTTCTTATACATATACACACATGGAAAAATTAACAAAGCGAAAAAGTTTTTTTTTTTCAAAGGGAAATAAATTTTACTCAATTTTTTTAAAGTTTTAATGAATTTTTATTTTTTAATATAAATTACTTTTGTTAAATAAATATTTACTACTTTAAAATAAATTATAATGCTGCTAAATTTGTGAACTGAAAAAAATTTAAAAGCAAAATCGAATCCGATTATAATTAACGGAGAAAATATGAGTGCATTGGGTGAAAATCAAATGATCTGCTCCCGTTCTTCAATCGCTCCTGACGGTGGCTTTCCTGCATTACACCTTCAGCGCCCAAGTTGGGGGAAAGATCCTTACGACTTAACATTGATAGTATAGGAAGTTTCCCTTCTTTACGCGAAGCGTATAAGTTCTTTGGTCGAGCAGTTCGGAGTTACAGATAGGATATTTTTCAAACTTTATTAGTTCGCCATAATGGCTATAGATACTTTTCTCCACTCTTATAAATGTATGCTAATGCGAACCTTACAATTGAAATATTAACTTTCGACAACTTAAACCAATAATATAGGAAGGAATTAATAATTTAATTGTAAGGTTCGCATTAGTTTACATTTATCAAAGTGGAGAAAAGTTTAACTTTTGTGTTAAAATCACCGTCAACAAAGTCCGACATTTCAACATTCGTCAGATTTCAAGCTACATTTTCAACATGCAGAACGCACCTCTACATGAAATTCTTCAAGGAGCCGGAATTTTGGAACAACAAGCGATCAACTCAATTCTACCCGCAAATGGACAAGTAGAAGATACCGTCATTGTCAGAATGCTTCTCCATTACGCCGAACGAGCTTACCCGACCGTCAAAGTTGCCGTACTTCACCCTGAATTTGTCGCACGCTTCTACGTTACAACAGCGGATGGCGCTTATGAAGGAATGGCTCTTCGCAACGATATCAGCGACCAGAACAAGGCTTCCAACTATCTATACGGCGTTCAACAAGGATTCGACGTGCTACTCATTCCCATTCACAAGAGAGCTCAAATGGATAGAGGCGAGCACTGGATGCTAGGAATTTACGAAGCAAGCTATGGAGAACGTCAACTATTAGTCTGCGATCCAGTTGACAACCCGCTGCCCATCGATGCTGTTTTGAGAAAAATACTGCGACACGTTTTGAATACCGTTGTTACGAATGAAAAGCTGAAAGGATGCATCGTGAAACCTCGCAACGCTTACAACCACCAAGATGACGCGTCTTCCTGCGGAGTTTACATCGTCTTTTATGCTGGACAATACCTCTCTCATCGACGCCTTTTCCTGGACAAGAATTTTCAAGAAGCGGATGAACGGAAGCAAATTTACGAATTCGTTGTGAACAGTGACCAATTGAACATGTCGGGACCATCTGAAGCCGCATCTTTCACATCTTCGACCAATATGCACGCTTTGAATACCCAAGACCCGATGATAACGCCGTTGCGCACGACAAGAGCAGTCAAACAGCGTAGCAAGGAACGAATCTCGGATATATTGATGGAACTTAATGCATCTCAACGAGTAAAATACCGCGATTATGAAAGACGCAGACGAAAAAACGAAACAATGAGGGGCCGCAACATTCGCCTAGAGGAACAACGCCGCCGTAATGAAAGACTCCGTAGAGCTGCGAAATCTCGGCCTGCGTCAACCTACAAAAATGCTGCAACTTCCGACGTGGAATATCAAAGTCTTGGTCCATTTAACGTCGCTCGCATCCACGATGGCGCTTTGCATTTCCCAGAAGAAAGAGTGAAGAACAAAATACACGTAGATTCATTTGGCGACTGCTGCTTACATGGAAGAATCAAACTACCAATGCCCGAATTTCCAAACGAATTAGCGGTTCTATTTGCACGACAACACCGCCTATCTGAAGAATTCCACAGAAGGATCCGCAACATCGGCGCTTGCTTTGCACTTGCCTCATTCAAAGTCGACGACGACAGAACCGTCAATCAACATGGAATCTACACGTTTATCGCCGGCGGTCAAGTCCATCATAAGATCAACCTGGCAACGCGCCCGACTCAATTTGAACAGCCGAAGTTTGCCCAAATGTACTTCATGGACCCGGACGAGGCTACAGCTGCGCGATCTGAGCTCAACCGAGCGTTAAGTCAAGAACTATTGCAACTACTCGAGGAGATCATGTGCTTTAACAACCCGTTCGCCCAATCATTTATGATGATGAGAGAAGTGATCGAAGAAGCCAACCAACGCGCAATCGCAGCCGGAGTACAACCGCCCAATGTCCACCTCGTCTTTACAAACCGTGAAGGCGACGATCCTCGACGATTCAACGCACCAGTTGTAAACGAAATAGCCGAAGTCTTGACTCTCAACGCCGATCAAAGCATCCCAGAGAATGAAATGGTCATGCGAGAACGCGGAAAAAAAATCACGCAGCTGAGCAACATCGATGGTCGCGTCGAGCCTTTTACCTACCCGCTTTTCTACCCGAGAGGAACTTTTGGATTCTATGTTAGAATGCCGCTGCACACGCCTTATCCATCAAGAAATCATGTTACACGCGCAGAATTAGCCTGTTACCGACTCGCCTACCGTCCGAATTATGCCAAGCCACTCCCGATCGATTGCACAAATGCAGGAATAGATCAACGATTGGTCGAGTTTAATGCACTTCACTTTGGCGGACGCTTACTCCAGCAATACGTGGTCGACACCTACTTTCGTGTCGAAAGAAATCGCATACAGTGGATAAAGAGCCATCAGCGTGAAATTCAAGCCGAGAAATACGCCGGAGTTCACAACATGCTCAGAAGCTTGGTTGCGAAAAAAGATGCTGCAATTGGCGAAACAACCATCTTACCGTCATCTTTTCCCGGATCAACGCGCTGGTACACCGAGAATTTCGAAGACTCCATGGCATTAGTGCGAAGATTTGGATCGCCCGAATTTTTTATCACCATTACCTGCAATCCGCAGTGGCCAGAACTCCTGTCAGCGATACGCAATGAACTCAACGCAGCAATTCCGGAAAGCCTGTTGGCTCTAACCCGTCCAGACATCGCTGCAAGAGTCGCACGTCTTAAGTTCCGCCAAATCGTCGAAGACATCATGACGCATCAAATCTTTGGAAGAGCATCAGCGTACGACTTCACCATCGAGTTCCAAAAGCGAGGTTTACCGCACATGCACCTATTAGTGATTATGTCGCCAGCGGACAAGATTCACACCGCTGACCAACTTGACGATTTTATCTCGGCGGAAATTCCAGAAGATGATCCGGAACTCAAGGAACTGATCTCGAAATGGATGATCCATAACCCGTGTGGTGATATGAACCCAAGCGCTCCGTGCATGGTCAGCAAACATGGAAGAGACCTGTGCAGATGGGGATTTCCAATGGAACATCAAGACATGACATCGCTGGTGGACGATGAAAAGCCGAGGTATCGCCGACGCTACAATCCGTTGTTGGATCCAATGAACCCTGAATTCTCGCATGAGCAAGCCATCTACAGGAAAGACTGCAACGGCCAGCGCGTCACCACAGACAACCGCCACGTCGTCCCGTACAACGCCTACCTGCTCAAGAAGTATCAATGCCACATCAATGTCGAATTCGTCGGCAGCATCGGACCGTTGAAATACCTCTACAAGTACATCTACAAGGGCCATGATTGTGCTACGATAAAGGCCGTCGAAAACCAGCAGACGATCATCTACAACGAGCCGGAGAAGTACGTGGAAGCTCGCTATATCTCACCAGTTGAAGCATGTTGGCACCTATTAGAGGCACCTATTAGAGGCACCATGTAGGCACCTATTTGGAACACGATATGATCGACGTCGACGAATCAACAGCAATCGGAGACCGCATGTACCAGCAACTCAACGAAAAGCAGCGTGAAATCGTCTACACCATAATCCAAGCACTTGAAGACCCGACTCCTGCTCCGAAATGCTTCTTCATAGATGGACCAGGAGGTACCGGGAAGACATTCGTCTACAGCACGCTGTATCGCATCGTTACCGGAAGGCTTAAGAAAGTGAAATGCTTGGCTTACACCGGGATAGCAGCGATTCTTCTACCGAGTGGTCAAACAACGCACCGAACCTTTGGCTTGAAAGTCCCGCTTACATCCGACTCAAGATCATCCATCAAACCAAGATCACCGAAGGCGAACGCACTCAGAGGAGCCCACATGTGTCTGATGGACGAAGCTCCGATGATGTCAAAATACGGCTTGCACAACATCGACGAACTCCTACACGCGATTTGCAACAGCATTCCGTTTGGAGGCAAAGTCATGGTGCTTGGTGGCGACTTCCGACAGTGCTGTCCAGTTCAACAACGTGCCAACAAAAGCGAAATACTCGACCTTTTGATCAAGAGAAGCCATCTGTGGCAACACTTCAAGACTTATTCGCTCGAAAAGAACATGCGCGTTGATCCCGAAGAAGAAGAATTCGCGAAATACCTGCTAAAGCTCGGCGACGGGGAACTCGAAGTGAATGAACTCGGCGAAATAGAAGTCCCAGAAGAAATTCGCTCTGGTGGTAACCTCATCGATGAAATCTTCGGACCATGCCTCAGAAGTGGGAACTACGAAGCAATGAAGAATCGCGCTATTCTTGCACCATTGAACGACGATAAGGGCAAGATCAACGAGCAGATTATCGCTATGCTTCCAGGCGAAGAGAAGACATACACAAGTTTCGACTGGGTAAAGGATCAACATGAAGGGGGAATTCAATTCGCGCCTGAATTCCTGAACTCGATCAACATCGCCGACTTGCCTCCACACAATCTGAAGCTCAAGAAGAGCGCCATCTTCATGCTTCTCCGAAACTTGGACGTCTCTGAAGGAATGTGCAACGGAACACGATTGATTGTCACCGAACTTTGCAACAACATCATCAAGGCTAAGATCATCACCGGTGAACACTCAGGCCGACAAGTACACCTTCCAAGGATCACGCTCGACTCCAGCAAATCACGGCTTGGCGCAACTATGCAACGGCACCAATTCCCAGTTACTCCAGCATTCGCCATTACGATACACAAGTCACAAGGCCAAACATTCGAATTCGTCGGCGTGCTTCTCCTCACGACGGTCTTCGTGCACGGAATGCTCTACGTCGCGTTTTCAAGAGCCAAGCGTCAAAGTGCGTTGAAGGTCCTGCTGCCTCCTGAGAATCCAACCCACACCCGAAACGTCGTATGGAAGGAAGTCCTGAACAAGAGAAACTCACCAGCCGCCCCTGCCTCTCCGACAAGAAACTACCTGGACAACATGGAAGACATCGCAATCGATGACTATTGTTTATTATGTTTATGCTGTTATAGGTTTATAATATGTTTCTTATGTATGTATATATGTTTGGTTTTTCTAAATAAATTTGTCAAAAATATTGAACTTCAACACACTTCAATCTTTACACTGCTCACTTTGTACCATTTCTTTAATTGTATAATTTTTTTTTATCAATTACATTTTATTTCCCATGACTTTTCAAACTTTACCTTTGTATAGAATAGTTCCCTTTCCAAACTCTGTTTAGATAGTTTACAATGGTGCACTTTAACCGGTTATCTTTTCACCAATGGTTTCACAAATTTTCTTATGGCATGTATTGTTTTGATAAATCACAATTGAAAATTTAAATCTTCGAGTTAGCTTCGATACCTGTTTTCTCCGAGCGGAGCTCGGTCACCCGCTGGTGGATAAATTAAACAACATTAAGTGAAATTTTAAGTATAAGTAATGACGATGATGATGGGCATATATATTTCAATGGACTAGATTCTTGAAAGCGTTGATTCATTTTTGGCGATACCAAATACTTAATCTGAGATTTTAGAATTATTTTAATTACATTTTTTTAATTAAAAAAGTTTACTGTATTAATTTTACTATTTTAGAATTCTTCATTGCAAGCAATGACAAATAGTTTGAAAAAATAAGGAGAGAAATTAACCATAGCCATACTTTGTAAAAACTATATTGCAGAAACAGGATTTAAAATTTATGAGTAAAAATAATTTCTAACTGGAGCAAAGTTCTTATTTACTCAAAGAATAATAAATATAAGACTTAACGTGTATTTAAATATTTAATCCATAGTTGAAAAAAAAAAACTGAATAGTAAATAATTATTTAAAAAGAAAATCATTCGACTCTAGTTAAAAATAAAAAAAAGGAAAAAGCAAAATTAAATTACATAACTTGAATTGTTGAACATTAGCGCAAAGATTGTAACGATGATGGATTGATATTTTTCAGTGGACTCGATTTATGAAAATACTAATTTGTTTTAATGCAATACCATAAAATCATCCACCCTATATTTAAATGTATACTATTTCTATTGAATCGGCGACTGATTTTAATTGAGTAATAAGGCAGTAATGGAGCATTGTTTTAATTTAAAAATAAGTGAAAAAAAAGATTTTCTTTGAATTTTAACATCGTTGATTTCAGCCGAAAAGATATGTTCATTCTCTGTGAAGAGCTGCATAATTATTTATTCAGATATTTTAGTGATAAATAAACAGTTTAAGGTTTTAAAAATCTTTCTTTCATTTTGCACACACTCTCAAAACCCTAAATTTATTCTAAAAAAATTTTACTAATAATTTTCAAAGGTTGTTCATACGATATAAGTGATATCACAACTAAAAGAGCATTAAAATAGCCTTAGCGGATCGAGGCCGCTCATTTCCATTCAGCACATGTGACGTCATAACCAATCAGGGATTGTTTTTGATTACATCAGTTACGGAGGCCTTTTTGGGCAATCTAAATGTTTAATAATTAAGTAAATGAACATTTGGTGAAAAAAAAGCTATCTGATTTTCGGTTTCAGTAGAGAATTTCCTAAAAATTGGAATTGAAAATAAAATAATTTAAAAGATGCTGTAATTGTCCATTACCGATTTACGTTCAACTTCGTAGCCTTATAATTTTGAACCCAATCCAGAAGAACAGGGAACTTAGGGAGAAATTTGAATTCGTGGAGGACTTTTTAATGGATTTAACCCGCATTTGTGTTTCATGGAGAGGAAAACTGCAGCGGTTAACCTGACGGCAAGGGGACTCATGCACCGTTTTACGCCCATCTATTTTACGTCACTACTGTGGTCGGTGCGGAATTCGTATCGACCAGCCGTCGCTGGGGTTCGAACCCGCTACAACTCACCGGAAGGCGAACGCTCTATCCCCTGAGCGACCACTGCTCCTTGGCAACGAATATATTTTATAACCGTTGCTGATGAGCCGACCCAATTTTGAGTTTACGGCTACTAATGTTCAGTTCCATAGCTTTGTAATTTTGAATTCAATCCTTCGTTGAAGACTTTTTGAGATGAGTAACCCGCATTTGCGTTACATGGAGAGAAAACCTCTCACAGTTAGCCTGATGGCAAGGGGATTCTATTAACCCTTGATCCAACTACCACTGAGAATATTTTACGTCAGCACTGTGGTTGGTGATTGCTGGGGGCGGAATTCGTATCCACCAGTCATCGCTGGGATTCGAACCCATTTCACCTAATTGAAAGGCGAAAGCTCTATCCCCTGAGCCATCACGGCTTGAATTGGGCAAAGTATAGCTGATATCCGGATCATGTACTATTCAACTCTGCTTACAACTCAATTCTAGTGCCTCCAGGAAAGCGGAAGATTGCCAAGAACCACCAAGAATAAGTTTAATTCACGAGTTTTGACTTCTGTTTATTAAATTTAAAATCAATACATTTTAAATTTTGTTATTTTTACAATATTTATATGGTTATTTTTACTGTAATTACGTATTTTTACAAACTAAGTTTGTAGTAAATTTGTCTTTATAATTTGCATCCCTGGCAGCATAGTTAGAAATTTGAAAATGCATTCTAGCTAATAGGTATGATATTGGTTTGCTCGTGGCCGTTAAGACCTTAAGAGGACGACATGCCACGGAAGAAACTTTTCGTCGCAAATTCTCTTACTAATTTAAAAGAAAGAAAAAGGGCAAATCTAGTGTAAGTCATAAAGTTTCAATCACTGAAAAAAAAATTTCAGGTATCAAAATACAAACAAATTATTGCAAGAGAACTTCCCCATTGAGTTATACTTAGTTATCCTCTCATAATTTATTTTCATTTGGATATTTTAAAAACGTTTTTTCGGTACTTGAAACTTTATGGCTAACTCTAGGTTTGCCTGAGCTTCCTTTTTCTATATTTTAAATGTGTTATGAAGTTGAAAGAAAATTTGCAACGAAACATTTCTCCCGTGATATTCTTAAGGACAAGTTGTGTCTAGGGTTTCAACGGTCCTGAATCGACTTAAAACGAGGTATCTTTAATTCACAATTTTGCTTCGAAAACAGAAAAACAGCCACTTTTTAAAAAAAATACAGATATCAGAATAGACACCAACACCAAAAATAAAACTCTCCCAACTGAAACAGTAGTAGGAAAAAACTCATTCACACAGAATGACCGAGAAAACCACAGATAATCTGAAATAGAAATCTGTAGTTGCGGTATCGTCGTTTGTGTCTGGCAAGCTCTGAAGATTCTCACGGAGGAATTACAACGAGCTTCCTGACGTAACACTACGGACGCCACCCACCCTTTCATTCATTACTTTCTGGCCAATGAGGGACCATCCTCAAGATTCCGCGGTTGATTGAGGACGAGCACGATTTTCTCCGTTAACCGGCTCATCCGAATGTTTACTTTTGTTGGATCTTTGAAACTGTGATTGATTAATAGAATTGCGATTCTTTTGAAATCGTTCTTCAATAACTGCTTCCACATGGACACTGTTGTTTATGTGGAAATGTCCTTAAGTATTTTTATGGCCCTTACATGTTTTGTCTTATAATTGAAATGTGAAGTTCTGCCGAAATGCTTTAAGCACCGATTTTATTATGAGTAAGTTTTTTTTGTGTGCATGTTTAGTTGATTAATTTAATGTGATGCTAATGATCTTGTAGCTTTGATATTTAAAATTAATAATGATGTAAAAATGTTGCTCAATTTGTTACTGACAAATGTTGCTTTTATTATTTCCAACCTCGAATTATTTTGATTCACACTTAAATTTTTAGAAGTTGTGTTTATTTTCAAGGAAATGGGTGGAGAAGAAGCATATTATTTTATAAATCGTTATAAAGTTTAGTTATTAAAAGGTGTTATATATATATAATTATTATTATTTGCATATTGCTTCGAAATGCTTAATTGCATTTTATTTGTAGAAACCAGGAGATCGAATTTCATCTAAATTTAACAATATTTTTTTTCTCAATTATCGCAAATTGCGTTTTTAATACAGCTTAATCCCTGATAATATTTCATAAGTACATTATTATTGATTTTTTTTTTTTTTTTTTTTTTTTTTTTTTTTTTTTGTCTATATGTAATTTTTAAGAGTGGAGCAATATAATAGCTGTTAAATTTAAAATTTGTTTTTAGAACTGATGTAAAACAATTTATTTTTAAGATTTACTATTGAAATTATTATCTGAGCTCTCATGTGACAATATAGGTTTTTGATAAATAAATGAAAAAATAAACCTAATATTTCTTAAAGATTCAATACTAATAAACTCTATTCCCCAATCTCACCTCCTGATGGTATCGGGGAAACCAACTTCAAAACCTTAAAAAAGAAACCCGATTTTGGCATACAGGTTATTGTATTTTAATTCAAAGGTGAAATTATAACTGCAATATGAAGATGGCATCAAAATTGTTTAAAATCAACTTCATTGATGCTGAAAAATCTCTCTAATGATACCAAACCCGAGCCTCTCCCCCGAACTAGAACCCCACCCCAGGAGTCATCCAGCACCGGGGGTTTCTGGAAGGGTTTTTTAATTTGAAGTCACTGAATGAGAGCATCTTTTAAAATGTCAGATTTTCATTTTTTATTTGGTGGAATTTATACCCAAGTCAATGCGGCTGGAAAAAAAAGTTATAAAAATAGAACAATTTTGTATTCGTACCTCTTTATGCCCCTGATATTGTTAAATATAGTCAAGAAAGACATTGCTACACTTCTTGATAGATTTAACTGTTTTAATTAAATCTATCAAGAGATAAATAAATTAAAAGTTCGAAAAATTATAAAAACATTTTAGGCACAAAAACTATAATATTTTATTACATTGAAATTATACCTATTTGTAAATCTGACAGATATGAGATGGAAATTACATTTATTTCATGCGTAAAACCCACATAACTTCTAAACTATTAGTTCCATCAACTTGGTTTTAGTCTGAATCAAATAATCGCATATAAAATCGAATACATTGTTTGTCTATATAGCAATGTCAGACGTTAAAATCGGTGATAGGACAAAACTGCATTTCATGCATAAAAAACTATATAACTTTTGAACTGTACGTTCTATCGACTTGAATATGGTTTCATTCTATTTAGAAAATAATACATCCGAAACTCGAAACAATATCTTGCTAGTCTAGATAGAAAAGTAAAAGTTTTACTTCCATTTAACTTCCTTCCCAGAAGTCGGGATAAACTTGATATATTTATACAGAAATGATTGTGCTCCTGAAAAAAAAACCGGATTTTTTTGCTAATCACGATCCGGAAGTTTCCGGAAATCCAAGGTTCAGAAGTTTCAAGAAATCATCGATTACATTTATGCATATAAATTCTTGTATATTTTATTTAGAAATATTAGAACTAGAATTTGTACTTGGCATTTCTTTCATTTGTAAATATTTTTTTCTGGTAGAATAATAAATGTGATTAGAGATCAAAGTAAACTTATTCATAATTATTCATTTAAATTATGCTGCATATAATTTATTTAGAATTTCATGTTTTGAAAATATCAATGACTTAAATTTATAAAGACAAAAATTTAAGTCATTGATATTAATTTTAATTTATAAATTTTTTGAAATGATTTTACTCAAGAAACTTTCAGGGTTTTTGAGTTGTGCTCACAATCACCCCTGTTTATATCAAACCTAAACTAGGCGTCAAGTTTCACTCGTCAGCTTTCCATTACTGATTAAATAATTAAGGCTGGCGAATAAGTTTCATCTTCTGAATTGTCGAGATTTATATTTAACTACATATGCTTATTTTAACTAATCTACCAAGTTAAACTATCTAGATTAACCTGCTTCAATCTAGCGGCACCTGGAGGTGTTTTGAAGTCCATCAACGACATTTTTCTTTTATTTGGAACAAAAAATTTTCAGTAACACATTTTTCACTAAGGAAACCATTTTTTTTTAACATTGAAATCTTATGACAGCTTTAATTTGATTTATTCTTATTAATGCAATAAATACATTTCAATTAAGCTCAGTTTTTGTTTTTTTATTTCAGCCACCAAAAAGCTTTTCATTATACATCAGTTAACATTTTAAAAATGGTTCATATTTTTCATGAATGTTAAATAGTGGCGAGCAAAAATTTTAGTCTGGCTAGTAACTTTAGAACGAAATTTCATGCCCTAACCAAAACCACTATTTTAAAAACAATTTTCCATTGAACATATATATATATATATATATATATATATATATATATATATATATATATATATATATATATATATATATATATATATATATATATATATATATATATATATATATATATATATATATATATATATATATATATATATATATATATATATATATATATATATATATATATATTGTAACCGTCGTTGAACAGCCGATCCAATTTTTAAGTTTATGAGTGCTAATATTCAACTCCGTTGCCTTGTAATTTTGAACCCAACCCAGAGGACAAGGGAACTCCTGGATCAAGTATTGGGAGAAATTTGCCTTCATGGAGGACTTTTTAATGGAACTAACCCTCATTTGCGTTACATGCAGAGGAAGACCATGAGAACCTCTTTACCTGCCAACTTTCACTCTTTCCGAGAATGAATTTTCCAAGTGGTAGTAAAACAATTACCGAAAAACAATCTTACTCAAAAATATATTTATATTTTGACTAGGTTAAAATTCGCTATCGTTAAGATTAGTATGCTTTTATATATTTGTTGTAATTATTTATACGTAGCGGTGGCCAAACTCATTCATAATTATTATTATAATTCAAAAATTTTAATGGCATGACACGTTTTTCGGTACCACTTTAAATACAAAATTAAGATCTTCCGGAAAAACCGGAAGAGTTGGCAGGTATGAACCTCCCACGGTTAGCCTGACCGTGAGACTCTAACCCATGATCCGTCTTCCTCTGAGGATATTTCACGTCAGCATTGTGGTCGGTGGAAGCCGGATGCAGATTCGTATCGAACAGCCATCGCTGAGATTTGAGCCTGGTTCACCTCATTGGAAGGCAAACGCTCTATCTCCTGAGCTATCGCGGCTCTGAATATTGGTATTCATAAACTCAAAATTGAGTTAGCAATTCATCGACGTTTATAATTGTTTCCGTTGAGTCTCGGTGGCTAAGGGGATAGAGTGCTCGCTTCCCAATGAGGTGACCCGGACTCGAATCCCAGCGAAGGCTGGTCGATCGCACCAGGCTAACGTAAAATAAACGGACGTAAAACAGGCAGTGGCAGACGGATCATGGGTTAGAGTTTCCTTGCCGCCAGGTTAACCGTAGGAGGTTCGCGTGATTATCCTCTATATGTAACGCAAATGCGGGTTGGTTCCTTAAAGAAGTCCTCCACGAAAGCAAAATACTTGATCCACGAGTTCCTCTGTCTTCTGGATTGGGTTCAAAATTGCAAGACTACAGGATTGAACATTGGTAGTCGTAAACTCAAAATTCGCTGGACTGTCCAGCGATTGTAATAAAATAAAATAAAATTGTTTCCCTAATCAACTACACAGGAGTGGTAGGTAAAATTTATGATTACATTCAGCAGAAATTCAATAAATTTCCTTAGATTTGAGAATTGATCTTCATGAGGCTTCAATTTAGACCAAATGTCATCATATCTGTTCTCTTTTGACTAAAGTAGTCAATTGCTTTTAAACTTGTGAAAAAAATTCAATTTCTCGCAAGTTTAAGGTTAATTTTTAGGTCACGCCAGACCACTTATTAATATGTATTCACAGAAATGTTTACCTTTGTGTTACACTTAAGGCATAAATAGATTTTGAAAGTTAAAATTTTCAGAAAAAGCCTTGCTTTACACAATTTTGTACGACCTTTGTGCCAAGAGTCAAGATCCATTAAAATTTAATTTCTAAATTGCCTTTTGTGACATTAAAGCTATTAAAACATTTTCATATAACATTTCAAGAAAAATAAAAACATTTCAAGGAAAAAAAATATATACATAAACTTCGCTATGCATACACGAAAAATTTATTTCTAAGATGTACCTTTTAGCATAAACTATAAAAGTATGGAAAGGTTGCACCATTATTGCAACAGTGCACAAATTCTAAAGTGCACAAATGCAGGGCAAGGTTGGACCATAATTTGGCATTTAGCTATCACCAAAATATTAGAAAAACTATTTACCGTTAGTAGGTTACAAAATTCAAAAAGGCAACATAAGAGAAATGAATTTTAATTAATGCAAATGAAACATTCACTTACCTAAATAAGAAACTTGAAAAAACGTGCAATGGTCGTCTCGATACACAACAGTGTTGTAAAGAAAACATGGCGTTGTGAACAAATATCGTTCATATTTCAGTCACTGTTAAAGTTTTGTGTCTTATAAGAAATTTTAGTGCAGTCAGTTGCATCATGAAAGTATTTATCGATCATTATTATCAATTTATGGTATAATTAAATAATCTTTCATTAAACCAAACTTTGGAACAATCAGAAACTTTGCACCTGATACTGGGGAAAGATTTACCGAGTTTTTTTTACAGTGCACACTGAAAAGAAATAATGTGAGAGATTTTAGACATCAAATCCATACGCACTAATATCAAAGTACAGTGCGCAAAAAAATGAATAGACTACCCTGAATAACTTTTGATCTAATGATCAGATCATGTTCTAGGACTCAATCATAATGGTTCAAGGGGGAGACCTCAAATGTGCTAATTAATTAGTGCAAAAGATATTTTAATTTACACAAAGACGTATTTTCTCTGAGAAATCATACCTTTTTTTGACGAAATCGATTTTCTGATATTCAAAATATAGGGGACAACCGCAATCTGGGAAATATGGTCCCAATAGTTTGGTGAGGAGAGAGGTCCAAAGTTTCGACTCCTTATGTTAATTTTACTTTTTGCGTATTTCGCTATATCTCGAGAGCTTTTTAAGCGAATTGAAAAATTCTGAAGACAAAAAATGACTTTTAGGAAATATTTATTATTTTTATTTTATAACAGTCGAAAAAAAAATTTTGAATTGTAAGGTATATAATTTCCTGCATCATTTTTATGCATGCAATTTCACGTGGAAAAATACAAAATTTGAGCGAAATCGGTCAAATAGTTCCTGAGGAATCGAAATTTATGACTTTTTCAAATTCCGATTTCCAGGAACTATTCGACTGATTTCCCTCAGATTTTGTATTTCACCATGTCAATTTACAGTTTTATAAAAAAGTTTTAAAAAAACTTAAAATTCAAAAATTTTTAGATTTATTAAATAAAATAAAACAGATTTACTATAAGAGTTACTGTTCGCATTAAATAATCTTTAGACAAACGAATTTCATAATTGATTGTCCAATTATGAAATTTTCAATTTGCTTAAAAAGTTCTCGAGATATAGGGGAGAGAGGGGTCAATTGTAACATTTTTCACTTAACTATTTTTAACTAACAAAAAATCCAATGTATTATTAGTATTAATTGACAGACGAGTAAAGTAGTCTATCCTCTACTAGAAAAAAAATACCTTATTTTAAATGTTATTATATTAGTTATTAACAATTCTTGACAGTCATGCACTTGTTACAATTGTCCCCACTTACGGGGTCAATTGTAACAGTTCATAAATTTAACTAAAACATAGTTAGTTATACATATTATCATAGTTGTGATATATTTTTTTATTGATCGAAATAGTAGTGATATTTTAGGAGTAAAAATAATAATGAGCAGAGACCTAAAGGGTTAAACTTTTAACTTTAAAGGGTTAAAAATTTTAATTTATGCTGTGAAAGGTGACAAATAAAATAATGCACATGCAACATAATATAAATGATATAGGAAACTGTTGGTGGCTCTTAAAGAGTTAAGTAATGGTTTGTAAACATAAGATTATTTATTTTGAGCTGTTACAATCGTCCCTTTACTTATTGTTACAATTGTCCCCAAGACGCCATTTCAGCTTCATTTGTTAAAAACAATGCTAGTTGATTAACAAAACTAATTTTTTTTTAAATGTTAATTAAGGTGTCCACTTACATATTCGGTTAATAATTTTTATTTGTTTAAACAAAATTACTTTGTTACAATATAATATTCTGATACCAAAAAAAGTACTTACGTAGCGTGAAAATATTTTTTGTGATGTAACTTTTTCAAAAGTACATAAAAATGGTCGCCAGCAAGGGTGTACATGTAGATTTATTAAATACACCTTGTGCGCCACCTAGAAACCAAATCTAGAACCCGACACTCGAAATTTTTGCTCTGTTACAATCGTACCCTGTTACAATCGACCCCACTCTCCCCTCAAGAAATGCGCAAAAAGTAAAATTAGCTAAAGACGTCCAAATTTTGAATCATTCTCCTGACCTAACCCTACCATGGGAGCTATATTTCTCAGATTGCTGCATTCCCTATACGTGCTTAGAAACCGTCAAAAAAAGGGTACGTTTATTCAGAGAAAGAACGATTTTGTGTCTGATTTCGTAACTTAAAATATCGTCTGCATTAATCAGTTAGCATATTTGAAGCCACCCTCTCGAACCATTAAGATTGAGTCCTAGAACGTGAAGATCCGCTAATTCGATCAAAAGTTATTCAGGGTACCACGAAGGACCTAGTTCTTGGTTCAAATAGTTCATCGTTTCACGAGGAGAGAACATGGAGTTTGATTTGCCAAAATCGACTAGATATGAACATACTGTTAATTTTAAGCAAAAACAGTGAGCAGTATTGTAATTTATTTCATTTGTACTTAACTGCCAGCTTTAATCTACAGATATTTCTCTTATGTGGCACCATAAACGCGAGTATTAATCTTTCTAAATTGGCATCACTAAAGTTGTTATTTATTTTATTAAGATTGTCTTCAGTAATACCGTCATGTGGGGCTACTTTGTGCTGGATTTCGCAGTTTTTGAACTTTGTCATGTAAAAAAACTACATTAATTCAAACTTTAGTAAAATTTATCGATATTATATTCATAACTGGACTCAGACGAGTGAATTTGATCAATATCGGCATTATTTGTATGTAATATTTACAAATAATAAGTCAAAACATACCTTGCACAAAGTAGCTCCCAAGTGGGGCTACTTTGTGCAGCGATAGGAATTCAGTTTAATAATCATGTTTTTAGTAAAATATTGATATAAAATTGTTAAGAAAGTTAATTGTTGACATTTTTAATGACAAAAACATAAGATATGTAAAGATATTAGTTTGAAAATAATTTTCAGCTTTAAAAAACCATTTTTTATAAAGAATTTTTTCTTAAAAAGAATGTTTATTTCAAAACATTTGAGTTTAAACAAAAGGAAACCATATACATTTTTCAACATTGAAATGGATGAAATTTCAAAAATAATAATTATTACATATTCATTAACATTTATAATATTGATAAATTTGAACATAACATGCTTGAATGAACATGACAGTACTTGCTCTTCAGTTTCTGTCAAAATCACCTGATGTCCTATAAAATATATTTTTATGTGTTAAATCGTTTGATTAATTCATTAGAAAAATCTTTGTAGAAGAAAAATAATAGTTTACCAGCACGTTTCACGTGTTTCTTGTGAATTTTATTAGAGATAGTATTTCTGTGGATTTTGTACTTCTGAGAAGCTTCTGCAATCGACATACCCTCAGCAACTGCTAGAAACATTGTTGCAGCTTTTCTAAAGTGTAATCACGGTAGTTTCTCGTTCCGGGTATTTTTTTTATAACGTCTAACAATTTTTCTGTCTAAAAAAAAAACGAGTAAAACTTTGCACAAAGTAGCCCCACAGTGCATTCTTTTTTTCATTTTCCGTTTATTTGTTATTAATTTTCAAATTTTTTTAACGCTAACATGATATAATTGTTTACTAATATATAAATAAAAAATTTTGCACTTACGACAATTGTTTTATCAATGTCTTTGCTTTTCATAGCTAAAGTTTCCACGCACACTTTTCGACGTCCGACATTTTCGGAAAGTTGTGGACATTGGATAAACAAAAAACACTCTGAGATTGTTTTAAAATTCGAAAAAAATGTTTGTAGTAATAGGGGAGACTTCTATCTTCAAATTCCACACATTTTTAACGTGAAAAAAAACATAATGCTAAATAGCAGCACTTGAAAAGTGTCAAATTCGAATTTGCACAAAATAGCCCCACATGACAGTAATTTAAGTAGTGTTGAATAGTTAGTTATACGCTGAGTATTTATTTAAAATTTTGTATTTTTATAAAAAATAAAAACTTAGTTACTAAGCAATTATTTAGATTTATTTTGATCCATTCTAAACTGTCTGTAGTAATTTTAAACATAAATGGTTCTATGGTGCCTCATACCAATTATTGGTAAAGAAACTTGATGGTTCGAGAGGCGCGTAAGGAAGTAGTATATCACGCAATGGGGCATTGGAATGAGTTTTCTATCTTATCTCACGTTCTCGCTACAGAGATAGGTATAATTTTAATCCTTCTACTACTTACTATGCTGAAATGTCCCTAACTCATACTTATAGTAGTTTGCATGATATAATGGCTGTCAGACAGATTTTAAGTTATTATAAAATTCAATACATAAACATTTCTTAAAAACAGTTCAAGCTGAAATTAAAGTACTCCGCACGAGCGGAGCCGCTACCTACAGGTGGCTCAGAGCAGAACTCTCTACCTATGGTAATACTTCGCATGCTTTCCCCAATCACCATTAGCGTGTGGATAGTCAAAGGAGTAGGAAATACGGTAGTTTCTATCTTGATTATCAGACAGATTGAAAAAATTTAAGTTAGGATACTATCTAGAACTCAGTATTAAACATGGTTTTTAAAGAAAGCATCCAGGAAGATTTGGAAAGCATTTTTGACATTTAAATGCAAAAAAAAAAAAAAAAAAATTATAGAAAGGGAAATTTTTTGCAGTACATTCCCATACAGCTGAACAGAGGAGGAGAGGGTAAGGGTTTAAACATGAAACCGGTCTTCTCCCCAGAAGACGTACTCGAGTGTTGCGATCACGAATATTTTGCTTATAACTCACAGAGGACAGTCCGGCATGTTGTGCACAAAATATTAAAACTATTCGAATGACTGATTTTTTTTTCTTGAGAAAGTATGTACTAAAATAAAGAATTTTAAAATAGTAACAGCTTTGCTGTCCTTATATTAGAACTGAATTCGATTAGAGAACTGTAAAAGTTGTTTTTCTGCAAGATTAGTATCAGTGTAAAGAAAACAAGCTTACGCTCGTTGTCGTCTTAATTGAAAACAAGGTTTAAAAAAACCTTTTCAATTTACTCCAACAGTTTAAAAAAATTTCTTTGCTGTAACTTGAGCAGAATCAAATTTAATTAATAACATAGTGTAATTAGATATGTTAAGTTTAATTAGCTTGAACAATCATTTTTGTTATTTATTTTTTTATTTTGTTTATTGTTATTTCTTTGGAAATTTCTCATTATAATTATGAATAATTTTTATTTAAATACATGGTTGCTTGCGTCACTGTATTTTCCAATGAAATATTGTTTGTATTCATTATCCTAATTTTCATTTCAATACAAATGTACAACTACAAATATGCATATGTGCAATCTAGAAATCTGGTTCTAGATATATGCATGAACTAGAAATATGTATATGAGTATTTTTCACAGACAGTGTAATCTTTCGTGAACGAAAGATAAGAAAAATAGATTCTCGGAACAAATATTCAAAATATATTTTTTTATGATAAATATTTTTGATTCATTCACTCGAATAATTTAACGTGCAAACAAAGTTTTTGGTTTTCAAAATAATTCATGCATTTTTTTTAAACATAAGAAAAGTATATCAAAAATGTATCTCTGTATTTTTATATATGTAACTTTTTTTTTTTCTCTTGAAGTATTAGACCACTCTTACAAAGGAGGGAAGAAAAAAAACATATTTAAGAAATTTATTTGAACTAAATAACCTAATTAATCAAATTCAGGAAGAAGTATCTTTATTATGTTACTGGTGAACTGAAAAAATAAATGTTTCGAAAGAAATGAAAAACAGAATGGCAACCATGCAGCTGTTTTCTATGGAGGCTTTTTTCTTGACAGGTGTGCGGGTAGCATGATCCATTCACGATGGTTCAGTGGTTGAAGGCACCATGAAAGACTGGGGTTCGATCCTCAGTGGCGGCTTGAAGTCCAACTAACTTCAGATCGATGAATACCGTAAGGCGGCAGTTTGTGCAATGCTATAACCACGTTGTCCATGGCCGTCATTAAGGAAGGTGTTGAATATGTGTCCCCCTCAATAATTAGAAATCTATAGAAGTCCATCTCAATATTTTTAACAAACTGAGAAAGTTTTTATCAATCAACATCGATTTAAATTCATTAAATGTAAAAACAAGAAACTTTTTACTGAATCTTCTTACTGATGTTTAGCAGATAGAAGAAATTTGTTATCCTCCACAAAATTAGTTAGTCATTGTTGGTAGACAAATCAGTCATTGTTCCCCCCTCCTTTTTACATGGAGGATGTTGCAAGATGTTGGTCTCGGTTGTGAAGACTGTCAGAAATTGTTTTTTTCTAACGATATTTAATTTCATTACACCACACTGTGGAACAAAAATCATTTTTCGCGGTCAAAAATAAGAAAAATGAAGCTATACGAAAAAAAAAATCTCAATATGGTTTTTTGTAGTAAAATGTCCAAGGAATATGACGGTTCATTTTGTTGTTTTGGTTTATTAATGGAAATAGCAATTAAATAAAAACAAAGTCGAAATAAAAAAAAAAAATTTTTTTTCAGTTAAATTTTTATTAATATGATAAATCCTTATAGTAAATAAAAATATTAAACCTATGCAAGATTTATACATAAATGTATTTCTAAGATATAATTATATGAATTCATTATTTTATATAAATACTATTAAAACCAGAGCCATTTCCCTATTTCTGCCCTGTGCAATGAAATTGTAACTTTAGGGTGCTCTATAAAAAAAGCCTTACGTTGCCGCGGTAAAAAAAAAATGTGTACATTTGTTTGGTATATATACTCAAGAACTAAAAAAAATTAGCTGCGAATATTTGCGAATTTGGCTGATGTAACGATTTTTATAGTTCGTGTCATTTTTATAATAATGCTAAAATTAATGAAAAAATCATAAAAATAAGCTTGAGATTATTATTTTTGTTATAACATTTACAAAATTTTTTATATCTAGCAAAATAGATTCATTATTTTTTTTAAATTTGGTATTCGAATTTGTAGCTAACAATCTTAAATATTTTGATTCAATTTATTTAGTTTAAATTTGTTTTGATAAATATTTGCGATTTTACATCCATTACTTTATTTATTAAAATTATTAACCACAAATTTGTAATCCAAGATCTCAAAAACTACTAGTAAATAATTTTTATTTATTTATTTACAATTTTTTCAATAATCATCCTCCATTTTGGATCCGCCATTTTGTTTTTTTGAAATTTTGACTTCATATTTGAAATCAGCGACCCCAAAAACCTATAGGTGATCAATTTTTAGAACATTGTAGTTAATTTTCTAATTTTGGCAGCATTTTTCTAATTTTTTCCCACTGTGCACCAGTAAAAAGTTGCCAGTGCACAGCGTAGTGACTGTATTTTTATTTCGTCCCATTCAAAAATTTGGTGTTTGAAGCCGTTTGCCCGGTTGTCCATTCACCCAGCTGTCAAATCGCTCCAGGATATAACAGGAGTTAACTTAATTAGCAGTCACGAGAGAAACTATCCCTAGTATTCTTTTCGCCCAACTCATCATTGCTGGTCACAGCCAGTAGTAATGGGAATGCTTAATGTATGTATCCCCTATGCAAATTCTAAGGTGAGGAGTTTTGATTACTCACAAACACAAAGAAGTATAGGGATTTTTTTGTTGATAATTTAATTTTTAAATACACAGTGCTTTTTTTTTCAGAAGAAAAAAAGAAGTTAAAATTCCCCAAGCAAATTAAAAAAAAAAAAAAGCGATTACACAATAGTAGGCTATGAAAAGAAAGGTACCTACGTATTTCAGTAATATTTTATGTACGTGAGCAGGGGTCTGTGAAGGATTGCTCAAAAATTAAAATCAAGTATTTGAGCCGTGGTGGCTCAGGGAATAGAACGTTCTCCTTCCAATAAGGTGAACGGATCGAATCCCAGCTATAGCTGGTCAATAAGAATTCTGCACCCAGCTCTCAGAGACCACAATATTGAAGTAAAATATTCTCAGTGGTAGACGGATCACGGGTTCGAGTTCCCTTAACATTAGGCTAACCGTGGGAGTTCTCGTGGCTTTCCTATCCATGTAACGCAAATGCAGTTTAGTTCCATCAAAAATGTCCTCTATGAAGACAAATTTCTCCCAATATTTGATGCTGAAGTTCCCTTGTCTTCTGGATTGGGTTCAAAATTTCAAGGCTTTGAAGTTGAATATTGGCAGTCGTAAACCCAGAACTTGGGTCGGCTGTTCAACAATGGTTATAAAATAAAATAAAATAAAGTAAGTAAAAATCGAGTACTTGGATGCTTTTTATACCATAAACTCTTCGTTACGTCCTTTTTTGGTTTAGGAAAATTTTTAAAGGGGAAAAAAAACCTAGCTTAATACTAAAATAAATATAAAACATCATTTTTAAAATTAAATCTAATTTATTTTGTGAAAATTGATAACATCTAACTGCAATTACTGCAGTTGTAAATTTTGCACTTAATTGTAATATTTTGCCATTTATGTAAATTTCAATTTTGAATTTATTACTGCACTGCTCGACAGCTTAGTTTCTATGAATTATCAATCTTTATTTATTGCTTCTGAGAAATTCTATACACACGTAGTTATTGTATGCATTCTTAATTGTTTTTTTCGACAGTAATTAGTTTACTTTTCATTAGCACTTTTTCACAGTTAAAATTATGTCGTCATTTTGGGATAGCTTTTAACTCGAAGAAATAATGAATGAGGGAAACTTTTACTTATCCCTCTTTTAAATTTATGAATGGATGATTTTGCTTTTCCTTTTAGGTCTTTTACGTAAATAATTTTATTTTCATTTTAATTCCTTTTAACAAATTTGTTACTTAATTTTCAATTTTTTCATCTGTTACCTGCACACGGATCATAGGTAATCTTGAGTCGATTACAATTTGAAAAATGAGAACCGATATCTTATAAAAAATATAAGTTTAAAACAATAAAAATGCCATCGTGGTTTAAAATGCAAGAAACCAAACAAACTCAGTTAATAAAACCCAAAAAAGTTAAAATTACGCCCCAAAGCAAAATAAACTCTTTTAAGCTACTGAATTTGGAATTGGCTGTTTGCATGTGATGTAGCAACATCAAATTACCTTGTAGTTCAAAACAATTTTATAAACTATAAATATTATGCAGTTTAAACGATTTTCATAGTATTATAAACAAAAAAATTTTTTTCATCTTAAATTGTGTTTTGATAATTTAACTTCGATTTTGGTTTAATTATGTGCATAAATTTTTAAAATATAAGTCCCTAATTGTGAAATAATAAGTCCTTAGTTGCGAAGGTAAAAGACACTGTAAGTTTTAAGTTTCTCAGTGTGGTGTATATTTTCTAATGAAAGATAATAATAAATTAACACCTGGAGTTTCCAGAAGCCCGTGAACAGATTCACCCATTTAAAAAAAATGGGGAAAAAAAATTAAAAAAAACATTTAATTTATTTCTTAATTCTAAGGCTTTTAGAGAAATGCATTGAAGACTTTTTAAAATAAGAGAAAATAATAGAGTGGGTAATTCTTTTTTTTATAATAATAATGAAACAATCTGGACCCGAAATTTAAATGCTAAAAATGAATAATTTATTTTTTTGATCTATCAGTTACAAATACTAAATATACCATTTGTGGATTAAGCAAAGGAGGAAATAAATATTAACATGGCTAAAAATCGAAATTTTCAATACTAATTTCAATGAAAATAACGCAATATTTTCATCAATTTAATAACTATATACAGGGTGTCTCAGTTAAGCGTTTCAGAACTTCTAAGAGGGGTAGGGGGCATCTTAACGACTCGAAATCATATAGCAATGTGGGTCGGAAATGCTTTCCTGAAGCGGTGACACAGAAGCACCATAAAGAAAAGAGACCGTAAGTGAAAAATCGCTATAATAATACATTGAAAAAATTATATGGTACATGGGCCAAAGTAAGTGTATGAAGTTTCTGCCAAAGGCTACAATGTACACCTCACATCTTCCGCGCATGGACATTCGAACATTCTGCAATACTCCAGGCATATCACGCAGGCAGCTACTGCGATTCTTGCAACCAGCATTATTAATAGGGGTGTCATAAACCAGCGTTTTCATATGACTCCAGAAATTAAGACATGATAGGTCGGGTGACCGAGGAGGCCATATAATTTTTTCAATGTTTTATTGTAGCGATTTTTCACTTACGGTCTCTTTTCTTTATGGTGCTTCTGTGTATGGTGCACCTCTTCAGGAAAGCATTTCCGACCCCACATTGTTATATGATTTCGAGTCGCCAGGATGCCCCCTACCCCTCTTATGAAACGCTTAACTGAGACACCCTGTATTGTGAAAAACCAGTTCTGCTTTGCTTTCAAACTCACATTTAAATTGGCAAAAATTTCATCCGAATTGAAGTTATTCCTTGAATTTGGTTTTTAATTGTAATAAATCGTGTTGCTCGTAAAGATTTAACAACGATAAAGGAGTTAATGTATTTTTTTTTATTAATAGATGCTGGTGCTTAATTGACCAGTACAAGACGAAACAAACAAGAAAATGAATATTAGTTAAAACTCATTTCAGTAAAAGGGATTTGATTCTCATGAAATTAATAACAATCTCTGTTGCAAACAGCCTGTTCTGATTCGCCTTGCAAATTAAAAGTAACAAAAATTTCAACCGAATTGAAATAATAAATCGAATTAATTATAATAAATCGCTTTTATTGTAACATTTTAACAAATATAAAGTACTTAAATGTTGTTTTCAACTCATATTTATTAGCACTTAATTGACCACTTGAATAATAAATAAATGAGAAAGTGAATACTATCTAAGACTGATTTAAATTATAGCAATACGATGTTCTCGGGAATTTAATAACAATCTCTGTCATAACACCCTGCCTTTAAATCTACATCAAAAGTAACAAAAATAGAAACCGAAGTTAACCTTTGAAATCACTTTTTAAGGAATAATGAATCGTTCGTACTGTAACGTTTTAATAAATATAAACTAAATAGAATGTTGTATTTGATTGATATTTAGTAGCACTTATAGACCACTGAGAAAATAAATACTGTAGTTAAAACTGTTTCTAATTTTAGCAATACTATATCCTCATCAATATAATAACAATGTATGTTGCAAACAGTCTGTCTTCATTTGCCGTTAAATTCACATTAAAAGTAGCAAAATTATCAACCGAATCGAAGTTACCTTTTGCAGTCTCTTTTTTTTAATTATAATAAATCCGTCTTATTGTAACGTTTTAATAAATATAAACTAAATTTAATGTACTTTTTGATATATATTTACTAGCTCATAATTGACCACTTGCTTGCTAAATGAATGAGAAAATAAATACTATAGTTAAAATTGTTTCTAATTTTACCATTCGATATCCTCATTAATTTAATAACAATTTATGGTGCAAACAGTATGCCTTGATTTGCTTTTAAATCCACATTAAAAGTGGCAAAAATATCAACCGAATTCAAGTTACCCTTTGCAGTATCTTTTTTTTTTTAAATTATAATAGATCGCTCTTATTGTAACGTTTTAATAAATATAAATTAAATTTAATGTAGTTTTTGATTTATATTTACCAGCACTTATTTGATCACATGAATGATAAATGAATGAGAAAATAAGTACTATAGTTAAAATTGTTTCTAATTTTAGCAATACGATATCCTCATTAATTTAATAACAATTTATGTTGCAAACAGTCTGCCTTGATTCGCTTTTAAATCCACATTAAAAGTTGCATAACTATCAACCGAATTGAAATTACCCTTTGCAGTCTCTTTTTTTCTAATTATAATAAATCGCTCTTTTTGTAGCGTTTTAACAAATATAAAGGACTCTACGTATTTTTTGATATAGCACTTAATTGACCACTTGTTGAAGACTATATAAATGAGGAAATGAATGCTAGTTAAAACTGATTTCAATTTCAGGAATGCAATATTCTCCTCAATTTAATAGTTATCTCTCTGTTCCAAACAGCTTGTTCTGATTTGCCTCTTCAGACGCATATTAAAAGTGGCAAAAATATCAACCGAATTGACGTCACTCCCTGAAATCTTTCACACACATTAAAAATCGTCCTCCCCATGTCCCACTAATACCATGATCGCGTTCGACTGCCTGCACGTGCAATGTGTGACATCACAGTCAGCTTTTCCCAATTGTATGGCTACCATCGCAGCTGCTGACCCCCCTTAATTGTTCGTTTCCTTATTACGTTTAATAGAATCACGTTTTGACTACTCTCATTTGCCTTACCAGAAGATCAGATAGAGCAGGATTGGAGAGGGTCGAGCAAACGACTTCTCGTATCGACCGTCCTCCCCGAAACTTAATTTTCATGATTCCCACCCTACGTAACGGTTAAAGTAGGGGTTATCGCCCAAATTGTTCGAACCGAATCATGTGACTGTCAATTAAGCTTCTGTAGCAATTAAGGAACGAAGAGCTGATATCGTGTTTTTCAGTGGGAGCTGATATATTATATCACCTGGATTAACCATTGATATATTTCAGTCAATCTTTTGCATGATTTACATGTTCACATGATTTACATCTTAATAATCCGGGCGAGTTCTTTACTAAAAATTATTTATGAGATATATTTACGCCGAAATTATAATCATTCTTATTTGTTATATTTCTTATTCAAATTCATTCTTATATTTCTATATAACTTTTTATTCAAAATCATTCTTAATTTCAATATTACTTTTATTTTTCTTCAAAACCATTTTTAAATTTAAATATAAACTTTTATGTTTATTTTCTATTCTTACATGAAATGTGTTCATGTTTTTAATTTTTGAAGAATAAGTCATGCAATTTGTATCAAGCTACCGGTAGTGCAAACATTTATGAAAAAGTTTAAACGATACTTAATAAAAGTATTAAATGTATTTTTTATTAATTATAAAATAACAAAATGCATTTTTAAAAAAAATTTCGCAATATTGAACTTAAAATTATTTAGATACTTAGAGTTTTTCCTCTAAGATCTTTTTTTTTTCTTTTTTTTTTTCTTACTTTAAAACGATAGACCTCAAAGACCACAAAATGCTGCATGAAATTGGAAATGCAGGAAATTTAGTTTTTATTAGAAAATTCAAAATGAAAAATTTTTATAAGTTGTTTTATATTCAAAATAATTATAAAAAAAAATTTGTTTTTATTAAATGTGAATTTTTTCAACACTAATAGCAAAAAATGTTGAAGCTAAATTAAAAGTAAGAACATTTTTGTTCGAAATAGATCTAAAATGTTCAATAGTGAACCATAATATTTTTAGTTAAACCAAAAATTATAATACATAATCTTCTAAAAAGTCTTTTGAAATTTGGAAAAGTAAATAAATACCTCAAGGAAAATTAATTTTTCGACTCTGTTCATAAAAGTGCTCACAATTGTTTTTCTTTTATCCTCATAGAATAACTGTTAGGATCCAGTTTTACCACAAGATTCAGATTTCTTTGGTTTCCATCAATATAAATTTAGTAAAATTGGTTAAAGTATTATTTAACTGCTAATTATTTCTTTCCATTTCATTTTTTAACCGGCAATTTTTTATAATTCATTCAACACTCAGATAACCGAATTAAAGACTGGTACTCAGATAATGAATGCCCATGTACATATAGCCATAGTATTTCTTTTTCAGATATTAAAAGGTATATATCTGTACTATTTACTTCTCCTCATATACATTTACAATTTTAATTATCATTTCTAATTAAATGCCTAAAACTGGATTTAAATCTTTCCTTATTTATAAGGCAATCCTATGATATTGCAATATATCGGTACAGTTTATGATACACCCATTTTGTATCGAAACTTACGAACTGTTTTCCAGTTATTAAACTATAAATAAGTTACGCTTACTTTCAGTGAGCTTTACGTAAAACTGTGTTATTAAAAGGCAATCCTATGATATTGCCGTATATCGGTACATTTTATGATATACCCATTTAAATCGGTATCAAAACTTACGAGCTGTTTTCCAGTTATTAAACTATAAATAAGTTACGCTTACTTTTAGTGAGCTTTACGTAAAACTGTGTTATTAAAAGGCAATCCTATGATATTGCCGTATATCGGTACATTTTATGATATACCCATTTAAATCGGTATCATATCCAACGAACTGTTTTCCAATTATTAAACTGTAAATAAGTTACGCTTACTTTTTTAATGAGCTCTACGTAAAACTATGTTTAATCAAAGTGTAAAAATAAAGTAATGATTACAAAATTGTAAAACATTGATAGGAATTAACGTTTCGCACTTTACTATATTGATAATCTCATTGGAGAAAAACATTTAGCGGGCTTTTCAAGTAATCAAACTTTAATTGAGAATTTAAAAATCAAAATTGCGAATAAAGTTGCAATGGTAACCGATAGAAATTCTTCTTCTTCTCATTGGCACGACAGCCCAGGATGGGCCTTGGCCTTCTCAACAAGCCTATGCCAAGACATTCTGCCCTTAGCCAAGGTTCTCCAGTTTATTATCTTTAAAACTTGTAGGTCCTTTTCAAGACAGTCTAAAAATCTTAGGTTTGGCCGTCCTCTTTTCCTTGTACCTGTTGGCCTGGCACTGAAAACGTTTTTGGTTGTCCTGCTATCCTCCATTCTTATAATGTGGCCTGCAAATTTAATCCTTTGAAATTTGATAAATTTAATGACATCAGGTTCTTTATATGCTTTGTAAAGTAACCGATAAAAAGTATTAGGGTTAAATTTTCACCCAATCGAATTGTAAACTAAATCTGTGAAACTGTGTTAACAAATAAAAACATAATTGGATTTTTCAATTAAATATTTTTTTAATAAATAAATGTTCAATTTTTATGTAACAGTTTGTTTATCTTAAAGAAACAAAAGAAATGATGATTGTGGCGGTTGATGAGGGAAGCGATCAGGGGCTGAGTTTCCTAGCATAAGATTAAAATGTTTGTGATATCACAGAGTTATGTTGCATTTGAACTTAAGCTTATTTCAAATAAATACCCTTCTCATAGTAAGTGGTTTAAAATTGAATAATATCTCGTGTCAGGGAAAGAATCGATAGGGAGGGAAGAAAATTGCATGTTCCTGTTTAGAAATATGAGGAATTGTTTCTTATCTACACTGAATCAACTGAAATCCATCATGAGACGATCAGTGTTGTAATTTAGATGTTATAAAAATTTTATGGCTTAAAAGTTTGTACTTGCACCATTTTACTCATCTGAAATCGCTATCTAGACAAATGAGATTTTGTTTAGTGTTTATTTGTCAGCACTAAATCTAATGAAACCAAACATGGGTCAATAGTACTAATATTTCAAAAGTTGCAGAGATTTTTGTGTAAGAAAAAGCACTATTTTTGAATAGTACTTATTCACGAAACTAAAATTGCTATCTAGTTGTCAACTACATTTATTTATGTAATGCTTCATGCCAAACCTAGTGAGATAAAACATTAGTTGAAAAAAAATAATTGTACTTTTAATACGCAATACGTACAAAATAATACTTTTAATACGTAAAAACGCACTTTTAACTTTAGAAATATTAGTCTTATTGGCTCGTTTTAGGTCTTATTTGATTTAGCATAAAAATATGCATGCGAAATAATTCTTAATTTGTCGAGATGTAGACGAAGAAAGTATAGTAAAGTCACAAGTACTAACTTGTACTTCATATTCATAAACTCCTTATAAATTTTAAACTATTAAACCCATTGTCTCAGGATTGGTTTCATTTGTTTCAGCGTAAAAAACTGCTTCGTGAAGTATACAGTATATGTTTAAAAATTATGTAATTAATTACCTTTTTATAAGAGTTAAATATCTTTACTGATATCGTTGAGAATAGATACAGATCATTGCTTTTACGTGTTTCCTAAAATTAACAATATTCAGAGCTCTCTTTTTTTAGATAAACAATAAATAGAGCTTTCTATAAGAAAAATTAAAAAAGAAAATTAAACAAAAAAAATTTTTTAAAATTCGCAAGTTTTTTTTTCTTTCTTTTTTTATAATCGGTTTGAGGAGCTTACCTTAAAGAAGCTAATTAATTTGTCCCCCACATTGACATCTTAAATATCAAAATCAGTAACATATATATATATATATATATATATATATATATATATATATATATATATATATATATATATATATATATATATATATATATATATATATATATATATATACATATATATATATATATATATATATATATATATATATATATATATATATATATATATATATATATATATATATATATATATATATATATATATATATATATATATATATATATTCAAGCCATAATATAAAAGGTGTAATAACCTCAATCTGAAAAATATTGTTATGCTAGGTTTTTTTTTCTCTGCATATTTTACTAAATTTTTGAAACTATATAAGCGAATCCAAAACATTTTGCCTACATTTATAATGCATGCTTTACCATAGCAATTACATAAAAAAAAGTAACTTTTAATAATTGTTTTTTATTATTTAATTTAATATTCTTCAGAAATAATTTGGAATCGTAAAAAAAAAGAATTTTTATGTCCCTTAAACTGTGTAATTTTAAATGACGAAAGCCAAAAAATAAATAAGTAAATGAATGAAATCGATTGAATAGTTTGTTAGAAATAAAAAATAATTAAAAATGCAACTTTTTTTACTTTAATTTTTATTACTCTGAAGCCGATATAGCAGATTTTTATTTTAAAAATTTCCATAAATTTATATCTTCACTTTTTACATTGACAGTTAAAGAGAAAAAACTATCTTCAAGAACAAAAGTACAAATTTACGTTTAAAAAAATCGCACTATTATTTTTATTTCTAAAATTTAAATAAAACTAATTCACCTCATTTAAGAGCATTCTAATATTTCGAACGCTGCATTTTATAAAAATTCTCTTGAAACTTAAAATGTCTTAAATAAATTGTTGTAAGATCAGTTTCTGCTGCCATGCCGTCACACTGTATTGAATTGTAGACGAAGATTGTTTTATATCATACTTTTTTATATTGTTCAAATACAATAAAAGAATCATTAGACCTTTTGTTTGGCCGGAATGTTAAAAAATATACGATTTGATTCTATTAAAGGTGGTTAAGTTTTATAGGCTATATTGAATTATTTTACTGCTCGACCAACCAATCAGCGTGAAGATGTCTGTCAAGAATCATTGATACTAATGGAGCAAACGTCTTGGTGTACAAAGCAAAATATAACACAAAAACAAAGCTTTATTCAGCCTTGATGTTCGAAAACACGAAAATGTTCTTAATTTGATATTTTTTCTCTCTTTTTTTTCTAGCATGAAATATTTAATATTTTTTTATTATTAAATATTAACTCACAGGGAAGGGGAAAAAAACAAAGCCGAAATGCAAGATAGTGAAATTTGTTTATACAGTCAAACCCCGCTATAGTGACCACGGTTTATAGTGAACTCCCGGATATAGTGAACGAAATGCTCGATCCCGTGCCTTGCTATGCACGTATAATGTTATTTTTAGTGGATATAGTAAACCAAAAAAGTGAGGAAGTTGGATATAATGAACTTCTTTCTGTCTTCGACTGATTTTTTCCCCATTTTTTTGTAATAATTTTGAAATTTTTACTTCAAAATAAATACATATACCGATTTTTAAAACAATCTATAGAGACTAATTTTATGTGCTCGAATGGCAGGTTAGACAGGTTTAAAAAGCGGAATAACAGAAATTCACGAAAAATTATCTGAGAGTCGGAAGTGTTTCCATATCTGATGTTGAGGTTTGCTCATCAGCTAAAGATTACTAATTTTTATTTGTACGCAAGACGAAGAGTAATGAAAAATAACAAATTTTTTGCTACTGCATAATATTTTTCAGTCATTTATTTAAATAATGTGTAATAAAAGGGAGGAGTTTAGGAACCATTAGTTAAATTGTGAATCATTAGTGAACCGAAATTTCGGTCCCTTGAAGGTTAGAATGTGAATACTTTATGATATCACCGAATGATAATACATATGTAACCGAGATGCACGTGCGATTATGCAGTTAATTACCAAAGGAAAATGTTATGACGTCACTAAAAAAAGGAATCACTGTGTGATTTTATAATGGAGTGTGAAGAGCTGCTGAATTTAAAGATCTTAAGAACTTTTTTTAAATAGTATTTTACAAATAACGGATTCATTTCCTAAAAAAAAAGCATAGATAAATAAAGATTTATGAGGAATATCATTAGTCGTTGCTCATATTTGTTCTATGTTTATCAGGGTTATAATTTTAACCGAAGAAAAACTATTTTGACTACACTACTAGTGACTGTGATTTTGGACAAATTAGTTACAAAGAGTCAAAACTGTTATAAACAATTTTGAAATGTTTAATTTTAATTATTTTTTTTAATTAAATGTAGTTTTATAAATTAACTTCATAAAGGCAGTTGAAAACTACATTTACTAGTACCCTGATAAAAAAAAAATTACCGATAAAAATTATAACCCTGATAAACGGATAACAAATCTGAGCAACGATTATTTGAATTCTTCATAAATCTTAGGTAATTTGTCGTTTTTTTTCTAAGAAATAAATCCATTATATGTAAAATATATTTTTTTTTAAAAAATCCTTTTAAGACTTACCGTTATAATTAGTCAAATTAATTAATAAGACAGTTTATGCAAATACATTGTAGGGCTAAATAAGTACTCCTCTACTTTAAATTAGACTATTAAAAATTTTATAAAAATATGAAATTATTCTGCCAAATAATATTTTTATTTTGGAAAAAAATTGCTAAACACTGTAATTGAATGCAATAGAGTTTATTGGAATTCAAAATGAGTGTTCATAATGTGTAAATAATATAAACCCAAAAATATTTTTATCTTATCTCTTAAACAAAATAATAAAACACTTATTTCTACACAATTTCTTACACAATGTTGAAACATAAACATTTACGATTTTTCCAATTGGTTGGTTTCATGTTCTTTTGATTGGTTATGTTATATCTAGTACTAATATGAAAAGAAGAAGATGATAAAAATTCATACTAAAACATTGATACTCATTTTTGTAAGAAGTACTATATTTAAGATATAATAAATCCTTACTAACGTTCTTAGTAACCTATTGACAATTTATACATTTTAATTGATAGGTTATTTTTTCTGTTATTTTAAAGCATCATCTTATTTATCAGATGTATCATAAACAACAAATTGTCTCATACGGTAATATAAAAATGTTCATTTTTGTAAATACGTCTCAAATTTTTATGGACTAATTCTCGCAATTTAATTACCCTTTAACCAATAACAAAATAACAATATAAATTTAGATTCTAAATAGTTTGAGATAAGGACATAAAAGCATTGAAGTTTCTTTTATAGGATTTGTTACATTTCCATACGTTGTTGGAAAAACTATAACTTTGAAAAGTTGTCACTGGGAGACTTTTCATTTGAAGAACTGAATGCTATGGAAATGAGTTACCTTAAAAGTAAGTTTTCATTTATTAGAGTGTAGTATATATATTTTTTTATCAAAATTTTTCTATCTTATAATCAGTCACTTTTTTTTTTTTTTTTTTTTTTTTTTTTTTACATATCAGATAAATATGGAGTTTGCATGAGCCATGCTGGGGAATTTCAAAAATAGCAAATCGTCCAACCACAACTCATAAGACAAGTTTGTTGAATTTGATAAAACTTCATAAATTTTATCATTAATTTATAAAAATAAGTAAAAATTTTTGAATAATTTGTAAATTCTTAAAATTGTACTGTCTTCGTACGGGGTCAAAAAAGAAGTAATTAATAAAAAAATTGGTGTTAATCAAGTCTACGAAGTCATACTCAAAACTGAAAGGTATATACCGACACTGTTAAATAAGCTAAAATAATTTCAATGCTTTTTTATTATTTGTTGTTACTTATTACCCTTATTTTATGTTACTAAATTCAGCAAAACACTTCATTTTAGAAGTTTATTGCATCAAAATAAAATTTACCTATGCTCAGAATCATTCGTACACTGAGAAAAATAGTATGGTCAAAACTTACGTGAATATGGTAAAAAATTACCTCGTTTGTGGCTCTGTGGAAACGCTGAAAAGGTCGGTAATTTTTTCCTTTGTGCTTCTGCAATGATTTTGATCAAATTAACAACAAAATATGATTTTATAATGTGTGATAAAATTTGATAAATGTGTAAAATTTGGAAATTTTCTCAAGGCATATCATAAAAACCATTTATTAGTTTAAATTTCAGTTTCAGTTTTGCATTTTTGCATTTTTAACTAAATGCGTATTAAAAAGAATTATAATTTTTTAAAACCAGAATTTCCGGCAAACCGTTACCATATGAATGGAAAAATTACCAAATGAATCTCTTAAATACGTTATAATTTAATTTTATTTATAATTTTTTTTTTTTACCAAAAATGTTATGACCAGACAGAGCGGTAATTTTACCAGAATTTTTTTCTCCGTTTATATGATACTATTAATCACGAGAATCTTTTAAATAATTTAAAATAAGAAAAGCTCCTGGAGTTTAATTTCCAACAATGCCTAAAGCTATACTTATGAAAAAATTTCAATTTTCATTTCATTCATGCATTTTTCTTTAAAGTCCCTTCCGAACTGACAAATTGAAATGACAGAATTTTTAAGATAATGGTTAAAAATACTCCTTTACCCTGTGATGCAGAATTTTAATTAAACATATTTTTCAGACTTTTTTCAATGTTTTGTATTAATTTAGATCAAAATGAATGTATTTAGCTTTTTAATAATTTAAGGTTATGAAATGCATCGTGAAAGACCGATTTCTTTTTCTGCGTTAAAGGTAAAAACTTCCAATAATTTTTAAACAATATTTTTTTTCATAATTAATAACATAGTACAATTTTTACATTTATATAATATATTACAATTAATAATAAAACAATGATTTTTGAAATTGCACTTATTTTGAATGATTTAGATCTAAAAGAAACAGATTTTCCATCATTGAAATTTTTTAATTTAAACAATCAATTATTAGTAAATTTTTAAATTTGAATTAAAAAAATTTCAAAATTCTTTTTTTTCTCTTTTTTTTTTGATTTTATATTTCATAGCAAATATAATTCCTAGAATCTACCAGATTTTTTACTAACAATTAGACTATTTTTTCTCATTTAAAAATACCAAAATATATTTTTACTTGTAATTAGAGAGTCAGGAAAAAGAGGTTTAAAAGGAACAGCAGTGTCTCATCTGCGTAAAAGGGTGAAACTCTCTTTCCAAAATCTCAGGATCTTAATACAAATGTAACTGAAGTAAAAAGATAGATTCATAGACAGATACAAACAAATTTTTCATATTTTATTATTAAACATTACAATACAGTTTCAGATTGATGCATAGAATTTCATTATAAAAATTACATATTCATTAATATACTAAATTTAATACTCGTAAACATTTGTAAAGCTTTTTCTTGTAAAAATAAAATATCGAGACGTTATTGAATGAAATTATTAATTGGTGAATCATTAGAGGATAGAAAAATTTTGTTGATCTGAATGGGAAGTCTATCCTTTAGTTTATTTATATTCTCACATCGAGATCTCACATCGAGATTCGTATTCACAGAATTTTAAAAAAAAATCTCACATAGATTTTTTTTAATGAAACGTTGATAATATTCTATGAATATATGCTTCCTATACACACTTTTTTTGCTCAAAATTCAGATACTTTTGCAATTATTTAAAATGTGTTTTGCGCATAACTTTTTCAGTTTTTTATTTTATTTTATTATTATTTTTTTTTAACTTTTTACCGAAATCATCTCTGATTTTTAAAGAATGAGTCTAGAAAAATTATGAATGTTCAAAAAATACAGTTTTTTATTTATTTTTTAAAATTTTTTTTCTTACAAGAATTTCAGTTTTTGCCTCGAAATACTATTTTTTTCCTTTATGCAAAGGGACCATACCAAACCTTAGGGGACTGATTTACATCATGCCTATGAAAGCTAGCCTTCTTCCCCTATATATATTCTTAGCCATAGTGTTCCTAATACTTTAGTACCGTTATAATTCAGTCTTATTTTCATCTAAAATATGATATTTCACCGGCTAATTTCAGACAAAAATAAAATCAACTTAAAAATTTACACTAAATAACTTCTTTTCTTAAATAATGTTTCAAAAATTATAAAAGAGTTGTTGAAATTATTTAAAAATAAATTAAATGAGGCATTTTCGAAAAACTCACGATAAAACAAGTGATTGAGATTAATCTGAATCGAGTTTTATGTTCGAGAATTATGCTTCTCACGTTGAAATAAATGGAGAAAAAAGATTTTTCAGTTTATCTTGTTTTTCAAAAAATAAAATATATCTCCCGTTTAAGTGAATACGTGACCACAGTCAAAACCACATGAGGCCGATTGAGGCTTACAAAGTTTCACATGACCAATACGATGTCAGATCTAGTGATGTAATTATGCAGACAATTGTATAGCGGATGCTTTTATTTTTGCACCATGTCTGGATGTTATCAAAAAAACTATTTTCTCTCAGGTTAAAGAGAAAGATTTAAGTTTCGAAGAAATACTTTGGATATTGACCTTTGGAGAAATCTTATATAAATTTTCGGAGTAAGATTTGGCGAGGATGCCTTAATTTTGAAGAAAGGAAAAAAGTTTAAAGAATGAAAACTTTCTGTTAGGATTTGATTTTCGAATTGTATTGAGGAAGTTGACTAATTTTACTTAATAAATTTCTGAGAAAACATTTGTATTAACAACTTTCTTCGTCGATTTGTCGTGTAATTAATGTAAATTGAATTTATAATCAAATTATATTTTTGTGCGAAATGAGATGTTAGTAAAACTGTAAACCTAATCTAAAAATACTTTATTTGGTTAATTTTATTACTTAAATATGAAAATTATTCTGAAATGTGAGATTAAATTTTATCTTATTTTATGATAAATATTCACATTTTTGCAGTATTTCATTGTTTTATTTTTCAATAACTTATTGACTTTTGTGTACGAGTTTTTAACAATACGAAATTTCGAATGTAAGATTTGAAGAATCAAATTTTACATTTAAAATTTCGACCACTTTTCGACAAGCTAGAGCACTCATCTCAATCAATTGGTGCTCCATGTTTGGTAACAATATCAGTTCAATAATTTCCGACCCGTGACTAGCACAATTAACTCAATATTATCGACAAAAGAAATTTGTTTGAAAATATGTTTTGATACTTATTAATTATTAGAAACAGTTTAAATGCAACCAAAATAAATCTGTTTGATTATCGGAATTATATTTGTACTAATAATTATTTAATTATATATTTGTACTAATAATAAGTAGTCTGAATTTCTTTTTAATTTGTATTCAAAAGTTTATCTACAGTTTATTTTGTAAATTAAAGAAATTTTAACGATGAGTAGCTGTTTCTCTTAGCAATCTAAATAACTGCAAATAAGTGCAAATTTGGAAAAATATTGTTTGGAAGTAAGCCGTGTTTGGAAGATTTTGCCTATAACGCAAAAAAAATAAATAAATAAAATAAAAAAAGACACCGGTGTTTCATGCTGTATTTCATAACCATAAATTATTAAAATGCTAAACATAATATTTTTCACTTATTTTGACCTTAATTAAGACAAAATAATGAAAAAAGCATGAAAAATATGTTTAACAAAACATTCAGGTGTTCCATAATACTTCAGTCTCCAGAGTGTTTCTTTGTGTAAACTAGGGGTGCACAACCTGCGGCCCGCAAGTCACATGTGGCCCGTCAACCCTCAATGTGTGTCCCGCGACAACTATCTAAACAAAAACAGAAAGAAAAAAAAATTTTGAGAAATTTAAAAAAAATTCCGAAATTTGAAATTAAATAGTTTTTGAAACGCTCAATCTCTATCATTTTGGTTTTTCGATCGCTTTTTTTCTTCATTTTTAATTTTAATAGTTTTAATTTTAATATTTTTAAACCCTCATAAACTTTCTTTAAATCAAAGTTTTTAACTTTCATTTATTTTAATAACTAGAATATTCATTTTTTTTAAATTTAATTCTATGAACAAATTTTTTAATGTTAATATTTATGTTAAAATAGACTTTTGTATTATGTAATATGATAAAAAAAAACATGAATTTTCCCATAGTTTAATTATTTCAATTTATCTAATTTTGATTCTTCTAATAAATTGATTCTGACTCTGTTTTTCCCTTAAGTAGTCAGTTTTGCAGTTTCTAATTTTAAACGTTTAAAAGAATTTAATTTTATGCAAAGAAATTACAAGGTTAATTGAAAAAAAAATAATTTGGTGCCTAGAACAATGATGCTTATATAACAATTGCTGGCAATATGTCTGTCTAAATACTTTGTCATGCGGCCCTTCACTGGTCAATCTGCTGTGCATGTGGCCCTTCACTTAAAAAGGTTGTGCACCAATAGTGTAAACTATCGAAAACCTTTACAAAATCTATAAAGTTTAAGTATACTGCTAATTGCCATTCAATAGATTGTTCGACTATAATCCTTAATGTTGTAATCTGGTCGACACTAGCTCTGAAACCTACTTGCAGAGTATAAAGAAGAGATCAAAAAATGCACTATTTCACATCTTGCAAACTTTAAAAAAATAATCTTTTTAACCAGATTCGAAAAAAAGATATTTATAAAATGGATATAAAATTTAAATGACAAAATGCACAGTGTATAAAATAAATAATACCACGAAACTGGAGCGGTAAGATATTACCTGATAAAAAACATCATTCGCTTTGAAAATATATAAACAGGAAATAAAAGTTAACTTATTTCAAAAGTTCAAAAATAGGTGCTCATTTCCAATAATTGCCAGACGTGAATGCGAAGAAGTAAAAATGATTTGAAACTTTCATAAAATTGCTTTCTTTTTTTTTAAGGTAACTTATATAACTTTCTTACATAATTCTTCTTACATCACTTATTCTCAAATCATATTTGTTTCTACTCATGCACGTCTGGCAATTCTTGAAAATGGGCACCTATTTTTTAGTGCATTTCGACTATTTCCTATTTATATAATTTTGAAACGAAGATTATAATCAGGTAATGTAGAGTATATAGTTTCGTATAGAAATATGTCATATTAAAGTTTTAATTTTAAAAAAAGTTAAATTTCGCCAATTTAGTATCTGTGCCTAAGTAACAAGAATGCAAAAACGGTGAAATTCGAAATTTTATACTGATTTACATATGTATGTTAACACTGAAGTGCAGAAATTAGTTTCTCAACAGTGTCTAGGTGATGTGCTTAGTAAATAGGTTAATCCGTTAAAGTGTCGAAATTTGTTTCATTTCTCAAGTTACCTAGATAATCTAAAAATTTATTTAGATAGCCCTGGGGAACAAATTTTTTGTTGTATTTATACAAATAATTGATCTTGTCTCATTCGGGAGTCACGCTGAAATTAGTTTTGCTCCTAAGGCAAATTTTTTTAATGACATTTTTAGTCTATTTTTTGTCGAAATGGTCAAGTTTAAAAACGTTATATATAACAGGAGGTTGAATGAATCTAAACGACGATAAATCTAAACTATGACAATTCTAAGCGATGACAAATCTAAACGATGACAAATCGAAACGATGACAAATCTGAACGATGATATAATTAACATACTATGATAAACAGAACTCTCTTATTTCTGAAAAGTAAATCTTAACCCATTTTTGGTCAAAAGTGCATAAGCGCACCATTTCAATAAATTTTTTTTTATTAACACTATCACGTATATTTCTCACTAATTTTATTTTACTGCTATTTTTAAGGGTTCAGAAGACATCTATAAAATATTAGTAATTCAATGGGAGTAAACTCTTTCTGTTGAAAAATTTTCAAAATGCGTTAGTTTTTTTCACTTGAAACGGTTATTGACTAATTCGACTTTTTGAAAATGCATAATTATTCCTCTTTGAGATTAATCATATGTTTTTATGATGGATAAAAGTTGCATATAATTATTCCGCTTGAAATTAATCATATGTTTTTATCATATAATTTTGTGATGGATTAAAGTTGCGTAGAATTATTCCGCTTCAGATAAATCATATGTTTTTATCCTGTGCTTTTGTGATGGGTTAAAATTGCATATAATTATTCCGCTTGAGATTATCACACGTTTTTGTGATGGATTAAAGTAGCATATAACTATTTAGCTTGGAATTAATCATATATTTTTATAGTGGATTAATATTGCATATAATTATTCCACTTAAGATTAATCATGTGTTTTTGATGGATTAAAGTTGCGTGTAAAGATAGATTAAAGATGTATATAAAATTAAAATAAAATAAATATCATTTAAAAACCAGTGTTCAATTAAATACTTTGCTCCTTACTTTGGTCAATAGTGCGTATACGCACCATTTTATTTTGTTAAATAAAGTATTATTTTTCATGCACGTAACTTTTTGTGCCTTAATGAATGTAATTTAAACACATTTCAATGAAAATAATACCACGTTTTATAAAATTTCTAAACTTGGCCTAAAATGGGTTAATAACGAAACACTTATGCAGCAATTTTGCGCCACCATTGGACGCTAGGCTCAAATGGATGATATTAAGCGATTTTTAATGCTTAAAATTTTAATTATATGACATTAAACAGGGTACTTCAAGGGTTTTTAAGAATGCAATAAAATAATTTTATTTTTGACATTTTCTTCGGTACAGGGCCGGATTAAGCGCACGTGGGGCCCTAGGCCATTCAAATTTTTGAGGCCCTTAGATTCAATTTTTTTTTCTCGTATATTTTTTATTTATTCAAATATAAAAGTATTTATATAATCTTTTCATTATTTATATTTTAAATTTGCTTTCTTAAAGCAAATTTAAAATAAAAATAAACAATAAATTAAATTTTACTTTTTTTTTGTTAAATTAGAACTAAAAAAATTATTGTATTTAATTAATATACTCGTATATTTGAAATTGATTTTTTTTTAAAAAAATCATTGTTTTTCGTAATTTTTTTGAACTTATTTTCAAAAATTTTTTTAAGGGGGCACCTAATCATTGGGGGCCCCAGGCCTAGTTTGGCCAAATGGGTAATCCGGCCCTGCTCCGGTGGAAACTCCTCTTTCCTATTCTCCTATTTAAAATGATCAAATCATTTTCAAAATTACTAAATTAACTTGCAACATTTTGAAGACATAATCTGAATCTAAAACACGTTATTATTTATTTAAATTATTCTGCTCTCCTCACCTCATGGACACACATGACAGGCGACCGACTGGCCTATTCAGTAGGGGGACAATTGTTAGCGTAAAAAATTGTCCGTTCATAGCTCACGTCCAGAATGATCGAGCCATGACAAAAGCAATTGCCAACCACTATGGATCAACGAAGATATATTCCTTGAAGATGCTCCAGTAAGTCAACCTGGAAGCTGAAGATGATGAAGGATTCTGATGCTGGCCTTGGACTCCTTGTTAGTGAAAATCGAGTTCAAAGGAGCGGAGCGTTATACTTTCGTTTTGACCTTCATGCATGCTTGAATACCGGTGATTACTTTCTTGTCTCTATTTCTTCTTTTTACCGATTGGGAGTGTCGAAATATTGGACATTTAAGAATTCATAGTTTTGATCAGTTTGATGGGACTCTCAGTGTGTCGCTCTTTTGTTACGGAGTGAAATTTGTGAGGTGTGACGGTGTTTGTTAATTTTTAATTAGGATGAGTTTTTTGATATACTTCAAATGTGTTATCTTTTTGGGTGAGGTATTGTTTTTTTTAATGAGTTCTATGCATAAAATATCGATGAAATAAATGCTTTTTTCAACAAAAAAAATTATGCGAATCTTTTAATGCGTTTTTATCGAATCGATGAGAATTTGTATTAATAGATTACACTTCATTTTTTAAGGCAACACAACGTAACGTTTTTTTTTTTTTTTTTTTAAGTGAAATAATTATTCATAAAAATGACAAAATTCAAACATTTGATTCCTTTCAAATTATAATTCGTGAAATATATTTTAATGAATTATCTGAGATTAAAACAAAGACATGGTGGAAGTGATTGGATGCCTGAGATTAACTCTTCTGTTAGATGCTCCTGGCAGGAGCAATATAATCACATAAGGAAGCACAAAATTAAAAAGAAGGAAACAATATAACAATTTCCTGTAGTGCCTTCTTAAGTCACACTTAAATGTAAAGAATAGTTAAATTTAAATAGACTAAAGCTTCCCTATTAAATTTGTTAGAAAATCATAGCTTATTCTTTGTAAACTATGCCTTCATACTTGTTTGAGAAAGATACTTTTAAATAATTTAACTAACATGAAAATGATATTAATACAGTTGAAGTTACAGTGCCGTCTCTTGCCGCCATTGCATGAAACTCACTAATTTTACTTTAACTCGTGCTATATTTTGGCTAATTATTAATGATTATACTGTGATCAATGATAATGTTAAAATTCTATACAAGTTAAAACAGATATTCTTTAAAAAAATAAATCACCCCAACCTTAATTTATTTTTCAACTTTAGTATTTTTAATTTTCTTTCTTGCCTTCGTTAGTGACTATAATTTAAAAACAGAAGATACAGTCTGTTCAACAATTTCTTTTCATAACTCCCTACATTCTTGCAGATATACACTGTACTCTCCAACCTTTGAACTTGTCATGAATTAAAGACTATCAAAATAGCATGCACATTTTAAACACATTCATCGCAATCACTTTTCTTCACACTTCACCTTCAATTATTCTCCTTTCTTCAGACATTCATTTCATCTTCAATTATTCACTTTCCTTCAGACTCTCTTAATTATTTTAACCAACATGATTTTCTTAAGCAACTATAAAATTTCATTTAATAGTGTGGGTGGTTTTGCTATAAGGATTATACTAGACTTTGTCCGATTTTTGTAGTTATTTTTTTTTATTTATTTATTTTTTGTTTAAATATTGATTAATGATCCCCTAATGTAAAAGACCTGGTAATTTCATTAAAAAAAAAAACAAATTCTAAAATTTGCGGTTTTAATAGAATACCTTATTTAAGTTTATGTATGGAAGATAAAAACATTTGACTGTAAATATTTGGCCTACATTTGGTTGTTTTTAAACAAATGAGCAATAATATAATCATAACTAAAATGTGATATTTCATGATCTTACAAAGTTTTTATCGATTTTAACCATAATTCTCTCTAAAGTGTTTTGTGAATCGTAAACGAACTAAGTACATTTGCTCCCTAAAAGTGTTCCTCGCAACCCTATGAGACACAGGAGTTCCAAGACTTAGCTCTTTTTCTTTTAAGAAGCACTGATTCTTGATACTAATAATTATATTCAAGCACAAATGTTTGGAAAATTGCCCCACCATGGAGGCATTGTCAAAAATTCATGAAATTTGCTTCACATATTACTGATAGGGATATAAAAAATATGCACAATACTGGTACATGTGCTTTGTAAATCTAATCATTTACAGGTCTTACCTCACAATGCATTTTATGTGAGTTTAGTTCGATTTGCATAATTCTTTCATGTTATTGCAATTTTCACAAGTATAAGTGTATCTAATCAATTAATCCATTTATTTAATATTTTGGTCATTTTAAGAAATAATTCAAGTAAAATGCAAGTGAAAAAAAAGCCAAATTTAAATATATATATTTAATCTAGCAATTCATTTAAATTACGAAAAGGATATGTATTTATAAAAACTAGCATTACTTCCCATCAAAGTTTTAGATTCGAAATTTCTTTTCGTCGAATTTGTCAATTCAAATTTTCCTGATAAGCATTCTCAGCGTTTATAACAGTTCTTTCACGTTTTCATTCAACGAAAACCGTAAAACAGCTTATACAGAACTAGACAAGATATTGCTCCAGCCCTGTAAATTTAACTTTCAGACATACAATCTAATTTTAAAAGTATAATTGATAAAACGAGAACAAATGTCATTCTCAACATTTAATATTTTCAAATTAATTAAAGGTCTTTCTGTGGTAATTTAATTAATATATTCACAATTGCTAACTAACTATATTTATGAAGACAGAGTTCCATTAAAATAGAAAAGATCATTTAAGGCTCCACAGTCGAAAAAAAATTAAGAACCGCTGCATTAGTCCATTGTTTTACGCTAGTTACTCTAATAAGTCCACACAAAAAATCTCTTTTAACTTATTCATAATTTATCCACATAATTTAAAATTATTCGTCGAGGATAATTTCGAATACAGTTTCGCACAAATAACTGCTAAATGCTTAAAATCACCCGCAAGCAAACAAACAAAAAAAAATAGTGCTTAGTTTAAAAACTACCATTGCACATGTAAATTAATTAAGAAAAATAATAATATTTTTAAAAACCATGTTTTTGTAGTGGAGAATAATAATTAAAAGACAAAAATTTGAAATACGAAAAACGTGGGCAGCATGAAATACATAACAGTAATAGTATGTGTGCTCATGAGAATATATGTATGTGTATCTGTAATTGTATCTGAATGTGGATGTGGATGTGGTTGTGCATGTGTATGAGTAAGAAAATGTGTATATGTATGTGTATATGTACAGTTATGTATTTCATGCTCCCCACGTTTTTCGTTTTTCAAATTTTTGTTTTTTAATTATTATTCTCCACTACAAAAACGTGGTTTTAAAAATATTATTATTATTATTATTTTGTACTCACTTCCAAAATCACAATTTTTTCACTCACTGTACTGTACTCAAAACTTTTCAACTGACATGCGACACTAATTTGAAATAAATAATCGACAACAAAAGACAATCCCGAAAATATTAATTTCTCTTTAATTTTAATTCCATTTTACTTTGTCTTTTTTCTCTTCATTTTCATGCATTGTCATCCAATTCTGAACTATGTGCCAAATTTGAAGACTGTAGCTAGCCGTGAAGTTAGTTTAAAATCGATTACAAAATTCCACCCGAACAGACATACACGAAGGCAAGTTGATATAAACGTGGTAAAATAATTATTATTAATTGCTTAACAAAGTAATTATTAAGCAATTAGTCTAAGCACATGTAAACCTCAGGAAAGAAATGTAAAATAGTACAATACTAGACAACACGAAAATCAAAATTGCTATGTTTTAAAAGGACAGAAAAAATAATTGAATCCATACTCGCGATTTTCAAACGGAATTCGTCGTAATTTGTTTCATTTCCCCTTTTATTTATAGCTGACAAAATGTTCATTGTAATTGAAACCACTTAAAATGTTACATAAAGTCGTAATTTCAACCTTCCAGCAAAAATCCAAAATGCACAATAGTCTGCTTAAAACAATTCTTCGAGTTCACTGGTTTGTATTTATGATCAATTCATTATGCTTCAGCTCGTGTCTTTTACTGTTTAGTTTTTGGTGTATGTCTCACCTAATGGTTGGTACAATCGTCACGCTCGCTTACTCTTCACTTCACTTCATTTCAATGATCAACGCACTATTATTCATGTGTTCTTTTGTCGGCGTAAAAATCAGTTAAAGAAACAATGGAGGGAACATGCGCGTTTGTTCGAGTTTTTGTGATTTACTCTCTGTCGTCTGGCATGATTCGTGCGTCAAAATATAAACTAAATTTATCAATAAATAATGTCATTAAAACTTAAGGGGAAAATGGATTAATAAAGTCTTAGAACAATAAAATGGCGAGCCACGTTCTAAAATCGTTCAGAAGACATTTTTTTGTTAAAAACATGACGATTTCTATGAAGACAATAATAGATTTCGGTGTAGTGTGATATTATCTAGTGCAAAAGCTGTTCCGCGGAGTTCTAATTTCTTGAGAAGAGTCACAAAGGTTCCGAGAAGAAGGATTTATACATTCGTAATTGTTAATGATGACACATGCAGTACATGGATTACATGTTCTTAATTGATTATGAACTTCATCTAGAGTAAGAGTTATACTTAAAAAAAGGACGAAAAGAGCTTTAGAATAGGAAATGGCCATAGCAGAAGAAGAAAAAAAATTAAGAACAATGCAGAGATTAATAGCACGAGAAGAGCTATATTGTGCCAAACGTAGTCGATATCTCAGATTTTTGAAGAGCTTTCTTAAGGTACGGTAAACTAAGACTGACTAGAAAAAAAACTTTAAAAAATTAATAAACAATCAAGCAAAATTCTTCAGAGTAGGTCTTGGGACCCGTCTTCACAAAAAGAATATATTTGATGTATCGGATGTTTAACTAAATTTATCAATAAATTATGTCATTAAAACTTAAGGGGAAAATGGATTAATAAAGTCTTAGAACAATAAAATGGCGAGCCACGTTCTAAAATCGTTCAGAAGACATTTTTTTGTTAAAAACATGACGATTTCTATGAAGACAATAATAGATTTCGGTGTAGTGTGATATTATCTAGTGCAAAAGCTGTTCCGCGGAGTTCTAATTTCTTTAGAAGAGTCACAAAGGTTCCGAGAAGAAGGATTTATACATTCGTAATTGTTAATGATGACACATGCAGTACATGGATTACATGTTCTTAATTGATTATGAACTTCATCTAGAGTAAGAGTTATACTTAAAAAAAGGACGAAAAGAGCTTTAGAATAGGAAATGGCCATAGCAGAAGAAAAAAAAAATTAAGAACAATGCAGAGATTAATAGCACGAGAAGAGCTATATTGTGCCAAACGTAGTCGATATCTCAGATTTTTGAAGAGCTTTCTTAAGGTACGGTAAACTAAGACTGACTAGAAAAAAAACTTTAAAAAATTAATAAACAATCAAGCAAAATTCTTCAGAGTAGGTCTTGGGACCCGTCTTCACAAAAAGAATATATTTGATGTATCGGATGTTTAACTAAATTTATCAATAAATTATGTCATTAAAACTTAAGGGGAAAATGGATTAATAAAGTCTTAGAACAATAAAATGGCGAGCCACGTTCTAAAATCGTTCAGAAGACATTTTTTTGTTAAAAACATGACGATTTCTATGAAGACAATAATAGATTTCGGTGTAGTGTGATATTATCTAGTGCAAAAGCTGTTCCGCGGAGTTCTAATTTCTTGAGAAGAGTCACAAAGGTTCCGAGAAGAAGGATTTATACATTCGTAATTGTTAATGATGACACATGCAGTACATGGATTACATGTTCTTAATTGATTATGAACTTCATCTAGAGTAAGAGTTATACTTAAAAAAAGGACGAAAAGAGCTTTAGAATAGGAAATGGCCATAGCAGAAGAAGAAAAAAAATTAAGAACAATGCAGAGATTAATAGCACGAGAAGAGCTATATTGTGCCAAACGTAGTCGATATCTCAGATTTTTGAAGAGCTTTCTTAAGGTACGGTAAACTAAGACTGACTAGAAAAAAAACTTTAAAAAATTAATAAACAATCAAGCAAAATTCTTCAGAGTAGGTCTTGGGACCCGTCTTCACAAAAAGAATATATTTGATGTATCGGATGTTTAACTAAATTTATCAATAAATAATGTCATTAAAACTTAAGGGGAAAATGGATTAATAAAGTCTTAGAACAATAAAATGGCGAGCCACGTTCTAAAATCGTTCAGAAGACATTTTTTTGTTAAAAACATGACGATTTCTATGAAGACAATAATAGATTTCGGTGTAGTGTGATATTATCTAGTGCAAAAGCTGTTCCGCGGAGTTCTAATTTCTTGAGAAGAGTCACAAAGGTTCCGAGAAGAAGGATTTATACATTCGTAATTGTTAATGATGACACATGCAGTACATGGATTACATGTTCTTAATTGATTATGAACTTCATCTAGAGTAAGAGTTATACTTAAAAAAAGGACGAAAAGAGCTTTAGAATAGGAAATGGCCATAGCAGAAGAAGAAAAAAAATTAAGAACAATGCAGAGATTAATAGCACGAGAAGAGCTATATTGTGCCAAACGTAGTCGATATCTCAGATTTTTGAAGAGCTTTCTTAAGGTACGGTAAACTAAGACTGACTAGAAAAAAAACTTTAAAAAATTAATAAACAATCAAGCAAAATTCTTCAGAGTAGGTCTTGGGACCCGTCTTCACAAAAAGAATATATTTGATGTATCGGATGTTTAACTAAATTTATCAATAAATAATGTCATTAAAACTTAAGGGGAAAATGGATTAATAAAGTCTTAGAACAATAAAATGGCGAGCCACGTTCTAAAATCGTTCAGAAGACATTTTTTTGTTAAAAACATGACGATTTCTATGAAGACAATAATAGATTTCGGTGTAGTGTGATATTATCTAGTGCAAAAGCTGTTCCGCGGAGTTCTAATTTCTTGAGAAGAGTCACAAAGGTTCCGAGAAGAAGGATTTATACATTCGTAATTGTTAATGATGACACATGCAGTACATGGATTACATGTTCTTAATTGATTATGAACTTCATCTAGAGTAAGAGTTATACTTAAAAAAAGGACGAAAAGAGCTTTAGAATAGGAAATGGCCATAGCAGAAGAAGAAAAAAAATTAAGAACAATGCAGAGATTAATAGCACGAGAAGAGCTATATTGTGCCAAACGTAGTCGATATCTCAGATTTTTGAAGAGCTTTCTTAAGGTACGGTAAACTAAGACTGACTAGAAAAAAAACTTTAAAAAATTAATAAACAATCAAGCAAAATTCTTCAGAGTAGGTCTTGGGACCCGTCTTCACAAAAAGAATATATTTGATGTATCGGATGTTTAACTAAATTTATCAATAAATTATGTCATTAAAACTTAAGGGGAAAATGGATTAATAAAGTCTTAGAACAATAAAATGGCGAGCCACGTTCTAAAATCGTTCAGAAGACATTTTTTTGTTAAAAACATGACGATTTCTATGAAGACAATAATAGATTTCGGTGTAGTGTGATATTATCTAGTGCAAAAGCTGTTCCGCGGAGTTCTAATTTCTTTAGAAGAGTCACAAAGGTTCCGAGAAGAAGGATTTATACATTCGTAATTGTTAATGATGACACATGCAGTACATGGATTACATGTTCTTAATTGATTATGAACTTCATCTAGAGTAAGAGTTATACTTAAAAAAAGGACGAAAAGAGCTTTAGAATAGGAAATGGCCATAGCAGAAGAAAAAAAAAATTAAGAACAATGCAGAGATTAATAGCACGAGAAGAGCTATATTGTGCCAAACGTAGTCGATATCTCAGATTTTTGAAGAGCTTTCTTAAGGTACGGTAAACTAAGACTGACTAGAAAAAAAACTTTAAAAAATTAATAAACAATCAAGCAAAATTCTTCAGAGTAGGTCTTGGGACCCGTCTTCACAAAAAGAATATATTTGATGTATCGGATGATTAACTAAATTTATCAATAAATTATGTCATTAAAACTTAAGGGGAAAATGGATTAATAAAGTCTTAGAACAATAAAATGGCGAGCCGCATTCTAGAATTGTTCAGAAGACATTTTTTTGTTAAAAACATGACGATTTCTATGAAGGCAATAATAGATTTCGGTGTAGTGTGATATTATCTAGTGCAAAAGCTGTTCCGTGGAGCTCTAATTTCTTCAGAAGAGTCACATAGGTTCCGAGAAAGAGGATTTATACATTCGTAATTGTTAATGATGACACATGCAGTACATGGTTTGCATGTTCTTAATTGATTATGAACTTGGTTTAGAGTTAGAGTTATACTGAAAAAAAGGTAGGAAAGAGCTTTAGAATACGAAAAGGCCATAGCAGAAATAAAAAATTAAGAACAATGTAGAGATTAATAACACGATAAGAGATGTAATCAGCTATATTGTAGTCGATATGTCAGATTTTTGAAGAGCTTTTTTAAGGTACGGTAAACTAAGACTGACGAAGAAAAAACTTAACAAAAATTAATAAACAAACAAGCTCAAATCTCCAGAGTAGGTCTTGGGATCCGTCTTCACAAAAAGAAGATATTTAATGTATTGGATGATCAAAGCCGGTTATAAATAAATAAATTATTAGAAAAATAAGACGATGAACTCTAAGGCGAGATAGAGGCTATGAATTCTGTTAGTTAAAATCAACATGAATCAACTAAATATAACTAATAACTGTCCTTCAAATAACTATAAATCTTGAACATATTTATAAATGTTAACATTGTATTACCTTACGATTTTCAATTGGTAAATGATTATTTCAAGCGCGAAAATTCGGGGTTCTGTCTCCGGTGGTGGTTGACCCGGTCATCTTCAGATTGATGGTGTCAAATTATCTAGGAATTAAGAGCAACTGATACGTAATGCTGGTCACAGTTACCGTATCCTGCTGCTGATCTCACAATTGTGGATGTTTTGACTCCCATTACATGCCTGGAATTCTTTACTTATAAATGATTTCATTATTATAAATGCTGTAAGCTTTCGTTTTTATTCAGTTCATTTTATTTCAATTATAACCCCATTAACTAGGACTAAACTAGGATTGGATTTAATGTTTTGTTCGATAATAAAAGAGCCAGAATCTGCTATACTGTGCCAAATTTAAATTATCGTATGTATTCAAGACACAGAAAGCAAACGATTCTGTCTGAAATGAGTGAAATATCATGCAGAATAAAATATAAAAAATGATTGTTATTATCTTAGGCGGAAGAAACAAACAATTTATTTACACATCATAAAAATACAATTATATTTATATGACTAACTTTATCAGATAACTTTAACGGGTCTTTGACAAGACTACAAATACAACTTTGTGATATCATATAATTCTAATAATGCTGAAGCTTTCATAAATATTCAATTAGCGACTTGCGGTTCTTTTAAATTGTCGCCACAAAGGTCTTGTTTTAAAATACAAAGAGAAACAATGCACCCAAACAAAACAGCACACGTATAATTTTAGTCTTATTTGCATTACCGGTTTGAGTTTGTAAATTAAACTATTAATCGAAACACATTCCAGGAATCTGCAGCAATTTTCCCTGTAGACTTAAAATCCTCTCTCAGAAAGGGGAGACAAGTAAGTTACTGGGATTTTTCCATGGGTCACCTTAATTTTCCCCATTGTTCTGGTCCGAAAACTGATTCTAGATGCTGATAATCCTATTTATACGCAGCTCTCTGGCCTTGACCTTGAATATGCAGATGCGAGTTCTGTCTAACTACGCACTTCTTTATGGACCATACCCTGCAAATTTCATGGTCTTTTTTAACTGAGAATTATTTTTCAGTGGCTTTTATTAGTATATTTATTTTTATTATCTATATTTTGATTTAAAAGGCAGACACACAAAAAGTAGTCTTTGTTTTTATCGCTTCAATTAAAGTGAAACTTTTATTAGTTGCTATAAAGTTTTGTCATAAAGGTATCATTTTTAAAAAGCATTTGTATTTCAAATATAAGTATATTTTGAGGTCTGGTTTTTAATGACCAACATAAATTTGAGTCATTTTTTTAAGGAATGAAAAGAAATGTTTCCAGAAAGAATATAAAAAAAATATATAATATGGCTAGACGAAATTGGAAAATGGCTTTAACTGATTTTTGAAAACTTCTTTGAGTTTGCACATAGTTGCTGTTGCATTTTTAACATTTTATATCTTTTTATTTTGTGTCTTTGTGTTACTTTTAGGGCAGATAATCAAAGTATTTAAAATGTAAAGAATGCCCAGAAATTAAATGAACTGGATGAAAAATTTAAATTATTTTCTTTTTAGAGAGCTTTGATGGTGCAATCAGTTAGAGTGTAGATTACACTTCATGTTAAAAAATCGATTCTGATGGCCGACTAAAAATCCGGAGTGCATATGCTACCCTATTTGATCTGCAGATTATTTACAGCTAGTTTGCAGACCAACTAGAGTTCAAGTGCTGAATCAAGTCTTTCGACTAATTTGCTGATTAGTCTATTGTATTTATTGGCTTGATTCTTTACATATTGAAAGATAAATAAATGACATTATGTTAAGTTCCTTAATTTTGATATTATTTTAAGCCGTTTGATTCTTTGTATTTTAGTTTTTGAAGTAATCGTTGATTGACACTATCAACAAATGTGTTGATTCTTTCATTATGGTAACTTGATCGTTTAAACAGTGAAAAACAAATACACGACGTTATGTTAATTTAGTGTACAGAAAGGTTGCTGTTGTTCCAGAGATCTTATTTTCCCTTTAACGAATGCCTATTATCTACAGATCTAAGTAGATTGCAGATTACCTAGGTAATTTGCAAAATGAAAAAAAAATTTTGACCCTTTAACGGATCACTATATTTAATCTGCACATTACCCAGATAATCTGCAGAATAACTGATTTCTGAATTTTAGCGGTAACAAATACGGTAGAAAAATGCTGATCGTTGAACGGTAAAACGTTGGTAGAAAAACGGTTTAACGTTGATCCACAATCGTACAAAGTTACTGAAACGTTTTGCTCGATAATGTGGTTTAACATAGTGCAGTATTGATGGTACAACAAATTTGAATGGTATTGTAGCTCGATTCGACTCAAAATTTCTGACAGTGTACGCAGCAAGTGACTCCTAAATCTGTTGTAGGTAAAGTCATTTAGTATATTGCGAAATATTTCTCCAATTTGAGCACCTAAAAAAATTAAGGAAGAAAAATAATCCTTTTCATCTTTTATTCATTACGGTGTACAAAAATAGGAAAATTAAACTTATAAAAACTTTTATCGTAATAAAAACAAAGTGTGCAGAATTATATGCTTGATTAGTAAATAAGTTTTTGCTAATGTATATATTGCATATTCTTTGAATGTGGAATCAAAATTGTAAAATATCACTGTACTTTTATCGTTTTCGAATCTGTTAGAAAACTGCATTATGTGTAAGCAAAATTGCATCAACCTCATAGCATTTTTTTGCTGAGTAGCTGAAACTTATTAAACACTCCAACTGCTGTTAGTAAGGTGCCATCTCTTGCTCTATGCAAAATAGCGTCTGAAAAGGGAACAATTCGACGGGAGAAACCTACTTTTCATCGAAATTCTGTTTATCTCGATTGGTGCATTAAAATTTAAAGTTAGGAGAGAAGTGAATTCAGACATATCTAAAGTAAACCATGAAGTTTCAAATGTTAAAAAAAAAATATTTTCAAACAATCAAAATGCAAACAAATAATTGGAGATTTTTTCTTATCTCCGTATTACGCAAATACGGCTTAGTTCTATCAAGATAATACGACGGGTAGTCCACGAAGGATAGTCTGTCTCAGTGCTTAAACCAGGAGTTTCCTTGACTTCTGGGTAGGGTTAAAAATTATAAGGCTACGGATTTGAATATTGATGGTCATCGCTTATAAAACATAAAATAAAATTGTTAGTCAAAGTTCACGTTTTCCTTCCATGTTTACTAAGATATTCTATCAAATCTTACAGTAATATTTCCCTTACGCACCCCCCCCCCTCCCCACAATTTTGCTGCAACTAACAAACAGTAGTATGCTTAAGATTTCCAACATTTACATTCTAACGCAACAAACGATGCGGGACTTTCCTATGCACGATTAAAAATTTTAAGGTTTTTGAACAATTAAATCGTTCAGATTTGTTGCAATTTTTATATGGTATATGGTGGCCATTTTATCATACTTCTTACACGTGATTACAATATGCTATATTCTTACTTGGAAAAAATTGTAATTTAAAATCCTATTAAGAATTGACTCCATGCTCTATGGTTTAAAGTACAGATATTAATTACGTTAAACCATTTTTATGTATAGTATAGATTAGAAGAAGATTGTAATACCACCTAACTTCATATTTACACCTCTTGTATACAATCAAATTCATATCAAATTATGTTAAAAATTTTATAATTTAAATACCAATACTCAAATCATGTTTTTTTTTCTACGATTCTATTGTTCTATTTTTTCAAATTTCTAATAAATTTTAGTGTTTATACTTAATAAATATAGTATTAACAAAAATATACGTGTTTGTTTTACTTTAGATGAGAGATAAGATGGATTTTTCGAGTGTCCCTGGTGAACAGCATTCACAAGTGATGATTCCTCTGGACGCTATAAAGAAAGAAATCTTTGATGAATCCTGTGATGAACTTCAGAGATCTATTCAAAAGGTGCCGTCTCTAAGCGATCTCTCGGAAGAAAACTCACTCGGTAAGTTATCTTTAATTTTAACCTTGTAATTTTGAACCCAATCCAGAAGACAAGGGTCCTCCTGGATCAAGTATTGGGAGAAATTTGCCTTCGTGGAGGACTTTTTGAAGGAAGTAACCCGCATTTGAGTTACATGGAGAGGAAGAGCACAAGAACCTCCCACAGCTAGCCTGACGACAAAGGAACTCTAACCCATCATCCGCCTACCACTGAAGATATTTCAAATTAGCACTGTGGTCGGTGCAAGCCGGATGTGGATTCATATCGACCAGTAACCGCTGGGATTCGAACCCGGTTCACCTAATTGGAAGGCTAATGCTCTATCCCCTGAGCTATCACGGCTCTAAGTTATCTTTAGTCATGAAGATGCAGTTTTCATAGCTATTAATTATATTATTTCGGAAGCATGCTCATAATATTTTTGAGGAATATAATCTGTATCAAGCGCATTCCACTTAAACGGTTCGAAGTGAAACGTTATGTTTTCACCAGTGATTTTCCCTCGTGCTTCGAACTATCAGTGTTCCAAATTTCATCAAAAATTTATTAAAACTGTGGATTTGTATTAAATTATTACTATTCATTGACTTTTGAGGACTTGAACTTGCCCCTATTCTTCCCTATTTTGGTGCTCAGATTTCTAGCTCTTAGTTTTTTATCTTATTCAAGTCTTCCAACCATCATCCCCTTGCTCTTCCGCATGAAATGGAGCTACCAGGTTTTGAATCGAAGACGTTTTTCATATTTCTATTAGCACACTTCAGCTAAATGTGACACACACACACTTCAATTTCCGGTTGCAATAGTTAATGTATTCACGAATTTTCATAATTTCCAAATTGTTTCTAATACCCCATACTTATACTCTTTTATCATTGAGGTAGTGCAAAAATGAATTTCAGGATCTTCCATTCCCATATTAAAAAACGATCTTTTTTTTCCCACATAAGTCCAGGATTCACTTACGAATGAAGCACAAAGTTGAGAAGAACCTTATACAAAGTATCCTTAGTATCCAATAATATTTAATGGTAAACTTCATACAATAATTAAGTGACTATTGCATGATGTTAACTGCGGCAAATAAAGTTGATTGGTGTATTCAAACATTGTTAAAATTTAGTGGGCATAATAGATTTTAACAGTGTTTGAATACAGCAATATGCCATATTTTCCGCAGTTAACCTATTCGCGATGACAATTGATTTATCGTAATTTGCTGTAATTATTGAACCCAAATAGATAATTGTTTCTCTGTAATTACAAAAAATGCAGTGATTAATATAAAAGCCAACAAAATAGAAAAAATAAATCAAAGTTGAGCATATTAGCTTTGCAGCTTAGCATTTGAGCTTTGTTGAGCATATTAGTACTTAAATAGTTTGAAACTTATCCTTTCAAGTTGGTTTTCCATAACTGCAATTACACTTAATTCAGAGCATGAAAGGACCTAGATAGAACTTTCGTTAGTTTAAATAAATTTATGTACTTTATGTGTGGCGGTACTTAACGGAAAAAACATAACGCCTGAAAAACGTGAATAGAGAGATTTAGCAGTTTCACAGCATCATCCAACTGTCCTTTTATTTTCTATAGCTTTCTGTTTTCTCTGCAAAAAGTTTAAAATGCAAAGTATGGCTGACAGTTGTGTTTATGTCTTGTGTTTAATATTTGAAATTGAAGCAAAACTCGTTAATGGGGGTGGGCCCACACATCTTTATGCGAAAATGTTCTATTTGAGTCAAACAAACCAATGGCAGACCGTTGGAGGTCAGGGGAATCATGAAGGTTATGGCTTCGCAACTCTCGTGACCAACGGTCATGATGATGGCATTGTGGTCATCATAGAGCACAGGTCGTTTTCACTTCCCAAACAAGCTGGTATTTCTCTATTTAAAGCTGGTTGAGCTTCAGCCACCAAGAAGAGAATCTCATTCTTCCATAATGACTATTCAGCGCCTATACTACTATGCCATCGTGGCTAAACATTAATTTTATTTAAAAAAAAAAAAGTAATATGCAGGTGGTTGGCGTTCCATGAATTTTCAAACATCTCAAGTTAACCCATTTGATAAATTCTACATACATCAAATAGCTAAACGAAAATATTCTCCTGGTGGTTTTTGATAAGCTTCTTTTTGAGCTTTCATAATCTGGTTTCTGAACATCCGGTCAGACAAATTCATATGTCACTTAACTGATGTAATACAGTAACAACTGAGAGGCTTATAGTTCAGCACACTTGTCCAACCCTGAACCCTGAATAGGTTAATGCCTCTGACACCTTATATCTTTAGCCTTCTCTAAACCCCTCACCTTCAATTTCAGTGATTCGTAACCTTTAATACCCCATAATCAGCATAATACGTAAACTTAATAAAAGAGATAAGCCATGGTTTGCATACTTGGCGATCTTTATCTCCAAGAATGCGCCCACCTTTGTACATCTGGCGTTAGAAAAACTCAATTCACGTTTACACAAGTCCATGAAAATTGGCGACTCTAATTGACTTTATCAAACAGGCAGGGCTAATTCGATTAAATCTCTGCGCATGCGTGCGCCATCGATGCTTGGACCCCTTCTTAATTGTCATCGAATGTGGTGATTGCGGGCGATTCGCTCTGTCTATTACGATGTACGAGGCACTTTAACGATCAAGAGGTCACACATGGCCCAGCCTTTTGTGCTCAAGTGACCAAGTGGAGATCCTGTGCTTTTGCCAACCTACCATACACCGATTACATACATTTTCATCATTCGCATTTCTTTAAATATTGAAACATTCTTAATTGTTGCTAAGTTAGAGTTTAATTCTGAAGTAATTGTTGATATTTGAAGTGAAATGATTTTATGCATGAACATATAGAATTCTTTTGAATTTTTTCTTTCCCATGATCCCTTTGGTAAAGCTTTGAATGTGCCTTAAAAATTTTCAAAGGCTATTTATTTTTTTAATTAATATAAATTATTTTTTAAATTATCAAAGACCACACGTATTAAGCGTTTGGTTCATTAAGTCTTTTTTCTTTCTCACTGACTCAAATATAGTATATTTTTTATTGTATCTGGAATATTATATTATACTAGAATGTTATATTATACTAGAATATTATATTATACTAGAATATTATATTATACTAGAATATTATATTATACTAGAATATTATATTATACTAGAATATTATTTTTCTGAATATACATTCATAAATTTGAATCCAGAAAATAGTTTTGTAAACGGAACGGTAAAAATACATCGTTATTTGTATGTTTTTTTCTTTTTTTTCCCCCTTTACATTTCCTTATACATGCGCAACATTTAACAAATCGTTCGTTTACCAAAATTTATAAATAGTTTCCCCACAATGCAAACATTTTAAAAGTAGGATTGGTGCAAAATAGTTTAAGGCAGAATTTGTTTTTAGTAATTTTCAATTTACTTTCTAAATATATAAGCAACATATCTTATAAAACTATTTATATGCAGTATGATTTAATATACATACATATCAATATTACTTGAAAATTAAAATTGGGACAAATAATTCATAATATTTCCCTGCTTAGACAATTCTAAATTTTTAGCTTGAGAGTGATACGATTTTCATATCCTTCATATTATCCTTAAATGTATTAAAATTAAAGAAAAAGGTTAGAAAATGAAAATAAAAGAGAAAAAAACGTAATTGTAAAGAATGTGAAAATAAGGGTATTATTCCTGGTGTGAAACAAAATTTAGGTTGAACCTATAAATACATATGGCATACCGATTGCCAGTAATCTGTTCTGTTTTTTTTTCTTTTCTTTTATTATTATTAAAACAACTTTATCAACGCCGTGAATTCCTAAGCATCATAAAAACTAAAGCCAATCTCTAATTATTACTTATTTTTCGTAAACTAATACGAATAATTGAAAGAAAAGTAATAGTTGAGATTTACTATCTGCTTTTAACTTCTCATTTCTGTTCAGCTAATAGCTCAGTTTTTTTTCCCAGCTCCTTGTTGCCAATGCGAGAAAAGAAATTTCATTTGTTTTCTGACCTATGTGTACATATACGTATTAGCGTTTTACGCAATAGAAGGGGACGACTCAAAATGCGTGTTTACGAAAATGGTCTCAGCTCGAAATGCGTGTTTGTACACAATAAAAAATGCGTGCCTAAGAAAATGGACACAGCAAAATTTGGAATTGGGTGGCTAGGTATATCACAGTGTAACTTTTCAAACGAAATCTTTGTAATCAGAACTCTGAGAGAAAAGTGAGTTTTAAAAATATAAACAAAATATAAGTTTAAAAATAAAAATACAACAACGTGAATTTACTACCACTATTGTCAATTTATTGGACCTTAGCAACCTTGCACAAACAACTGAAAAGACTACTTTAATAAAATGTACCAAAGGATTTATACAAATAGACAATCGTTTATTCCTTAAATACTCATAAGAGTAGTTTAACAAGCGTAATCAAAAGCTATGTTCATTTTCTAGAACACGCATGTGTGAGCTATGACAATTTATGTTAATACGCGTTTCGAGCTGTCTACATTTACTTAAACACCCATTTTGAGCAGTGTCCATTTTCGTAAACACGCATTTTAAGCTGTGTTCATTTTCGTTAACACGCATTTTAAGCTGAGTCCATTTTCGTAAACATGCATTTTAAGCTGTGTCCATTTTCGTAAACACGCATTTTAAGCTGTGTTCGTTTTCGTAAACACGCATTTTAAGCTGAATCCATTTTCGTAAACATGCATTTTAAGCTGTGTCCATTTTCGTAAACGCTGTGTCCATTTTCGTAAACACGCCTTTTAAGCTGTGTCCATTTTCGTAAACACGCCTTTTAAGCTGAGTCCATTTTCGCAAACGCGCGCTTTGAGCTGTATCTATCTTTGAAAAAAGACACATTTTGAACTATGAGAGGAATAAAAAGCTTACCGGAGAAATACTAAAATATTTTTAAATGAATAAACGCCTGCACTCTAAAATTGAGAAAGTTAATATACCAATAATTTTTCTTCTTTGTTTTCAATTTTCCTCAATTTATTTCATTGTCCCATTTATTATAACTTACGATTTATATTACTTTTTAAATGTTTACTTAAAACTCATACGCGACTTAATACGGACAAAACTTTTGCTTAAAAGTGATAAATCTTAACTTCTTTGTTATTTGGAAGAAAAATGTGAATTTTTGAATGACGTAGAACATTTTATAACATTGGAACACGGAATTTGATTAGTGGCACTTTTTGAATCAGAAAGGAATTTTTTATTTACTGTCGAAATTCAAGGAGAAATTTATTGTGGTTATTTAACGATGAGAAATGTGCTCATGGTCGTAATTTCTTTTTATTAAGAAATTTTGATTCATCGCTCTTAACGTCTTTATACATTTCTATAGTTACCATGATAAATATATATTTAAAATAACATTTATGCTATACGATAGAATGTTGTGAAAGGATGAGTTATTTCAGTTGTGCGGATTAGTCTGTTTTCTTTGAAACACATTATCAAATAAGATCAATATTGCACGGTAGATATCAATTTATTTACAATATAACTAATTTGGGATAGCCTGGTTGGGTGGGCACTGGACCCATGTCCAATAGGTCGTGGGTTCGTTCCCCGCCGCCGAAGACTCCCCGTGTAGTAAATGGTGACTGATGCACGTGAAATCTGTCGAGTCACAGAGTCCTCCATGTTCTCATAACAAATCTTATCTCTGGGGGTACTGATCCAGGAGTTTCCCTGTCTTCTGGATTGGTTCAAAAATCACAAGGCTATGGAGTTAGTAGTCGTAAACTCAAAGATGGGTTGGCTGTTCAACGACGGTTATAATATAAAATAAAATTTAACTTATTTGAGCCGGGACGGATCAGGAGATAGAACGCTCGCCACCCAATAAGGTGAACCGGGTTCGAATCCCAGTGATTCCTGGTCGATACGAATTCCGTACCCCGCTTGCATCGACCACAGTGCTGACGTAAAATATCCTGAGTGGTAGATGGATCATGGGTTAGTCTCCAGGCCATCAGACTAACCACGGTAGGTTTCCGTGGTTTTCCTCACCATGTAACGCAAATGCGGGTTAGTTCCATTAAAAAGTCCTCCACGAAGGCAAATTTCTTCTAATACTTGATCCAGGAGTTCCCTTCTCTTCTGGATTAGGTTCAAAATTAAGAGGCTACAGAGTTGAACATTGGTAGTCATAAACTCAGAATTGAACTGGCTGTTCAATGACGCTGATAAAATTTTATTAATTCGCATTATTTTAATATTTGTCAATAATTTTTCTACGCAATTCTTGTAAAAATAATGAAAGGATATCGATCAATAATTATCGTTAAAGATAACAATCATGATACAATCTTGTTTGTAAGGTGTCATTATCGATACTGTTTGCAACATAGCCACTTTCGATATAAATCGTAATCAATAATAAATGTGTATTCGATATTTAGCACACGACTTGGGTATTTATGATGCATCGAAAGAGTATATTTCATCGTAATCACAAAATATCGATATTTATATATCGATACATCACCTATTTCAATTTATATCTAGATTTTTTTGGGTTGTCAGAAGTTGAAATGTGTTTTACCAAAAAAAAAAAAAAAAAAAAAAAAAAGAATGCATTTAATTTATTTCTCATATTTTCAACTTTAAACTTAATTTTCAAGTACTAGTTAAATCCTATCAAAACTGATAAAAGGAAGATACTAGTTCTTTACAAAACACTTTGAGCTCTTAATTCTCCAAGTGTAACTTACCGTTTTCTAATCTTATACATAGCCATTCTTAGAGTTATTATTATCATCATTATTATTATCATTAATCTTATTATTATCCTTAATATTATTATCATTATTATAATTATTTTGTAATTTCATGGGCGGATAGTGAATTTGTGGGGCCCTGGGCTGAATCTACTTAGGGGCCCTAATAGCCATTTTGTCAAAAAACTGTTTTCTATAGTGATGTAGATAAGTATATAGAAAAAAATAGGACAATAAAATTTTTTATTTATTTATTTATTTCTATTTGTATATACAAACAGCAACTGCACAACATTATTGCAAAAGAAATTGACAGGTTATGTGTAGTTTTATTGTATAAATTATAAAGCAACCTTTCTGCATTTTTGTGCTGCAAATTCCTTTATTTGCTCATCACATTGTAAGTCCTTCGTTAAATCACAATTTATGGAAAGAACTGATAAATGGTTTAGTCGATGGTTCAACATTGTTGTCCTATATTTGTTTTCTATATATGACATCCTGGAGAAAGGGCCCTCAGCTTCGCAGCTAGTGATTGGCAACGTTAAAAAAATCTTTAAGATAGTATAGCAATTTGGGAAAGCATCAATAAGTTTCTTTTCATAAATTAGCATAAAAATTTCACTGCAAGAGGTGTAAGACTCTGGCTTAGACTGAAGTAAATAAGATTTTAACTGAATGCACTCATTTACTAAATGCTCGTCTACGTCATCTGGATAATAATCAACAATATTACGTACACTTTCCAGATCCATGTTTTCCATACTTTTGTCTTGCAAATCCATTGAAAATTTGAATTTCTTGCTATACATCTCATAGACTTGGCTCCTTTTATTTAAATCCATAATCAGCTTATCCAACGCAACGTTTAGCGTGTCTCTTTTAAATTTTTCTGCCCCGTATACTGAGAATTTATCTGTAGACTTATCTGAAAATTTTGGAGTAATGCGTCTCTTGTTTATGTCATTGTAGTCCATTCCCAGACTAGTACTTAATTTTTTAGCTTTCTCTTCGTATTCCTTTAGCTTCTGATCTGATTGGTGCCTTATGTTGTTCACAAAGTCTTTAAATGACGCAATTAACTTGTTACCTTCACAAATATCTAAATCAGGGCTCTGTATTTTTTTATTAACAAAATTAAGTCTCCCCAAAATTTCTTCCCAAAAAATAATTAAAATTGTACTTTCGAGTTTCGCCATTTTATTGAATAAATTTCATACCTCTTTCCGGAAATCAACTTTCTCATCCTCATTTTAGCTGAAACTTTCAAAAATTTTCATACTGTCATCATAATTATTTTTCAAAGCTTTGACAGCATCATAGTGACAAGACCATCTGGTCTGGCTTAAACTTTTTAACGTAAATTTGAGTTTTGTTTCACGATTTAACAGTTCCCACCTATGGGTCTAAGTAGAAAAGAAAACGTATATTTTTTGCCCTACACTAATGAGTGCATATTTTTTGCACTACAATAATGATTGTCACAATAATGAGAGCAGTAATTCACAAATTATCATTAAAAATCGATTAAAAAGTTCATTTAGCATTAAAAAAATACATTAAAAACGAAAAAAAGCATGATTTATAATTTTTTTTACTTACCAACTTAGAGCAGGAAATCTTTTCTTATACTGATTATGTACTTTCAATTATAAGTAAAATAAGATAAAGGTCTTTATAACTTTTGAGTTATCATTTATTAGTAAACTAAACAAGTTTGTCACTTTGACGACGAGAACAGAAATGCGGGGGGGGGGAGAGAAACAAAATTACGTCGGGCGTTAAGCGGCGCGGCGGGAAGTCTCCCGTAATAGACGCAAAAAAATACACTGACCAAGTTTTTTTTTAATATTAGATATTTTTTTTAATTCAAAATATCACCTATTGTTTTCAATGGGGACTGGGGCCCTTTGTATCCACGGGGCCCTGGGCTGCAGCCCAAAAAGCCCTTAAGTAGATCCGCCCCTGTGTAATTTTAATGAATGCGTCAAACGCTGAAGAAAAGGCAGTGTATTTAAAAGTTAAAATTATTTTATTTTAAATCCAAACGTTTTTATTTTGCATCGAATGAATACGAAAAAATACCGTTAAACAAATGTTTTTAATCCATTGTGTGATAGTGAAATTTGTAATTTACATCACAATGCTATACAAGTAATGATAGAAATAATTTTAATTGAATCAGGTTAAGGTTACAGTTTTAATTCCCTAAAAAAATTTGATAAGTTAAGAAAGTATAAAAATTATGAAAAGTAGTTTTGTCTTAAAAATCAACAATTATCTGTAATATTTGTTGTAAAAAGAAGTTACCAATTGTTTCATTGTGAAAGCGGAACTAAAACGAAAAATCCAGTTACAGGAAACAGGAAACTAGAGATGAAATCATCGATACTGAAAAATCGAAAGGGAAAAGAAATCAGATCTCGATTGAAGGTCTTACCTTTCTTTTATTATAACAACGTTTACTTTTATCTTTACTAATAATAATACTACAAATAAAATATCATATAGGCACATAATTCTAGATTTTTTAAGTTCAATTAGGTTACACTGTTAAAAATAACTGTAAATTCTACAGAAGAAAAAAAAATTTTACTGAAAAGAAAAATGTCAAACGATATATACAGATTTTTTTCTGTTTTTAATCGTTAACCCTCTCGCTACAAAAAAAACGATTTGACGATTTAAAGCTGTTTTTCATAAAACGGTTTTTTTTCATTTCAATTATAAACAGATTAAAACTGTCTATTCAAATTCTAGTTTTTGCCATGCAGTTTTGCTTATCCTAATATAACATTATCTTTTTTCAAATCATTTTATGATTATTTTATATATTTGCTCTTTTCAGAAATTATTTAATAATTTTGAACTACATATAAATAAAATTGCGATTTGTCTTCATTATCGAATTAATACTCGACCTGATTATTATTTGCCATTAGATGTAATTGTTTGGTGAAGTTTAACTGCCAGACATTTTTATAAGGGTGGGCCGATATTGTTTTAAATGTTTTTACCCTTAAATAGGATCTCAATAAAACTTTTAAGGGTTTAAAAATTTTCTTTTTAACCAATAACTAGAAAACCCTGGTTCAAGAGCCACCCAACGAAGTGACCCGGATTCGAATCCCGGCGCTGACCTCATGCCCCGTGAATTCTACCCCGTGCTCATGCCGACCACATTGCTGATATTTTTATCTTATAGAGTTCTTTTTTTTGTATGATAAAATAATAGGTTTCTTTTAGTAAAAAATTATAATACTACTCATCGACTTAAAAAATTGGCGTCCGTTTTTAAATAACAGTATTTTTCTGTGAAATAAACGTTTTTTTACTGGCAGTTTTTTTTTCTTTAAATTTAACAGATTTTTTTCTGTATGGAGTCTCCATATTGAAACTGTTTTAAAATGTCTGAGTAGTTACTTTTATTTGATTTAAGTTACCTCATATTGCGGAATTACTTAAGCCACCATATTTTTTTCTTCTTCAGGTGTATTAGAAAACTTTTATACATTTTAACTTAAACTGTTAACAATTTATTAATTAATCCCCGAATTAAATGTTTTTTAATTAACAGCCCTAGAATTATTCCAATAAGGTGTGCGAAGGTTTTAAAAAAAAGGAATTTAAAGTATCTCTGAACTATGAGATAATAATCTGTACGGGTTGTAGAGTTTAAAAAACTTGGAAATGATGCGATTAAATATTCTGAGTTATGAGGTAATAATTAGTACGAGTCAATTTATTAGGCTAGAAATAAAATAGAAAGAATACTATAAAGAATAAAAATGTACTAATAATTAGTAAGAGTCGAGTTGTTTGCATTTGAAAAAATGGGGAAAATGCGATTAAAAAATAAAAGTATTCTGAACTATAAGGTGATTTATTTCGTAGGATATTAAGTAAAACTTTTATAAATACAAGTCAAATGGTTAGGTTAAAAAAAAAATAACAAGAAAAATGCGATTAAAAAATTTAAAACATCCCTCTTCTTTGCTCGTATGTTTACTGAATTGAAATTTTTCTTTAAATGATCGAAATAAATACCTTTGAAGATCATAAAGTTAACATTTTCATGCATAAAACTTAAAACAGACGATTAGTTTTCTAAAAACAAAAATTGTCCCCCCCCCCTCACTACGCTACACCTATGTGAATAGATCAAAACTGTCAAACATTTCGAGGGAACTGTGTTTTATATTACTTAAGTTATATATATCATGTTCTAAATTACTTAAATTCAAAAGCAATGTATAAAGTAGTTTTTTTTTTAACATAAAATGTAATGATCAAGCAAAAATGACATCCACCTAAAAATAACTAATGCTTTTATGATTGTTTGTCAATAAATAAATAAAAGTTAACAATTTGTTAATGATTATTGCACTGATATTTATATTCGCGCACTTCTTTTTTTCACAAAGCGTAAACGTCCAGCGAAAACAATCCGCATCCGGCTTGCACTGACCACAGTGCTGACGTGGAATATCCTCAATGGTAGACGGATCATGGATGAGAGTCCCTTTGCTGTCAGGATAACCGTGGAAGGTTCTCGTGGTCTTCCTCTCGATGTAACGCAAATGCGGGTTAGTTCCATCAAAAAGTCCTTCCAATACTTGATCCAGGAGTTCCCTCGTATTCTGGATTGGGTTCAAAATTACAAGGCTACGGAGTTGAACATTAGTAGACGTAAGCCCAAAAATTGGGTCGGCTGTTCAACGACGGTCATAAGCCCGAGTCGAAGGCGAACAAATTTTTCGAATTTTTTCAAAATTATTTCCAACTCTGAGTTTATGGTCCTGGGTAAATCACCATGAATCTCAGCTATACTTTCTGTATCTGTTAGCACAGTGGTCGGCGAAGTGCGGCTCCAGAGCCGCATGTGGCTCTTTGGCTCCTTAAGTGCGGCTCGGGCGCAAATATCCACGGAAGGCGCAATAATATTTCCATTAAAAAAAAATTAGTAAGAAAAAAATTACATCTTATTTTGATAAATTAAAATTCTTCTATAAATCGAGAACATGTATAATTTTTTTTTTAAGTTAAAAGATAGATAGGTATATTGTTGTAAAAATACGTAACGAACATCGAATTTAATTTTATTAGTTTTCGTAAACGTAAACACAAACCATGTACAAGCTACCGGCTGAAATTGTTCGTATGTTTTCGGGGTACTCCGGTGTGATACAAAGGTACCACAAGCATGCGCGCATACTTTTTCTAAAGTAGTGGGGGTACAAATTGGCTTAAAATTAAAAACAACAACATACAAACCTGACTTACTCAAACTTTCCAAGGAGATGCAAGCGGGCCGGGATAGCCTGGTCGGTAGGGCGCTGGGCCCATATCCAAGAGATCGTGGGTTCGATCCTCGCCGGCCGAAGACTCCCCGTGTAGTAAATGGTGACTGATGCACGTTAAATCTGTCGAGTCTCAAAGTCCTCCATGTTCCCACAACAAATCAATACCTCTGGGGGTACTGATCCAGGAGTTTCCTTGTCTTCTGGATTGGTTCAAAATTACAAGGCTACGGAGTTGAACGTAAGTAGTTGTAAACCCATGAAATTGGGTCTGCTGTTCAACGACGGTTATAAAGTATAAAGGAGATGCAAGCACATTGTTCGCATTAATAAATATTTATTAAGTATGAAATTTAGTTTTATTTAGTGTACTACTTATTTAGTGTAATAAAAGTTTACTAAACAAGCAGATTTGGCTCCCAATTTTTTTAAAAATTATTGTAATGTTCATATTTGGCTCCTTGGCTAATAAGTTTGCCGACCATTGTGTTAGCAGAAACTTTTAAGTATTTTTTAAAATATGAAAAAAGAAATCAACACTTAACCTTTTTAAACTGATAAAAAAAACTTTCCTATTTATAATTACTTGGGCATTAATATTATTATTTTCAATGCCATTAGTTGGAGCTATGGCATTTCTTGAAAGCTGCAATTCATTTCTGTGTGGAAATTGAAATATTTCATCTATTTAGACAAATTAACAGAGTTAGCAGGGTAGGTGGGGAGCCTAAAAACAAGAAAGATATGAAAAGAAACAAGACTGTAAAGACAAGAAGGAAGAAAAAAAACTTAATAAAAGAGAGTGATAAAAAAAAAGCGAGTACCGAGAGTCAAGGTCGACAGCTGTTTGAAATCCAACGATTCATTCATAAGATCCCTTTTCTCGTAGTGCGTGGGCTGGTGTACGATCCAATCTGCAGAAGTGGGCGTTGACCATTTCTTTTTTACTCTCTCAAGGCAAAATGGCGTCCGTTTTCTTTTGTTATATTTCATTTTTCACTACATTAACTTTTCAATTGTCGACCTTTTTTTTTTAAAAAAAGAAAAAAATAATATTGCTAGGACATAAAAGTATTGTTTCGTTTTTAAACGTAATTTATATCATATGATATTAAGTATAATTTTTTTTTGTAATGCACGTTAAATGAATATGTGAAATAGAAATGTTATTATTTCCCTGATATTGAAGCACTACGTCGAAAATAATTGTTTTTTCATTAGCTAAATTATTCGTTTTTTTCACCAAAAATTTTTAGTGGTTTTCAGGCATTTAGAAATAAATTAATTAATAAAATAATAGTAGAAGGGCAACTATTATTTAGAAGAGGGACGAATATTCGAGTAAGAAACAAACAAAAAATGTTCTTTTTGGTATGGTGGTACTCTATGGGTAATTTGTAAATTATTAATTTTAAGGCAATTAATTTCGTAAATGATTTTTAGAAGCAATGGCATCGAAAGCAAACATATTTACGGAAACTGGTTAGTTCGCTTTTATTGTTTATTTCAATTGATTTATTTTGAGTTCTTAATAATTATTATTGTGATTTTTATTGATTTATTAATTAATTTTTTAATTTGTTTTCATTAATTTTTTTATTAAAATAATTAAAAATTACTTAGTAGAAAGGGAAACATTCAAATGAAAAACGAAAATAAGCTATGCTTTGAAGAAAGCTGGGTTAACCAATTAATCTTAAGGCAATTGATTTCGTTAATAAATTTTGAAAGTAAACATATTTACGCAAGCTGTATTTTTTCACTTTTCCTTTATTTTTATTTAGAGTTCTTAGTAGTAGTTTATTTATTCATTTTTGTACTTAAAATAAAAAGAATAGAAATTACTGGGGGGGGGGGAGATGAATTCAAATGTAGAATGAAAATAAACTGTTTATTTATTTTATTGCTTGTTTTTTTAATTTTATTTATTATTATTATTATTTATTTATTTATTTTTGTTGAGTTTTTTGGTAATTATTTTTCTTACATTTAAAAAGAATAAAAATTAGTTAGTGTAAAGGAAAACATTCAAATATGAAACGAAAATAGGCCATGCTTTGAAGAGGAAGAAAGCGGGGTTAACCAATTAATTTTTAGACAATTAATTTTTACAATGAACTTTGAATGCAATGACATGGAAAGTAAAATTTACGTAAATTGAATTGTTCAGTTTTCCTTTTTTTTTCAAGCTTTTTATATAGTTTTTAGTAATTTGCTTGTATTTAAAAAATAATAAATAATAGTTAATTAGCAAATGTGCGATTGTTCAAATAAGAAAAGAAAAGAACGAAAGTTATACCCTGAAAAATAGTGATTACTATCTAACAGTCAAGAGTAACCGTTGCAAGCTCACATCAATTATGAAAATAGCATATTATTTGCAAAAGAAGATCATTTCATGCGACAACAGAGCCTTCGAAAAATAGTTTTAAAATCCATAAATACGAGGGTTGTAAATTAAATAGTGGCAACTTAACCTTGAAACTCACAAAAAGGCGCGCATGCGTAAATAGGGTATGGGTGCGGTGAGGTGGCGCTGTTGTCGATGTGTAGAGTGCAAAAAACAGTCGATTTGCTTAGAAGGGTAGTTGTTGCGTGGCGTTAAAGTGAGGAGTTTCGTTTCCATCGCTCTAAAGCATGTTGTAAAAAGGCTTAATGACGAAAAAAGACGAGATGCTTGAATCCATCGTGCTACTGTCCTATATGGTAAAGCATTTGCTCCAAAGGCTTCCACTAATCCTCGATAGCATTCTGTTGCATTTTTTGCCACGGGCAACCTCGATTGTAAGCCACGACCGCTGATCACCTTTTGAAAACATGCTTTAGAGCGATGGAAACGAAACTCCTCACTTTAACGCCACACAACAACTACTCTTCTAAGCTAATCGACTTTTTTTTTGCACTCTACACATCGACAACAGTCCCACCTCACAGCTCCCAAATCTAATTTGCGCATGCCCGTCCTTCTGTGAGTTTAAAGGTTAAGTTGCCACTATTTAATTTACAACCCTCGTATTATGAAAGAAATAGCTTTTTTCATGATTCTGTTCTTGGAAATAATCATATCGTACGATATAGTTGCAAAATCGTAATATTGTAGCTTCATTATCTGTAATCCGCATCACTATGTATGACTGTAATCTTTATTTAACCCAACAAATTATGCACACAAAATATAAAAATAATTAAAATGACTGACTCTTGTGTGGTACTGGCCATTATTGTTCCAATAAGTAAAATAATTATTTAAAATAAATTAGCTAGCACTTCATCTGGAGTAATCTATTATAAACTCATAAATCAGTAACACCAGTTATGCAACTTACAAAGCTCGTATTGTATTCCTAGCAGAACGACAAAATTTTTTTACGTCAGCGGCCATCTTACATTCTTTTTAGCTTCAGTTTCAACTAAGATTTAACTTCTGAAAGCCTTACAAATTATCAATGAGTCTGTTTAGATCAGGAGGAGTTTTTTCTACGCGTAGTAAGGCAATTTTACTACGACACGTAAGCAAAGTAACAGACCACAGCGGTGCAGCGTTTCATTCATAAACCTCTTCCAAAAAATATACAAGGCTGCGACGATGCGTAAAAAAAGAAGCTATTTTTAGAATTAATGAATATAAAACGAGAATTTGATTTTTTAAATATTATTCAGAAGATTGCTTCGTGTTTGATTGTTTCAATGGTTCCACTAACTGAAATTTAACAGCTTTTATTTGGTTTAATTGTAATATACAAAGTATATGTAATACAAAGAGGGTGTAATACAAAATATATGTAATACATAGTATATGTAATACATAGTTGGGAATGTATTTTGTTCATTATTTAAAGTATAATTTAGGTTACTCATATAAAAGGTAGTCAAATAAAAAATAAAAATAATTAACATGTGCGTCGAAACGTGAGTATTAAAAATTTCGTATCGTCGAAAAAGCTGGTTATCGTAAATCATAGTATTTTAAAGAATTTATTCAAAACTTTATTAAGGTTTTGTGTTAACTATGTTGGAATTTTGAAATATAGTGTGTGTATTTGATTCTTAAGCAGAAAAACAATGACATGAAACTAAGCATTAGATATTTCTATCCAAATTGGTTTAAATTTTGAGAATTCCTTTTCGTACACAGTAACAAAGTTTCTGTCGTCTCATGAAATACGCATTTTAGTGAATATTATGCAATTTTTATAATTGTTGCTAGTTTATAACTGTTATATATTACTGTTAGGTTAAGTTTCACCCAGCTTTAGCCATCCATTTTGCTTTTGAAATCAGTGTACAAAATCAATATGGATAAAAAAAAAAGTGTAAGGTTTTAAATAAAATGATTTTTAAACTTTTTTTATATTACAGATGTTTCTAGACATTTAAAACGCGTTTTTCTCAAATTCGCTAACATGCAAAATCAGTGAGCTTCTAAATTAATACATACTTTTTAGAAGTTTAGGAACTTCTATATCGGTAACCAATCGGCAGCGATCACATCAACACGAAGAAAAAATTTCTGTTAAAATTGCCGTATTGTATAGTAATGACATTTCTGATAAAAAAAAATAATAATTCTGGTTAATAAAACCAAAATACACAGTATTTAAACCATTTATGTGGTAATTTTTCTGTCCATATGGTAGCGGTTTACCGAAAATTCTGGTTTACAAAATTATAGTTCCTATTTCCACACATTTAGCAAATACAAAACAGAATTAAATTGAACTGAATCAATAATTTTCATGCCATGCTCTGAAACATCATGATAAAAATACCAAATTTTATCACTTATTATAAAACTATATTTCATTGTTAATTGCACAAAAATTTTTACGAAATTTTTACCAAAGTGTTTTGGTAAATAACCGAGCATTTTTGGTGTTTCTATAAGGGTCATTCTCACAAAAACTGTCATTTTTAAGCTCACAAAATCCCAAAAAGTAAAGTGAATAAAAAGCTCTGAAACTTTTTATATTAATAGAAATATGTAATGACATTATAAAGAAAGTATATATCCTATAAATTATACTTAATATTTAAATTAATTAATTTTTTAAATAATTAATTGATAATTAATTAATTTATAATAATTAATAATTAATTAATTAATTTAATCAATAAATTAATTAATTTAATAAATTAATTTATTAATTCTTTAGTTTATTTTTCAAATTAATTAATAAGTAAATTAATTATTTTCACTATTTAAAAAGTGAGGGAATGACACTAATAGTGAGGGAATGATATTTTATTTTAATACATGTTTTTATCTAAGTTGCATCTACCTAAAGTTTGAAAATGATAACATACTAAGTATATCTAATATTTATTATAATTTAGTCTTATATATTTAATAGTTTTTACAGGTTTGGGAAATAAAATTGGCTGGCACGATTGAACAAAAAAATATTTAGTAATATACTCATCTTGAATCATTCCCTCACTTCAGCGTCATTCCCTCACTTTATACACTAGTGAGGGAATGACGAATTCGATAAAATTTGAAAATAACAGTTAGGCCTAATTAATTTCTGAAGTCCATCACATACAATTATATTCGTACAAGAAAGCAACATATAATTATCCACTTTCTCGATAAAGTTGTATTTTATTTTACTCTAAAAAATGACATGAGGGAATGACAAATGTAAAAAATTTTACCTGGTTTGATTCATTCAAATTTATTCCACAGCAAAGCTTCTTTAATTTGAGGATGGAAACATACTGCAATTTTGTTCTATGATGCCAGTTGTTAACTTCTGAAGTTTTTATTAAAATATTTTTATTCTAAGAAGATTGCAGGTGATAAAAACATTGTTGTGAGGGAATGACGCGAAACACTGGGGACAAAGTTTAAAATAGTGCTGTGTTAATATTTTTGTCAGAAATTAAATTTAAAATTAATTTTCTGAATTCTATATTTAAGTATTCTGAAATAAAAAACACGAATTTGTAAAAAAAAAATTTTTATTTCAGAAACAATTTTTTAAATTTTTTAAATCAGCAGTGGGGACAAGTGAGGGAATGACATATTGGTATGTTTTAATTACCTAAAATAAATAAAAAATAAAAATTGATAATTTTATTTTTATTCTTTTGTTAGCTTGCATTCTGAAGGACACTTTCCCAGAATTTTTTTTTTCGTAAGCTGTAAAACAAACATAAAATATACTGGGGACATGAAAATGACTGTTTTTGTGAGAATGACCCATAAAAGTAACGGAGCATTTTTGGTGTTTCCATAGAACCAGACACATGGTAAATTTAATTCTACCATAATCTAAGTAGCTTTGACCATACTTTTTTTCTCAATGTAAGGCATCAAAAGACCTTTGAGTAAAATATCTCAAAAGCATTGCCTTCATATTACTGAAACCTCAAAATATCACAAGCTCCTCAATTTTTATCTCATTTCGATATTCTTTTGATTAAATGCTCACAATAAAAAGTCAAAAAAACTTAATGGAAATAATTTTGATAAATGTGTTTTTGGTAAAGTTATCAGAAGAGAATGAAGAAAATTTTTTTGAGTTACTGGAAATATTGCTCTTTTTATGATGCGGTTTATTTATTTATTTTTTTTTGCCAGATAAAATTTATAAGGATATCTATTATCGAAATTGTGTGAAGCATTTTCTTTTTTTTTTTCTGTTATAATTACTTTTAGGAAAATATTTTTTTTTTAAACTCTTTTGCCAAGGAAAAAAAACACACAGTTTAAATGTTCAAAGCTCAGAGCAAATATAATTTTAAACTCTAAACCATGTCTTGTTGTATATAGGCATCAGAACAGACAAATAACTTCATTAAAAAGTATTGAATTTTTTTGATGAAAGTCATTAATCATTGATGAAAATCAGAATTTTTAAATGAAGTTTTCAATGAATAATTCTAAATGTTTCCAAACTTTTATTACTCCAGACTATACAGTGTTATAGTAATTTTCAAATAATAATAATAAAAAAAGTGTGTACACTTTTTATGTTTCCAAACCTGTGGCTTTTCTTAATTCTACATTTTGCATCTTCTTCATAATTAACATTATGGACGTAGGTTAGAGAAGAGCAAAACTTAACAGTGATGAAAAACAGTTACGATTTCACAAAGTAAAAAAATTGCAAATTATTATATCTGAAAGTGTTACCTCGTGTGATAACATAGCCTTCGTAAAACAGCACTATATTATGAAAAATTACGTTGTTTTGGGAAGAATTAGATGAGTGAAAAATTTCATGCAGATCTGGATTAATCCATCGAAATAAAAAATAAAAATTTTGTCCTGAGCGATACATATTACCAAAAAATAATTGTGGAGAGGTACTGCTAAGATTAAATGTTGAAATCGAAGCAAAACGTCCACATGTATTCATTTATTAAGTCATCTTTTTTCATAGTATTTCATCAAATGTCCGTCAACGGGCACTGCAATAACTCTGGTGTGTCGAGTAACTTTATAGTCAGTCGGTAATTTGATTGTGAATTTTATACGTGTTCTAGCTCACTCAGACTGGTTGGAACCTTAGCTAACTTTAAAAGGGACAGTTAGCTTCTTAGCTCATTTTTGTTAAGCGGTCAAGTCGCCATGTAGTAACGCACTATGGATTGCTATAAAGTTTTTTGTGACAATCGCCAAGTTCATAATGGAAACTTTTTCCATGATAAGGATGGCCTTTAGCGATGTTGTTTACCAGGATCACCAAGTTTACTGGCATTAAAAAGCTTTTTTTTTAAAGTCCTGAAGAAGTCAGTGATAGAGCTTGCACTGAAAAGCCATTATAACTATCACTATCGACGAAAATGACGCATGTATGACTGAATCCTTAAATTCAGACCATTTTTATACTGTTAATTTAAGGGTATAGGTAATGAACATTTTAAGTAGTTACGAGTTGGAGACGGGTGATTGGAACCTTCAATCGAACAACGAGTTTTGCCGCACCCATTTTCCATGACCTACTTCTAGACCAATTCAAAAATTGTAATAATTCTCCAGCTGGCCTCCAGAAATCTTCCGGATCCAGCGTTTGAAAACTTTCATGAAAGGACATAACTTTTGCATGATTAGCGAAGTGAGAGGCACTAACACTCTAAAGAATGTTCCAAAAAAGGCTTACTTCTTCTCATCTTTAGAAATCTCTCAGAAATCCATTTTTGTACTAAGGAGAACTCCATTTTAAAACTTTTTAATGTGTTGCACCAATCGGTTAGCCAATCAAATTTATATTGAGGAAGAAATAAAAACTGCTAGACTGCCAGAGACATCAAACAGTTTCTATGCTTCGCCTTTTTTGAAGAAATATCACACAATTTTTGAGTAAAAGGAAATTCGAAAATCTGTAAAATGTTGATAAACAGTTATAGAAAATGATTTAAAAAATATTAATGAATAAATATCATTTTTATGGATAAAAATGTGCTGTTTTACATTTCTCGAATTTTTGGAATCACGTAAGTATAAGAATATTGGATTGAAAATTCTTGAATTTTAGAAAAAGACAGTTTTTACCACAAAAGTTTAAGATTGATATTTTAAGAAAAAAACATAGTACAAATAAATAAATTATGTCAAGCTATTTCGTTTTGCCAGTAAATAAATAATTTTCCATCAACAATGATTTTATTTCAATACAAAAAAAAAAAATTATTATTTCAATACAAAAAAAAAATGAAATTAAAACTTTGAAATCTTTCGGATTTTCTTCCAGAAAAATAATAATGGAAATTTGGATTGTATACCTTAATAAATATCTATATCTACGAGGGGTGTTTTTTAAGTAAGGACCGTTTGAAAATAAAAGCCAAATGAAAGATAATTTTCATGAAGCAAATTTATTTTTTTGATTCTACACACGTTTCTCTTTTATTTTCAAAATAGTTGCCAAAGGCCGGGATAGCCTGGTCGGTAGGGCGCTGGGCCCATATCCAAGAGGTCGTGGGTTCGATCCTCGCCGGCCGAAGACTCCCCGTGTAGTAAATGGTGACTGATGCACGTTAAATCTGAAAGTCTCAAAGTCCTCCATGTTCCCACAACAAATCAATACCTCTGGGGGTACTGATCCAGGAGTTTCCTTGTCTTCTGGATTGGTTCAAAATTACAAGGCTACGGAGTTGAACGTAAGTAGTCGTAAACCCATGAAATTGGGTCGGCTGTTCAACGACGGTTATAAAATAAAATAAAATAAAATAGTTGCCAAGTTTCCTTAAACACTTGTCATACTTTACAACTAGATTTAGAATACCCTCTTCATAGTAACTTGCCGCCTGCTCCGATAACCAAGAGGTTACGACCGTTTTCACGTCTTCGTCATGGTTGTACTGGTTGCCGTCAAAATGATGTTTGAAAAATCAAAAATGATGAAAATCACTTAGCGCTAAGTCTGGGCTGTATTGAGGGGTGGTCCAAAACTTCCCAGCCAAAAGAGTCCAATAAAGCTCGGGACTCAGCTGTGGAAAGAGTCACTCTCGTGGAGTAGCGAAATTTTTTGCCGACCAAAATAGCGTCACTCACCGTATTTTATACGTGGCGGGCGATTTGTTAAACTTGAACATTTTAAAGGCACTGCGAACTGACCACACAGATTATATACGCAGCTGTAATTGAGCACAGTTTTTCCCGAGGAATGCCGAGACACGATGCAAGTTTTCGTTGCGATGCACGCGTTATCTATTAGTGTACGCAACAAAACGGCCTTTAATTAAAAAAACAGCCCTGGTACACAGTTCATAAAAACTGCAAAGTTAGAGACTAAAAAAATTCTCATCCGAAATCTTGATGATATGGCTTCGTCCAATCTCATTAATTTCCATTAGATGGCAACACTAAAAAGAGAAAGCAAATCAACATTAAAATCAACAAAGTAATAATGTGAAGTCAATCTCAGAATTTGAATCAGGCAACTATATACTACAAGTTAAAAGTACAATATGGTACAGTACTTAGAACCACTTGTATACAGGGTGTTTCTTAAACATGCACATCAGTAACCAAAGGAGTTTTTTAAAAAAAATTTAAAAAAAATTGTCCCATCGAGATTGCAGGAAGAAATAAAATGAAATGGAATTATTAGAAATGCCTTCCACTTCCTTGAAGTTTCCTGAAAAAAAAAAAGAAATGTTATTTTTATAAATAAATAAAACTCTTTCTTGAACATTGAAGAGCATATTAATGGATAAAAGTTACATTTTTAAATGAAAAAAAAATTTCTTTTTTGAATATTGAAAAGCTAAGTTGATAAAGGTCTTATGTGATGTTTCTGAAAATAAATAAATAGATATATCCTGGAAATTTTTATTTAAATCTTATTAACGCTGTTTATCGAAGCGCTGTCACCAAGGAAAATAAAAAAGCCATAGTTTAAGTGCCTTACACTTGAAGCAATGCGATGATGTTAAACTATATATCTATTCTTGCCATGAGTAAGTTTTTAAATATTAGAAAATTAAACCACAAACGCTTTTCATTTTCACAAAACTGTGGCTTTTCTCCATATTGACGTTTTGCGCCATTTTCGAAATAAGAGTAGACAGCGCTGACTTTTGATAAGCATAACTTGATCTAAGATTAACGCAGTTACTACACAACACTCTAAGTGTTCTACAAAGCTTGCGCAAAACTTACGTATACGAAATGTGTGCGATGCTGTGTAAAAATTTTAAGTATATTATTTCCCCAAGCCTATAGATTAACGCGGAGTTAGAGAAATAGGAGTAAGGAATGTTAAAGATATTTAGAACTTTTAAGTTGAATCCTGCACTTTTAATGTATGTGTGTTATGTGCAGCGCAGTTGCGACAAAACAATCTAAATGTTCCACAGATTTTGCGCAAAACTTAAGTTCACGAAACGTGTCCGGCTCTACGAGAAAATTCAAAGTATATTACACCGAGTGTATTACCCATGGCGTACTACCATTTGAGTAGTACACCCTATAGAGTAACACTGAGATATGAATGTTCGAGAGATTTAGCACTTTTATATTAATCCCTGTACATAGCTTGCGCGAAACTTAGGTACGTGAACGGGGTGCGATGCTACGTGTAGTGGTTAATCTCCTTCATTCAGATTCGATGAAGTATTTAGAAGAAAAAGAAAACATCAATATACGTATGAATGTAGCGATTTCTATGATCATAGGCGCCGATACTTATGATCACGTCCGATATTCATCATCATTGACTGTTCTGTTTGGAAATTTCCTTGCTTAACGAAAGGTTTATGACTGAATTAACAAGATTGTGCTCCACGTATGAACTTGATACTTTATGAGAAGCATTCGACTGAATAGGGTAATGATGGATATTCTCAGTTACAATTATTTAAAATATTTATGTAGTATTAAGTCATACGAGAATAGAGTCACAGAAACATACGTTTCTTAGGCTTACAAAAATATTTAAATTCTAATTTCATTATCAGGAAGAAAAAAAAGCAAACTATTGGTTTACATACACCTCTGTGGCATGGACATTTACTGAGGACGTGCACTAGATTTGTTAGAAAAATATTGAAAAGTATTTTTTGGAGAAATGAAGTGGAACAATTATAGGAGAAGTAGAACTAATTCGGAAATCTATAAACTATTTAAGGAACCAGATATAATTTAATTTATAACCATACGAAGGTTTAAATGGGCACCTAATAAGATTGGATGATGGTCGAGCCACTAAGATCTTAGCCAAACCATCTGGTACCCGAAAAAGAGGAAGTAGGTGAATTGGTTGTGGAGAGCCCTGGTGGCTCAGCATTTGCCTTCCAATGACGTGAACCGGGTTTTAATCCCAGCGATGGCAGGTCGATACGAATTCCGCACCCGGCTCTCACCGACCACAGTGCTGACGTAAAATATCCTCAGTGGTAAAAGGATCATTGATTTCAATCCCCTTGTCGTCAGCCTAACCATGAGAGGTTTCGCGGTTTTCCGCTCTATGTAACGCAAATGAAGGTTAGATCTATCAAAAAGTCCTCCACAAAGGCAAATTTCTCCCGATACTTGATTCAAGAGTTCCCTTGTCTTCTGGATTGGGTTCAAAATTACATGGCTTTGAAGTTGAACATCGGTAGTCGTAAATTTAAAATTGGGTCAGCTGTTCAACGACAGTTATAAAATAAAAATTGACTGTGGAAACTTAGTTTGATTGAGTGTCTGAAAGACCTTAAAACTATTGGGATAACAAACTGTTAAACCTTAGCCAAGATGCAATTTTTAAGTCAACTCAGGGCTGTCGTGTAAGTGAAGAAGAAGAAAGCCATACACCTGCCAACCTTATTTTTACTAAAAGTAGAATAATATCAACTTTTCATTTAACTCCTTAATTTAAATCAAATTCTTCCACTATTTCTTTTTTTAACATCTTTAATTTTAAAATTACATTCTTATTACATAATAAATTAAACAATGAAATCAAAAACAGGGTGTGCAATCAATCAGAATTACAATCTTATCTATTTTGATCATTCTTCAATATGCACTAATTATTTTTTTCTGTAACATACGCGCGACACGATGACGCAGTGTCACAATTTGCCATAAAAAGGATCTATTCTAGGTGCACGGCTGGCGTATTTTAGTGACAAATACAGATCTTGAACTATATAAGTCAAGAGTGTCAACTCCACTGACCTATGCATTCGTTCGCTAATCTTCTGAACTACAGACCTTAATCTTCAACTTATATAAAAGGAAGAAAAAGTGAAAGCTGCTAGTTCAACCAGCCGTGTTGGGATTCTTTTAAACAACCCCTTTCGTTGATTATAACAACAAAGAAAATTCTTTGACCCGTTTAAGGGCAGAAGAAATTACTTTCTTTTGCTCTGCTTCGAAGATCTCTGCAACCATTTTTTTTTCCTTCCTTCCAACTCTGAATTGTCAGTTTAATCCTTTTCATGACGAATGCTTGCCCCGCACGCTTGTGCGAGCGATTATGGGCTCTTCAAAGTCAAGACGAATGCGGTAAATAGTATGAGACTGGAGATGATTCGTTGTTGATTTTCAGATAGTATCTAATTGGATAGTGTTTGAATAAACGTAATGAGCAATTAGTTATGGAGTTAGCTTGTCTTCCTTAGATCGGAACAGCTAAGATAGTGGATAAAAGCTTTTTGTAGCTATTGAATTATCTCAAACAGTTAAAATTTTAGTAGGTTGTGGCAACATTATTTATAATAGATTATTTATTTATTTATTCATTTTAAAAAAAAAATTCAGTTGCAATTTTTTTTTCTATTTTGTGTCAAACATGTTACTTTCTTACAAAACTTTGGTACACTATAAAAAAAAATCCGGATCAAATTCCGGTAAAAAATACCGGCAGGGTGTCGGTACTTTTTACAGTAAAGTTCATTATTTCCGGAACTTGTTACAGAATAAATAATTTGATGATATATCGTAAGTTTTGCGGTAAAAAGTATCGCAAAATCACGGAATCACACAAATTTAATAAATATTACTGTAAAAATTACGGTTTAATATTTTAATAAGTAAAATTCGATTTTACGGTAAAATTGATTTTATGGTGAGGGTGATGTACCTAAAGTGCCGATACTTTAACTCATTATTTGATCCTATATTTTCATCAGAGGACAAACTTTTACACCTCAAAATACTCCAGTGACAATATTTCTCACTACAAAAACGTTTTCAGACAAAATGCTTTAATGGAAATCAAAATAGGTACCTTTTCGTGGACATGACTATTTATTATTACAGTATTTTCCTTTATAGTTGCGTTGCGTACAGAGAGTGGGAAAAAGGGGGCTATGAACTCCTATATCCAGCTTAAAGAGATATTCAGAATTAAGAATACTAATACTTTAAATTTATTTTTATTACTATTATTTTTATTATGAAATTAATTTTTCGTCAAATAAATATTTGTCTCAAGTGAAATTTTTGATGAAGAATAAAATATGGTTTTTAAATAAATTTAGTAAATAAGTTATAGATCCAAATTTAAATATTCTTTGTATTTCAGGAAAAAAAATGCAAAAATATTTTGTGAATAATAATTTTCATTTACATTACACTGCTTAAGAAAACCTCATATTACTTAAGAAAACATTTGTCTATGCTATACCAGGTAGTGGCACTTAGCCTAAAAAAAATAAATCTGTATAGAGTAGTAAACCGAGCAATGACACTCACATACCATGATTAATTAGATTATTAAAAGTATTAAACAGAGATTATTATTGACAGACTATATGTTTGGTGTTTGATTTGGCGGGGAAAAAATTAACCACCGCCAATGGGCTATTGGAAGAGTATCATACATTGTAAGCAGTGTGTTTCAAGAAGGTTGAAACAAACTAAAAAAAATTTTATTGAAAATATTTTATATTGAAAATATAAATTGTAGATGAGGTCAAAATAAGATATGATTATGTCTGTGGAACTGTCTAAAATTATTTTTCAAAGCGTAGCAAGTAATTAAAAAAAGGAATGCAATAAATGTGTGGAACAAAAAAAGAATTAAATAGTAATAATTTTGCTTGTTCAAAATATTTTTTTATTTTTCTAACAGCTTAATTAGGAATTTTTTTATATATCTCCAAGTTTTTTATAAATTTCAAAATTCTAATGTAAATAATTCTATTTAAATAATTCTAATATATGCTACTATTTATATCTGGCATTATCTAACATCTAAGCTCTTTCTCTCTCTCTTGTTGTTGTTGTTACTTTCGGCACATAAACTTAAACGCAAGCTTATGAAACGAAGATCTCAAAAAGATGAATAAATTTTTCGACATCAATCGATAAATAGTCAGTATTTATATTTAAAAAATGATAAAAAATCCCCCTCCCAAAAAAAAACGAGAAATTGCAATTTTCAATTAAATTAGATTTTTAAAGAAACAAAACTTCAAATTTTAACTCAGTTTCATTTCTGAGGGCTGCAAAGCAATCCGCTTTTTTTTTTTAAAAAAAAAAAAACATTTATTTCTTAACTCATAAGCAAATTTTAATTTTTTTTAACTTCATCGTACTCCATACAGATATTTCTACACCTTTTGTAAAGTGACGTCCTTTCTAAGTCTCATAGCTCTTGTGTAAGAAAACAAAATGTATTGTAAAGTTTCGTAAATCTTAAAATAAATAAATAAATAAAAAATGGAGAAAAATTAGCAAATAAAGCTTTTAAAATTACAATTACATAAATTTCGAAAAAAGCTAGTGTTAGTTCACGAATAAAAATAATCCTTTTAATTCCTTAATCGAATTTATATGCATTTAAGATCAAACCGAGTAGTATTTATTACTACAATTTTAACGATTAATAATTCTCGAAATAATAATTGAAAGTACGTCTAGTGCATTTTTCTACACAGCTCCATAATCTCAAAATCCTATAGTTGTTCTATAAATGTTGTGTTGTTCTATAAATGTATGTTGTGTTGTTCTATAAAATCTAACTTAAAGTAGAACATCCAAAGCTGCAGTGCTTTTTTCTTCATATCTATAGAGATAAACAGTAACTGACAGTTCACGAATATTATATAAAAATAAAGTGTTACTGATGTAGCCAAAAATATCGTTTTCGTGTTAATAATTATAACGCATTTAAATATTAAAATAAAAATTTGTCTCGGATTAAAGACATTTCTCAATAGATATTTTTCCAGATTTACCATTTAGGATTTTTTTTTTATTATTATTATTTGTTATTAAGGTAATTAAGCTTTAAAATATTTTGATCTTTGATGTTTAAAAATAATTTAAATAATTTATTTAATTTCTAACTATATATAGTTTTATTGATTGTAACTATCTACACCAGAGGGATCTCCAATTCCTTGCCTTCGAGCAAAAGAGCACGAAGAACAACTATAATAAAATTCCGATATTGTAGATCAACGTAATCCGTTGATCCAACCGTTGATCCTTTGTAGATCAACGGTTCACAAAAGGTGATCCGCGGAGCCCTACAGTACCATGAAAAGATTATAAGGGTTCCGAGAGTTAGGCCTTATTTTAACCAGTTAGGATTTTTGAAACAGATAATTGTATCTAACCAATAATCCATTATTTATTCAATATTTCAGTTATTTTTAAGAAATTATCGGAGACATTTAAGTAGAAGACCAAAAGAAGAAAAAAAAAGAAAAAATTTAAAATATATATATAAGTTATTCTAGTAACTAGGAAAAAGATAATCATTTATAAAAAACTTCATCAACTTTCCCATCGAACTTCTTAATTCAAAATAAAATAACTAAATTCATCAATAAAGAAACATGTTTATCTGATAACCACTTTCAACGATTTTAAATTTTTTTTTCGCTTTCATTTCAACAAAAGCTATAACTTAAGTTATTTTATACATTTTTAGCTCATGCATATATGAAAAAAAATAATTCAGAAATTGACTAAATATCGCGTCCCCTCTGCGAATTCAATTATCTGTCGTACAATCTAATTTCAAAACTTATATTAATAAAAGGATGAAATTTTTTCCCTTCGGATTAAAAATTTTCAATATAATTAGAAGTCCATTCAAATTAGTTATACATTTGGCCAAGCTATTCACAATTGCTAACGAATTTTATGTATGAAATCTGAGTTACTCTAATGGAAGGGTAATCATTTAGGATTCCGAAGAAGAAAAAAAGGAAACCACTCATTGGGAACCAAAGATTGTGATCATAAATACGAAAAAGGTGGGGATCCCTGAATCTCTTTTACAAAGTGCAATCACAACTATTTTATCTTATCCATTACAACTATTATAAATATATTTTTCTTTCTATGATAAAAAATAATTTTATATATTTATTTCTTATATTATAAGCAATAGTTCATGTACTAATATCATTTACAATTTGTCTGAAGGTCAGATTACATATAATTATTAGTGTATTAAAACTGACATTTATTTATTTAAAACTTTGTTTATATTTCGAATGAAGATTCTTCACAGAATGAATGAAAAATAACGATATATTTATTCTTTAAATTATAAGCAATAGTTCATGTACTAATATTATTTACAATTTGTCTTAAGGACAGATTACAAATTATTATTAGTCTATTAAAAATGACATTTATTTATCTGAAACTATTTAGATTTCGATTGCAGATTCTTCCCAGAATAAGTGACAATAAAAATATATTTAATTTTCAAAGCAGTAGTTCGCTTACTAATATAATTTACAATTTGTTTCAAGGTCAGATTACATATAATTATTAGTCTATTAAAAATGACATTTGTTTATCTAAAACTTTGTTTATATTTCCATTACAGATTCTTTATAGAGTAAGTGAAAATAACAATCTATTGTAAATATTCCTTCAAAATGTTTAGCTTGTGTCACGTGTCTATTTATTAACCTATTTAGCCTGTCAGTTTAATGTTGTCTTTTGTCTGAATGAAGTTTATCTTCCTTGGGTCGAAAGCTTAATCTTCTGACCAAATCTCTCTGAACCAATTTTAAGAATAACTTTTCAGGGAATACGAAAATTATTTTTTCATGATTCTCAATCCGATTAGTTTACCCCCTTATTTTCTCAAACACCCTCACGAACTTTCCCAACAAACACCCATCCCCATTTCCCCGAATAGATCAGAATCACAGTTACAGTTTATCTAATGGCAGCAGTTGTTGACCACTAGTGTTCGATAAGTTCACATATCTCAGAATAAAAATTTCTTCTGCCTCTTTTATAAAAACAGAATTAATTTTTAGAGTTGGAAGAGGTTTTTATCAGTTGGTAGCAGTCGAAAAAGCCAGCACCCAGTTTCCTTCCGGTTTTTATACTGAAAAATTAGAGATAAGAACACAAGCCCTGGGTTACCATTTAAAACTAATTGTACATGTTTAAAACATGACGTTTCTGTATCTGTTGTAATGGGGAAAACAAAGCCAATTTTAACGCCAAGCTACCAATAACGTATTAATAAAGGATAAAGAACTCTGGCAAAAATTTTTATACAACGTTTTTTTTACAAAAGTATTATTTAAATTTTTTCCATAAAATTGTATCACACATTATCTGAAAAATCATCATAGTATGGTGATAATGTGCTGAAATTTAACACTACATTAAAGGTTACAGCAAATTTGCACGATATGTAGTTCGAAGAGGACCAAAATTTCCTTTAGTCTATCACTATACGTATAAATATGTAATAAAGCATATAATTTTTTTTTAAAAAAATGGCCATATGACGAATATATTAAACCAATATAAAGACAAAGATTAGACCAAGAAATGTTTATTAAATTTATAAGTAAAGAAGAACATGTATAGTAGTATTTTACATTAGTTGTTGTAATTTTGAGTGCAGGTTTCTGCGTTATGAATTATAATTTAGGAACCTTATTGAAATAAAATTTGATGAAATAACATTATGCTGTTTGTTAGTTCCATAACTCTTAATTTTCATTGATGGTACATTTTTTGCATTTTAATTATTCACATTGAAAAAGTTATTTTACATCGAACTGATTAAGGTTGCTTTCAATTCCTTTTGATCGAAAAAAAAACTAATAGTTTGTCGTATTTTGCACTTGAGTTTTATTTCGTGATCCAAAACCTAAACAATTTACTTTTTTCTTCTTTTTTTTTGTAAAACTAAACTTTCTAATTGGGTTTTATATTTGAAATGATAATTATAAAATAACTGAGTTTGGTAAAAAAAACTGAAAATAAAAAAAAAACTTATTTAAATGTAATTTAATTAATAATTGTTTATTTGTTTATTATTATTTTGTGTAAGAAGCTTAAAAGTAGTAAAATAAGTAAAGATTAGCAAAATCTTACCGCAATTAATTAAGGGGCCCAGAGAAAAAAAAAATTAGTTTCGTACAAAAGTGAAATAAATCTGGTCTTGAAACCTAATATTCCAGTATTTGAAACTGATAGTTGAGAATAAATGAAATCTGTACTACTGCATGCAGTGTTTTCAACACATTTGCTTATTTTACAATAATCCATACCTATAGTTCATTCTCATATTGATTATATAAATTAGTAAACTGTCCTTAGTTTTCGTAAAGGATAGTTGAACTATTTTTTTCTAATGAGTTGAATGGAACTGTAACCAATACTGCAATAACTAAAACAATACTCAATTATCAGTATTAACTTCAACAATGCATCTGCAACAATGCATACTGCAATAACTAAAACAATACTCAATTAGCAGTATTAACTTCAACAATGCATCTACAACAATGCATACTGCAATAACTAAAACAATACTCAATTAGCAGTAACTTCAACAATGCATCTACAAACAATGCATACTGCAATAACTAAAAGAATACTCAATTAGCAGTATTAACTTCAACAATGCATCTACTAAGCGCCTGGATACAATAACTGGTAATCGAGAAGCGATAACTAGCCAAAAACAAACACCCACCTCTCCAGTGCCCGTGTCTTAGCACTGATTTCATTTGAATATGTTCCTCCTTCACCAAGATTTCTGAATATAGTTCCTCCTCTTGGCATCATTCACTTCTCTCTTGTTTGGCAAGACATGTTGTCTTCAGGCATACTTTGATGTAATAACAGAATCATCTCAGCATTGAAATTTGAATCCCCTTTAGCAGGAAAAGCTGATTTCCTGATCAGCTGACGGTTCGATTTGTTACTGCCGGACATCACCACTCGAACGGACATAAGGGCGGACACTAAACAGGAGACCGGACACAGGATATGATAAAAGGTAAGATTCTTCCGACAAAAGCTAATTCCGGATTAAATTTTTTGGTCTCATTGGGAAATGAATTATCACAGCATCCAGTTCCATACCTGCTCTTGAAGATGCTCAAGCTCGAATCTCTTTGAGTTGTCCAATTTTCTCATACCTTGATTCCTTTATGCCCACTTACTGAACACTCGTAAAATATCCTGAAAACAAACATTTTTTCCTGAATAAGTTTTATTAATAACTATTTTCCGATAACACGAAATGACCATGAGATGGTATTACACTTTGGACATTGTTTATACTTAGATTTTCACTTTTTGAAATTCATAAATAGTGTTACGTTTAGTGAGCATGATATCAAACTGAATTCTGTCTGGTAGTAGGATGGAAACTGTGGAAATTTGACCAATGTCCACAATTTATATTTTTCTTTTTTTCTGATTGATTTATTTGAGATAAATTTTAGGAGATATCAAACCTTTCATAGCTCGTGTGAATTTTTAATGTCCAATATCCATAATATACTTTCTCTAATTTCTGATAGCGATATTTAAGATAACTTTTCGAATATATCAAACCTTTCGTAGCTAGTTTACTTTCTTTAATGTCCAATATCCGTGATATATACTTTCTCTAGTTCCTGATTACAGTATTTGAGATAACTTTTCAATGCCATCAAACTTTTAATATTTATTGTGGTTTTTAATATCATCAATTCTGTATTTTTCTTATTGACTCGTACAAGTGTTAGTAGCAAAGTTCAGACAGAGTAGAACTACGAGGACTAAACTTATGTTCTTATTTGCTCATATTTTCACTTTTAGATAAATGGTATGCACTTTTAGCACAATCTGTTGGTTACTGTTATATTAACCTTTTTTGTGGATTTATTCCACATACAACCAACCACTTCGTAAGAATATTACCAATATATTATGACATTTCCTTTATAAGCAAGGCCGAAGATATGAAATGGAGAAGACAGGGGCAGTTGTCCCGGACTCCGGGACTTTTGAGGACCCAATTAAAATTCACTACGAGAAGTGAAATGCCTTTGAATTTTTATAATTGCAGATAATTTTTTTATAAACATATTTATATTTGTTAGCAATGCTCCACAACTTTAGTGAAAAAAATTTATCATAATTATAAAATATTAACAAAATACAAACCTGCAAAAACTTAGATTTTAGTAAAAACAAGCTTAAAACAACTGTAAATTAATATTCTGGTATATTTTTGAAAATCGATGTTTCAAGAATCAAATGTAAACCATTGTTTCGAAGTCATCGCTACGAAATAGTAAAATTAAATTTTATATGTTTTGAGGAATGAGTTTGCAGCGAATTTGTCCTGGGCCCGAGATTCCTGCGTCCACTCGTGTTAGAATATCCATTATATATAATCGATTTATTTTTATTGTGACATACTTATTTACTAGAAATAAAATTAGCTTTTATTTACTTTGTCAATTCATCTACGTTTTTGATGCCTTGTATTGTATTTGAAGCGTTTTTCACCAAAATCAGCTCAATCAATTTACAAAAAGAAAATCAAACCTAATCTAGTTATATGAAATTGAATCTTATCTAGTTATTAGCTTTTGACACACATAAATCTAATAAATGTAAAAATAATTATCAACGTCATTGGGTTCCTTTAAATTTGGAATTGATAGTTAGTTTTTCTTCTTTAGTTTAAATACAGAATAATTTGCTTACAAACATAGTTACAGTTTGAAGGCATTAATAAAAAAAGTGAATTTAAATCATAATTTTCACCTTATTTCAACCTAAATATAAAGATTTGCTTATAAATTTAAAAGAATTAATAAGCACGGATATTTTTCCTCTGTGGTTTTTATATTTTTGTAATAATTAAAATGTTTACTGTTTAAGATATTAATAACGCAATTATAAAGTGATGTGTAAAAATTAAAATTTGTGTCCTTGCAAAATAATTAGCTAGCCTTAAAAAAAAAAGGAAGGGTTTTGAGCTTATTGTAGGGTTATATAAATATTTTAAATAACGATTCTAAAATAACGAATTCTAAAATAATTATTTTAAAATAACGAAAATTTCTTATTCTAAAATAACGAAATTATTCTTTTATTCTGAAATAACGAAACTATTCTTTTATTCTAATTTAACGAAGTCATTCTTTTATTCTAAAGTAACGAAATTATTATTTTATTCTAAAATAACGAAATTATTCTTTTATTCTAAAATAACGAAAAGGTGAGTTATATTTATTTTCTTCATTATTAGTTGTCATTCTACGTATCAGATTTCTAATAATTAAAAGTTGAAGTTAATGTATATTGTAATCAGAGCGTTCACCTGCGCTGCATTTTTATTCAACTAAAAGAAACAAGAACATCTGCTTATAAACAATCTGCTCTTGCAGATCAATTTTACTTGTAAAATAAAGTGTGTTATAACTATCAAAACTGTTTTTATCTGATTAATATTCATTAAAAACTTTTTGAAATGAATTTAAAGTACTATGTTTCATTAAGTAATTCTTTAACATTGTGTTCTGGCTAAGGCATGTTCAAATTTTCCACAACTTGCTACTGGAATAGCTTGTTGCCGAAATTGTTTTTGACCATTCATTTTGCCATTATAGAACTGTTTGTTTAAAGATTTATGTCTTTTTCTTATCGTTGACTTGTTAGATGCCCACTTTCCGAGCGGTGTAAAAAAAAAAAAAAAAGTAAACAATCAATGAATTAATACTGAACAACACTAAAGGCCTGTTTAGACGATCCAATTTCTTGGACAGAGATTGATTGATATTGATGGAAAATTGTTTTGCTTTGAGCTTGGATCGTGTAAACAATCATCCAAGAACTTGGTCAAACTTCTTGGACGATAGTAGAGCATGTTCTATTTTCCATCCAAGTTTTTTCTCCCTTAACCAATCAGCGTCTTAGGTACAGTATATCAGATTTTTTTGTTCCGTGTTATGTTCAAGTAAGAATGGATTTTGCGGTAAAAATTACCGGCACCTTGAGTGCCGGTATTTTTTACCGTAATTTGTTACAGAATTTTTTACAATGTACAAGTTGAAATATTTTTTAAATTTTTAGTGCTTAATATCAATTTTAATATTGAAAATTATTGTATTTTGTGTTCATAAAGCAAAAAAGTAAAAGTAAACTTACAGAAAATCAAGAATCTGCACAACAAAGTAATTTTTTTTTCACAAATCGCAGCAGAATGGAAGAAAAGTAAAATATTTATTTTAAATTTCAAAAAAATCGACGGCACAATATTTTGTAATCGGTGATTTTTCTGAAGTAATTGTTCACTAAGAAGCAAAATATCAATTGAGTTTGTAGTTTATTGATCCAAAACTGTTGAATTAGAATTTTTAGTTCAATTTATCTAATATCGTTTAACATTATACTCGGAAATTTTTAGTATAATTTATCGAAAACTTACAAACGAATTTAGTAATTTCAAGATCAATTCTTTTGCATGCGATTGACAATCGATTGATAGAGATATGTAGTACACGCGCGTAAGGAAGTCACGTTTATTTATAGTAATTGAAGTATAGAACCTCTACAACTCATGTTTACTTCCTGATGATAAATATCTAAAATAAATTTCTTCGTAAAGGAGGCCAAGCCTTTACATAGGTGGTTTCTTGGTAATGATCTGTTATGATTCGTAAACTTCATCGTAAATGTTATGTAGGTAAATATAATTGAAAACCACTTAAGATGAATTCTAAGAAAAGCAACTTTTTGTTTAACTAGTATAGATTTAAATGTTTCTGTTTTAAATCAAATAATGCGTAATAGGGTAAAAACTTTCTAGAGTAAAAAGAAAAAAAAAATGAATTAAAAAAAACTGGAGGAGGGGGATGTGTTCAGCTGTTTGCTATAACTATACAGTTAAAAAATTTGGAGCGAGTTAATTCGTAATATCATTCAAGTTTCCTGCCTTAATATGGTGTTAAATTGAAGCTAAGTATTGTACTTCTCAAATTCTATTACACTATACTATGGAAAAAGTATATGATAGCGTACAATACTAGATAAATTATGCACAATCCTAGATATCGCACAATATTAGGTTCATTATACAAATAAGTATCGTAAAATGCTGGATATCGTACAGTTATAAATACAATATACACAGTCCCAGATAGCGCACAATACTAGGTTCATTATACAATTAAGTATCGTAAAATACTAGATATCGTACAGTTATAAATGCTTTATGCACAATCCCAGATACCGCACAATACTAGGTTCATTATACCAATAAGTATCGTAAAATGCTAGATACCGTACAGTTATAAATACAATATACACAATCCCAGATATCGCACAATACTAGGTTTATTATACAAATAAGTATCGTACAGTTATAAATACATTGTGTACAATACCAGATATCGTACATTATACACAATTCTACATATCGTACAATGCTAGATACATTTTAAACAATTCTATATATCGTACAATGCTAGATACATTTTACACCATTGTAGATATCGTACAATACTAAATACATTACACAATAATAGATATCGTATAATGCTAGATACATTATACGCAATACTAGATATCGTAATTCTTAAATTTCATTACACATTTACCGGATTTCATATTATGTTTTAGAAAATTTTCTAGCAGGAAAGTCATGTCCCTGGTTGCTGCTCTGCTGCTATTAATAGCATTTTGACTAGGTCGTTTGCGGTCGGTTGATGGCACAGTCTTCTTTGGTTTTGGGCATTGTGCTTCGATGTTGGCACGTCTCCGTTGCTAATCGACTCAATTTGTGATGCACATATTATTCGTGCGTGATTCGGGATCTTGTGTCAACAAATCCGTAGATTACTAGGTCTTCTGGAGCTTTTGTGGCGGCTGCTGTCTCTGCGACGGGTTTTCAAGAATCTAGCGAATGGATCTTGCGCCTCAGACCGCTGCATTAGATGTTATATACAATACTGTGTGTCAACTAAGACAAAAACATAATTTATGTAACACCTTATTAAGGTTTCAACAAATTATGCCGAACAGCAGTTCGGCTTTATTTATTTATTTACTTTTCTTTTTACTGAAAGTTTAATAATTCATATCTCGAACTAATAACAGAATCTTGAATTTTGCTTTTATTCCTTGAGTTTTTTGCATATTTTTCTAAAAACCTCCGTAATTTTAAGTTAAGTCATATAGAGTGTGAGCAGTAAAAAAATTTATAGCAAAAGATGTGAAAAAAAAATTCGCAGGAAAAGCACATAATTTTGCAATAAAATTGAAGTTTCAAAGAACAAAAAAATCGTGTTAAATAAAAATAGTCTTTCAGCAACTTAAGTTTCAACTCGGTAGTTGCGTTCGTTGAGTGGCCCGCAAGATACTTTTTTTTCTATAAGTTCTACAAATTCAAGTAACAGTTGATTATTCACAAGCTAATTGAAACTTTTTTTTTTATTTCATCGAACTTCCTGCATGTTTTTCTGCTTTAAAACGTTATTTCAAGTGTCTGCATCTTATAGTTTTTGAGCAGCAAAGCAAAATTTAACGTTCAGTTGAAACGATTATTTTATTATGTATCCAAACCACTATAACTGATTCCGAATGATCCCTTTGAAACATAATAAAATATTTTTAATTTATGCTTATGCCCTGTTTCAGTGTCGATAATAAAATACTATTCATTAGCTACTGATAAAAATATTTCACCTTCGAAAATTTATTCACCTTCAAAGTTTTTTTTAATTTTATTAATTAATGTTTCGTAGTGGAAAGAACATTTAAAACCAATTAACGTGATTTTATTAACATGCAAGCGTGGATACTAAAACAAGGATTGAAAGAATTGAGAAAGAATATTAGTTTCGAATAGAGATACTTATGACGAGAAAGCATTAGTAAATAAACAGCGGCACGCGCTTGCGCTTTAAGCAAAGACTAAACAATTTCAAAAACGTCTGAGTATTATTTAAACTAGGCAATAAAAATAATTATTGATTCAGCTGGCAATGGTAAACGAATAATGTGTAGGGGAGAGGAGGTGTCAGAATGATGGTTGGGGAAGAGGGGAAGGGGAACCAACAGACGATAACACCAAAATTCACAAGGCGGTGACAAGGTCTTGCCTATTTATTTCGAAAAAAGTCTTTCTTTTTCTATTTGCGTGTGGGTGTTGGGTAAATCGAGCTTATCAAGCTAGTCGGCATTCTTTGTTCTTTACCAACGTGTTGTTTTCGAAAAATGTTTCGTACCTACTCCCCTCCGTTCTTGCGTTTGTCTCCAAATCTCTAGGATGCTAATAGGGTAAATGTTTTTAGGCATTGTGTATGGTTTAAGCGACAAAGAGGTTTTTTGATAAGTGCTCGCCTCACTGTGTCAAATCGGTTAAACAGTCAACATTGCGGCAAGTTAAAGAAACTCTTTTTCTTTTAAATCCGTTAACTTAAAAAAACAGAAACGTTGTTATTCAGATCGCTAGCTAGAAGAGGCTCGTAAAGTAAACTATTTAAGCTTAATGGAATAAATATAGCGTGACTTTAAACAAAGATTGTTTCCGTTTATTATCTTTCCTGTAAATATATAACGACTTGAAGATGTTAATTCCTCTTAATTTTGTTAATGTGAAATTATTTCTTTCTCCATTGTTCGACAAACCGGAATTAACGATAATCTATCAGCAGTTAATTACTCTACAAGCATTTGTTTAATTTCTAAATATTTAATAAATAGCTAATATTTATTTAATACTGCAATAAATAATTAACTAGTTATATTACAGCTCTCAAAACAATATAGTTAACAGACACCATTACCCATATTGCTGGCTATTAATTGCTCGTATAATAAAGCATTTAGGCTTAATGGAATCAATGCAGAATTACTTCAAGCAGATTATTTCCGTTTATTATCTTTCCTGTAAATAATTATCGTCTTGAAAATACGAATTCCTTTGAATTTTTCTACGAAATTCGGAATGGAATTAACGATGGGAGATCAGCACATATCTTACTTTACAAGCATTTGTTTAATTTATAAATGTTAACTGATTTATTAAATCCCGCAATAAATAGTTATGTTATAGTTCTCAGAACAATATGTTAACATCAGCAAGCCTGATCGGTGGAACCAAGCGAATTTTACGGCAGTGAGGGAGTTTTTTCGTCTTTTAGTGGCGCCATCTATGGCCAAGAATATGACTTAAGCCACACACTCACCTCACAACCCGTTTTATAGGGCGCACCCATTCATACATCCACAGATCGTAATTTTGACCTGAACCAGAGAACAATCAATCTCCAATTCAGTACCCCCAGAGGTAATGGGAACATGGTGGACTTTGTGACCCGACAAACTTAATTTGCACCAGTCACCATTTACTACAAGTCTTCAGCCGGCGGGGATCGAACTCACCACCTCCATGACATAAGCCTAACTCCCTACCAACTTAGCTATCCCGGCCTGCTCGTTGAGTAAAGCATTTAGGCTTAATGGAATAAATGTAGAATTGCTTTAAGCATACTGTTACCGTTTATAATATTTCTTGTAAAAATATGACGACGGGAAGATATTAATTTATTTGAATATTTAACAACTTTAAGATCTTAATTCCTTTTTTATTTTGTAATTTATTTATTTCTATCTCTCGACGGAACGGGTTCACTATGGGAGATCAGCAGATATTACTTTACTTTACTAGGACATTTTTTACTTTCTTAATGTTAATTTATAGTTGTTATTTATTTGATTCTACAAATGAAAAGTTAACTAGTTACACAATTGACGAAACGCTGTTGCAAATTGACGCTGTTAGCCAGCCCGCTGGCTTTCAATAGAGTTCACAACTAAAACAATAGAGTTCACAGATTCAGTTAAACTAAATGATACAAAATATATAAATAAAGCGTTTTTTGCGAAATATTTATTGACAAATTTTATACTTAACAAATGGTAATAATAAATAATAAAAAAATAATGAATAAAAAAAGAATAAAGGCCTATTTTAAAAGAAAGTTTTAAAATGTCCGGAACCACTCAGTATCTACTTATTCTGATTTTATTTTAGAAAACTGGGGCTAATATTTTCCTTAAAAATGCTTATCTTAAAAATACGCTAAAAAAAGTGAGATATGCTTTATATTATGCTTTAGAATAAAGAAAAAGTGAAAAGAAAAAAAAGTAGTAAGAACACTTCCAGCTGATGTGCGTTCATTCATAAAATTTGAAAGGTAGGTTTGTGAATGAAAAGAGAAATATGTGGGTTTTTTCCTCTTTATCACACCTGGTTTTTCTCAGTTTGCGTTTTTTTATGTGTGTTTTGAAATTTCGCCAACATATACCTTCCTGTCGCTTTCATTTCAACATGAAATGCGTCCCTCATGTATTTTCTTTTTATTGAAAAAAAAGAAGAAAAATTTCAGAAAGAGAAACGCATTTATAAAAAAACACAATTTCTTTTTCAGTCAGTAGACAGGAGAATCTAGACGAAATTCCGTTTGAAAGTAGCACTGAAAATCTTTTTAGATTATTAATTATATTCTAATGTCATGCAAAAGTTATTTTAAGAACATGTCAATTAGACGTAGCTCAAAACGCATGTTTAAGAAAAATTAACATATAACCGCTTTAAAAATGAACGTATTTTAATATATTTTGAGTGGGGCAAAACTTATTGTCTGGAAAAAATCGACGTAGCTCAAAATGCGTAATTAAGAAAGTTTACGTAACTTGAAATGTGCGTTTGAACAAGTAAGCATTTACTAAAAACGCTTGGAATTAAACAAAACATGCACACATAAGGCACCTTTTCAAAGTTTGCCGAATTTTTGACACATAATATTAGCCTTGAAGAAGGAGAGTAGTAAAACTATATTACATTATAACTGTCGTTGAACAGACCAATCCAGAAGACAAGGAAACTCCTGTATCAGTATCCCCAGAGGTATGATTTGTAATGGGAACATGGAGGACGTTGTGACCCGACAGATTTAACGTGCATCAGTCACCATTTACTGCACGGGAGTCTTCTGTCGGCGGGGATCGAACCTACAACCTCTTGAGCATGGGCCTAGTGCCCTACCAACCAGGCTATCCCGGCCCTAGCGAAACAATATTTTATAACCGTCGTTGAACAGCTAACCCAATTTTCGGGTTTACGACTACTAATGTTCAACTCCACAGCCTTGTAATTTTGTACCTAATCTAGAAGACAAGGGAACTCCTGGATCAAGTATTGGGAGAAATTTGCCTTCTTCTGGGACTTTTTGATGGAACTAACCACATTCGCGTTACATGGAGAGGAAGACCACGAGAACCTCCCACGATTAGTCTGGCGGCAAGGGGATCCTAACCCATGATCCATCTACCATTGAGGATATTTCACGTCAGCACTGTGGTCGGTGCAAGCCGGATGCGGAATTCGTATCCACCAGCCATCGCCGGTATCGAACCCCAGTTCACCTCATTGAAAGGCGAACGCTCTATTCCCTGAGCATATTCTCATTTTTTTAACGCTATGGTTAATAATTACTCTTACGTTAATTCATAACAATTTATTCCATCGCCCTCCCTGTGCTTTTTTTACATACCACATTAATTTCGAATTTCTAAGTGTTTTATAGATTTTGTGGACCAAAGCAAAATGTAACATCAGGCAGAAAAATAAATAAATAAATAAAATAAAAATAGAGGAGAAAAAAATTATCAAGAAAGCACTTAACGTTGCAATAACTTATAAACAAATTAGAATTTCGAAAAAAAAAAACTGTTTCAAGTTTATTGCCAAATTCACAACAACCTTTTCAGCGTATCAAATTTCACCTCTACAGTTTCATTTCTGCTGCTTGTAGAAGTGTGGTATTTTTTCCTTCAAGTTTAACAGTTAATAATTCTCGAATGTTAGATTTTTCTTTTATTCCATAGCACTCCCCTCTGCTCATTTTTCTATACACCTTAGTAGTTACAAGTTTCCATGGGTCTTACAGCATTTGCGTAGATATGCAAAATACATCGCTAAGTTGAACACTCAAAACACAGGCGGTGGTCCTTGCGAATTTTCAATATAGAAAAATGATACGCTGATTGAACAACGTGATATATTAATTTCTAATTAAACGTAACATAAAGATTTTATAGTTTTATATGTGAATTCGTTATTTTATGAGTGAAATGTTTAAATAAAGAATCTAAAAAAAAAGAGTAATTTCGGTTTATAAGTTTCAAAATTTTATAAACACAGTTATTTAAAAAAATTCTTGTATTAATTATAAATACAATACTTTGGTTACTTAGTTCATATACTAAATGCAGAGCAAAAAATTCTGGATCAAATTACTGTCAAAAGCACCAGCACTCAGAGTAACGGTACTTTTTTACCGTAAAATCCATTTTTACTGGTACATGTTACGGAACAAAAGACATCTGACATCCCGTAATATTTATTGTAATAATTTCCGTAATATCACTCAATCCATTTAATTAAATAAATATTACTGTAAAAATTACGGTATAATATTTATGGTAAAAAGGGCACCCAAAATGCCGGTACTTCATCCCGTGATTTTATTCGGAATTTTTCGCCGTGAATTTTTTAAAGTGTACAACGATACTTAATTTTTCTTTAAATATATTTTTAACAAACTACTCTCATTTCTTTAAAAAAAAAATCTGTAACTGTTAGTCTGTAACAATGTAATTGCCCTTTTGACATCTAGGTTTTAATTGGTCAATTTTATTTGTTTAAACTTTTGCTTTGTTGTACCTTCTAACCCGATTCACAATTCAAGCTTGATGTAGGCAACAAATCGACAGCTGTACTGTAGCTGGCGTTATTAAATAAACGTTATGGTTATTAAGCACAAATAACGACAGCGATTAGACGGGAGTAAGTACGGCAAATTGGGCGCAAGGTGCCGCAACTGACACTTGCTGTGCGGCGGGAGAAAAATTGAGCCGCCGCCTATGACCTCGACTTCTAGGTCGGGAAACAATCTGTTCGACTAATCGGAGCCCTAAATTGACAAGAGGGGCGGGTCGTGGGCCCCATTCGAGGGTTATCTATGGGGGCACATGTCATAGATATCAGATAGAACTTTATTATTCTTAAATATAAGCAAACAATAGCAGAAGAACACAAGAAAAATAACAATACTTCATACTTAGTAGTTAATTTAAATACATAATTCCATCTATCAAACTTAGCAGATTATAGAATTGTATCATAATATTTTTAATAACTTTCTTTAGCTGATGGGAAATCGTAAAGATCGAAAAATAATAGAAAAGCTTACCTCAGGGTTATTTTAATGATTTTAGAAACGTATAAGATTTAGAAAATTGAGTAAGAGCAGAAGCTTGTTTGCTGATTATTCATCTCCAATAAAAACTATAGAACAATCTTATTTAATAACCTGCAAGAAATTTTTTTTAAAATAAAATTCTATGCGAGCAACTGAATATAACATGTTTTTAATCCCCAAAGTTTGCTCTTTTTTAGAATGTTACTTGGTATCTTAACTAAAATTTTCAATTATGGTTCGTTAAAAAATATATTTAAAAAATTATCTCCTTATCCATACTCATGTTTGAGCTGCCAACTCTACGGCTTACATATTGAATTTTACGAAGCAAAATAATACATATTATTACATATTACACATAATATTCAGTTTCTCTACGGTTTATTGTTTTTTTATTTTATTTTTTGTTTAGCTGAACTCACTGATATAATTGAATTTCCAAATTACTAATTGGATAATGCAACGTATGAAAAAAATGTACTGATTCAATATGAGATTCCTCTGTGACTAAAATGAAATTTACGTTAAGTTGCATTGAATCTTTCAAATCAATTAACAGACTATTAACATACTTTCAAATCAATAACAGACTATTAACATTTTGTCCAATTCCCTACTCGTTTTTTTTTCTTCCCTTTTTGCATCGACAATGAGAATCAAGGACATAGAACAGAACATTCTAGCTTTTGTTTTTTTTTAAAAAGTAAAATTGAGTTGCTTTAGGGCAAATTTTAATGAGTAAAATTAAAATAAAAAAATAAGATAATTGAACTGTAATATTTGAGCTATAAAATAAAGCACATGGTATATATAGAACGTCGATGCCTTTGATTATATTCATAAAAACTAAACTTGATTTTTTTTAAAGGCCATTGTAAGGAAAATAAGACATTTAAAGCAATGTTAATTGCCCTATGAAATCTTTTAGGTTTAAAATCAAGTATATGGAAAAGAACTTTGCATTAATTTTAAAGTAAAATAAAAAAATTCTTAAGTTATCATGTCATATTGTCTTTTCTGAACTGAATTTAAAATAACCTCAAAATGAAACACCCTGAGGATATTTATTTATTGTTTATTCTTGGAGTATGAAGCTCAATATAACGTGTACAACAAAATACACTGACCATTTTTTTTTTAACTAGAAAATGTTGCCGAAGCAACTGATCGATTATTGTAAATTAACGTGGTGAAATTTCTGATTAAAGTTTTACATCTAATACAGAATTTCTTTTTAAATATATATATTAATAAAATTTTATTTTTTTCTTTATAAAAATAGGCAAAATTATACATAATACTCAGTATTTTGTAAACATTGAAATTTTGTTTATTAGGTTAACTCTTTCACGGAATTTCCCGTTTTGTTTTTGTTTAATTTTAGAAAAACCTCAAAAACGTGAAATGATTATTTTAAAACTAAATTTATTGCTAAAAAAATATTTGGAAAAATATTCGGAAATAAAATGAACTACAGCGAAACTTTTTATATTTAAAATTTATTTACTTCTAAAAATTTTACTTCCTTAACTTAAAAGGAAAATAAAAAGCCTTGCCAATCACTAACTTGTACATATTGTTATACTAACAAGTGTACACTAGCTTGTACACTTGTACATATTGTTAATAATTGATTTAGAGTTTCAAAATTTAAATTAGTAACATATTTTTAATTATGAATTATTATAATCAGATGTTTATAGTAATGTGGACAGCTCTAAAAATGTCCCTTAAAAATAGTCCAACTTTTATACCATAATTACTAACTTAGCATTTTTTCTTTACCTCATTGGATGGATTTGTGACAATTAACTTTTTAAATAATTAGGATACCTAATTTATAATAAAATAATGGAATATCCCATAGATTAATTAAAATTAAGTATAAGAATATTATGATACTTAATCTTACTCTATTATTCTGTCTTCGTATCGGAATTTGCAGAGTCTAACTGCAGCACAATCTTAAAAAATTCAAATTTGTCTGCGACTTTAACGCAGTCGGACAGAGATTATAACTGTAAGAATTGAGCTTAGTTTACATATATTTAGCAAAATTGCAACTATTAAATATAATACAGTTCTGTACAAAAATTTTATTTATAAATTAAAGGACTATTTTACACAATAATACTTTAGCTTTGCCAAAGAAGAGAAAAAACCGACACTTGCATAAAGAAATAAGAAAGCGAGGATGAATTTGATGATGATAAGATTAAAAAAAAATTTTTTTCGTTTTAAAGGAAGAATTAACGAGCTTTGAATTTGTGTATTAATGCATTTGTTCTGATTTGTGCCTGTTTCATGTTTCTTCAAATAAAATTCATTGCTATACCATGATAAGTATTTCGCAAACAAATATAAAATAACAACGACAAAAATGAACATTAAGTGTTTTTTTTTTCTTCTCTTTTTGGCATCAAATTAAAAACAAAAATATTCCTGACTTTTTATAACTGAAGACAGACTTTTCTTCCTCGTTTTACCTTCAACTTGTTCTCGGTTTCGTATCTCTATTTGTTTTAAAGTTTTTTTTTTTCACTCTTAGATTATTTTTAAAAAAATCTAAGGTGTAAGGTAATCCACAGAATTTGCAACACTATCGACATCATTGGGAGGTTTCTGCAATTTGGATTCTGTGGGATATACCATTTCATAATAAATATAAAAGGGACTATTTTATTCGTAAATGTGCCGTCTCATTTTCCTACGGTAATAAGACAATGTGGTGATTATGACTGTTTTCAACAGTAAAATGTAACAAAAGTTTTGTATTAATGGAAAACAAGACAAGTAGTGCCATATTATACTATTTATACTTTTAATATTTGTTTAAAAAGAACTGTTAAATACTAAAACATTTAGTAAAACTTTAGTTCCGTTGAAAATATTGCCCTAACAGTCGACCACTATATACTTGCATATTAGATAAATAAATGTCTGAAATAAATTCAGAATAATTACGCCATTTATCATCTTGCTGGTAAGTGATGCAATTATTCTGAAAACTTGTAATTTTGTTGCAAACCTATTCGCTATTTATTCGTGAAAGCAATAAATTACTTTGAAAATACAATGAAACTATTCAAACCCGTTTGCGGTTTAAAGTAATCACCTGCTTTCCCTTTTTAACTCATTAAAATACCATTTGAAAATACTCCTCCTGAAAGTAAAAAGTTCATGAAGTGATGAGACATATCAGAGACTTTCAAGTGTTATAAAAGATTCCCCTTATCCATTTACTCTCCAACAAATGCGGAACTATTATCGATTTTCACCGCAGAGGGCATCACAATTCTTCACTTGCGTACTTATATATCCATCTATATCTGTCTACTTTCTTTTCCACTTACCTGCCCATTATTGGATACAATGCCTCCTCAGGTGCTTTACACAAATGTCCTGCAAATTGCCTTTCTCCCTGTCGTCTTTTGTCAACCTCCAATCTTACCTTTTGTCAACCTCCAATCTCTTTTTCTAAACTTTGTTATGTTCTGTCCCTAATTTATTATTCTTTGATGAAGCCCATAAATGACTGATTTCCCAATGCTGATGATTTGTTGAGATGAGTAAAGTTTTTAAGAGAAAAACGCAACTTAAAAATTATCATCTCAATCAGAAGTTAAAAATAAAGAATGGAAGAGATAGTGATTTCTTGTTTTTTGTCCAAAAAAAACGCTTGCTCTTCACAAAAATTCTAACTATCGTAAACTGTCATCTGAAAAAAGGTTATATTTAATAGTCTATTTTCGTGTATTTGTAAACTGAAAGCTTTATTATACTTATTTTTTATTTATTTATTAAATAATCCTTTAAGATCAAGTTTTTTGGTTGTTGTCACCATGGTCAAATGATTTTATCCGCCTAATTCTCTATAGAGTGGAGGCAATGCACTTGAATCCCTGTTGTAACCCTGAATGCAAATTTTGTGCAGTCGTTGATTTGTGGTATGCGTTTCTTTATGTGCATTCTGTGTTGTCTTCTTAACTTTTTAAGCCGTTGCATTGTATTGGGAAAACAACCTCATGTATCATATTAATTGATAGTATTAATAAACAGATTATACAAAATTGAATAAAGACTGAAAGCGATAGTGTTTTATAATATATCATCCTCCTCAAACTATTGTTTTGGTGCAAAGGCCATCTGAAAAATCTGGATTATGACTAATGACTAACATTTTTTAGAATATTCAAATAACTCTTTTTTAAAAACCTGGACAGTTTAATAATTAATATAATGTTTAATTTAATTACTTATATATATTTTTTTAATAATTTCCAAACAGAAACTATTTGAAAGACCTTCACATTCTTATTCCCTTTTATGCTCTTATGCCGTCTTTTCATTTTATTTATTGTCTTAAATACAAAAGTTGCCTTTCGAGCATTATTTAACTTTCGGGCAAATTATTTTAATTTTTCAGGTTTTAAATTTGCTAAATTTAAGCTAAAGTCGACTGGAAAAAATATTTTGGTTATTCATCTTTAAATTATCATTCTTGGACAAAACATACATAATCTATTATAAACTAAAGACGTTATAAGCTAAAAATAACATTTTCTTGACTAATTAATTTTTATACTTGTAAGGAAAGTTAGAGACAGTACAGAAATGTCACTCAATTTTCCTAACTATTATGAAAAATACTTTTGTATTCTTTTTAATAGTTTATTTATCAACTGTAATGGTTACAAAGAATATTAAATTCAGTTTTTACAATAATAATAATAATTACAATATTAATAATAATAATATATATATTATCATTATTATTATACTTTTTCATTTTGTCATCTGTTTTATTTACATTCAGTATTATTTTTTACTTTAATTATAGATTACCATAGTAATAATTTTATGAGAGTATACAAACTAGATCAAATTTCCCAGCTTGCAAAGGTTTGACCAATAAGAACTAAAAGAATTATTGAAACCTGTGCTACAATTAGGCAATAGCTAATTGTCTAAAGAATAATCAAATATTTGTTTAAGTAACAAATATGAACTTTAATTTTTTTTAAATGAATTAGTTATATAACAATAAACTAATCTATATGAAGAAAATTATTCTCTTTTTTTCTCCTACGTTTTGTGAACTCTCCCCCCCCCCCCTCCAATATCTCCCCGATATCTTCTGTGCTTGGAGTGTTTGTCAAAACCTTTGATTTATTTGGATTAGTTAAACCTCCCAACAACCATTTTGAAACAATAATAATCGTAATAATAATAATAAATAAAAGGCACATTTAAATAGAAAGTAAAAGTATATTCGCTTTAATATATTGATCATGAATTAAAATAATTCAACTTATTTTGTTTACGCACCAAGGAGAAATAAAAAGATTTTATTTTTTATTTTATTACCGTCGTTGAACAGCCGACCCAATTTATTGGGTTTCCGACTACTAATGTTCAAGTCCGTAGCGTTGTAATTTTGAACCCAGTCCAGAAGACAAGGGGACTCCTGAATCGAGTATTGGGAGAAATTTGTATTCTTGGAGGACTTCTTGATGGAGCTAACTCGCATTTGCGTTACACGGAGAGGAAGACTACGAGAACCTCCCACGGTTAGCCTGACGGCAAGGGGACTCTAACCCATGATCCGTCTACCACTGAGGATACTTCACGTCAGCACTGTGGTCGGTGTAAGCCGGATGCGGAATTCGAATCGACTGGGATTCGAACCCGGCTTACCTCATTGGAAGGCGAACGCTCTTTCCCCTGAGTCATAGCGGCTCAAAATAAAATGTTTGGCGAAAACAACTAGTGATTTTGTTCGTAAACTACTTTTTATTTGCTTGATCGCAATAATTTAAATAGATTTAATCAAGGCACGAAACTCAACAATAATCGAAATAAGATTTCAAGACCTCTAGACATAATAAAGATTTAGAAAAAAAAAAATCTAACCGAAATGTGCTTAAAAAACATGATTTGAGGGCCCATTATAAAAAGTGGAACCACGACCCGTGCATGGTCTGTTTTATGTTTTGAATGTTATGATAGGCAACACTATCTAATTTAAAATGACATATAACTTTAACTACGCTAAAAAAGTTTAATGACAATTTTTTTATTGTTTTTCCAAAAATAATTCATACATTTGTAAATGACTGTAATTTTCACATCAAGAAATGCGCTCAACAATAGAAGTTCGTTACTCTTCGATTCAAACGAACACTACTGTTCCTCGCAACTCTTGTCAATTACTTACAAAGTGCAAACTTCGTAATAACCGGAAACTTCAAAAGAGTGTTTTTAGGCAACAGGTGTAGAGCGAAATCCCAAAAACTTAACGATTCTCGATAAATTACTCCAGACTAGTTTTTGTTCTTTTTTGTCATGCCAAAAGAACATTGTGGACGATGACAGAGGTAGGCGCCGAGGGTAACCTTTCTACTGACCCCGAAGCGCTACCCTCTTCTTTAATCGCCATCATCATTAACTTATCAGGATCTTGAGTTGGATTTAGAAAAAAGAAATTTAAGAAAAAACAAAGAACGATCTTGAATTGCGTGTGGCAACGTTCATGTACGCGTGCCAGTCGCGCGCTTTTACCTTGTCAAACAACTCCGGCGATTTTCGGCCAGGTCGCTAGATTCATACCTTAAGCGCTTTTCTTAATATTTTTTCATGAATTATTATTATTTTCAGTATTAGTTGCTTTTCATATTTAAATATATTTATCAATTGTTACTCGAACAGAAATGCCGAGTGAAATTCTTATTCTATACTGAATGTAATTTTTGAATTTGAATGTGCTGAACCATAATATCAATCAAAGGCATAGCAACTTTATAGGACATGAATGCTTAGTTAAATTCTTATGCTACACTTTTTAATTTTTAAATGTGCTGAACCATAATATCAATCAAAAGCACTGCAACCTTAATAATATGAATGCTTTATATTCGAAGCTGTACGTTTTGTAAATATATATCAATTAATGCTATGCATCTAAGATTCTTAATTAAAACTAATTTAAATTACTATTTTATTTTAAATTTTTTTGAAAATTAAGCCTCAGCATTTCTTTTTTATTCTATTAGTTAATTTTATTTATTTATGTATATATTTTTGAACATAAGTCAGAATATCTTATATTTATATTCAAATATTGTTAGCAAAGCCAGTAAAATTGTTTAGCTAACAGTGAATGTGATAGATATTCTTTTATATTACAACTCTATTAAATTTGAATTTTTCCGGAAATTAATAAAAACATTCGATTTTGACATATTTTATTTTTTAAACACTTATATTCCTTTTGAATTTTAGCAAAGCCTTTGTGGATTATATTGAAATAATAATAATAGTTATTATAATTAATTAAGAATTGAGAGTGCTATGCCTTAAATTTATTTTATTTCACTTCAATAAGTTTATATTTTTCAAAAAAAAAAAAAAAAAAAACTAAACCCATTTAGATGTTTTACTACAAACTTCATTTCTAGTTTCATTGTTTTTTTTGTACGCCTATGGAAAAATTCAAACAATAAAACTAATTAAATAAACGCATTTACAGTGTATTTTTTAATAAAAAATAAGAAGAAGAAAAATCAAAAATAAAAGCAATAGCCATACTTAATTCCGAAATCATTCTTAATTTTACATTATTCATTTAAAAAAAAGTGAATAATTTTTTATAATATTATACAACAGAAATTAATTTCAGTTACTTTTACTTTTATAATTCAGTTATAGTATTTTTTTTCACCAAATTTTTGCCATTTTTCATTAAGACAAAAACACTATTTAGCGCGCAATAAAACTTACACAATCTAAAAAAATAGGTACATATAAAACAGGAGTTGCTGTATTTCATTGAGCATAAACGTAAATCTAGCAATTTTTGGCAGTGTTTGGCGGATTTTTGTCATTTATTGGCCTGGGGCGTAAAGGAATGTAGCAGATGTGAGGCGATGCCAAGTACCCAGCACCTGCTCTATATGTTCTTTTCCTAAACCACAAGGCTATATAGATTCGATGTATTTTTATGAAACGATGAACATCTGCTATGATGAACCTCGAGTCAAGAAAATTATTATATTTATGTCCTATTTAGAAAGACATTTAAATTTTCTTTTTTAAATAAAGAAGCCATTTCTTTAAAATATATCTTTGCTTATAGTTTCTACAACATTAAAAATTTAGAGTTATTTTAACATGGATAAGACTAATTTTAATTGTAATAAAAAAGCTAACTACGCGCAAGTGTTCAACCAATAATAAATAAATATACAAATAAAAATAAAGAGAAAAAAATATTAATTTTGTTGTTTTTTGTTTGTTTAAGCTAATGATAATGAAAATAAAGCTTCGAAATTTATAAATTTTTATTTTAAAATTAAATTACTCCGGTTACAACGAGTTCGTCTGTCAGGGAAATTATGACGATTAAAGCTCCTCGATTTCTAGATCAACAACATGATTGTGGCAATATGATCAGTATTGCGCATTGTTCGCCTTTACTTTCCGAGCAAGCTCTTCCATATGAAACTGCACGGGCTTCAAGCCACAATCTAAAGTATTTTAATGATATATTTCAAAAAAGATTTCGTTTTTCTTATTTTTTATCATTATTATTATTATTATTATTATTATTATTATTATTATTATAGCTAGCGTTGAATAACGGACCCAATTCTGAGTTTACGACTATCAATGTTCAAACCCATAGTCTTGTAATTTTAAATCCAATCCAGAAGACAAGATAACTTCTAGATCAAGCATTAGGTCAAACTAGCCTGCGTAGAGAACCTTTCGTAAGAACTAATGGAGAGGGGGAAAGATACAGAAACCTCTCGTGGTTAGTCCGACAGCAAGAGAAATCTAACCCATGATCCGTCGACCAGTGAGAAAATTTTACCCCCCCCCCCCGAGAGGGAGTTTTATGACTGCCACTGTATTTTTGCATAACAATTGACCAATAATGATTGTGGCATATTTAATTTATCATTAAAAATGTCTTTTAATATTAATGTTTACCTTTTTGTCTTCTGGGTTGCCTTGAAAATTACAAGGTCTAAGAATTTTACATCTAATAAGATCATTTGTGGTGTTTCATAAGATCATTGTTTAGAGTCATACATCTACTTCTTGGTATGGCTGTTCATAGATGATGATGATAAAACATTTTTATAAGTGGGAATAGTACAGTCTTTACGCATGGGCACAACCGGGCAGTGGCCGAGGGCCCCAGGCACTCAGGGGGCCCTTGAGAATCTTACTTTTTGTATTTGAAAAAACTAAGACTAAATAAAATCGCATTATATATTTTTTTAAATAAATATTTTATATTGTATAAAGTGTTCAATTTGTTTTTCTTTCTACAAATAGTTATTGATTATCATGCAAGCAACAATAAATTGAATAGTTTATCACCAGGGAAACTTAAAAAGTCAACCGAAATATATTTTTCTACTTTCTAATGAAGTTTTTATGTGGATTTAGTTTTTTGGGGTAATCACAATGTATTTAAATTTGTTCAAATTATTACATATGTAAAAAATGCTTTATTTTATGTAAATGACGTTTTTTAGTTCGATTTTAAGAGTATGAAATGCTATAAGGGCCCAAAACATTTCTGTACTCGAGGGCCCTGCATGTTATTAAGACGACCCTGAGTGGGAATTATAGTGTTGAGTATAAGATGCCTCTTCAGAGAAGATTTAAAATAGGAAAAGCAAACATGATTTTTAAATATTTTCTCTTGGGAAAACAATTTGTTTCTACAAACATTTTACAGTTTTTCAAATTATTCTCTTTGATCACCTTAGGCTCTTTTTGTGAGTAACTAGCTCATCAATATCTTTGACATGCATGCCTCGAATGCGTGTTCTCACGCTCTATACCATATATTTGTCTATCTTACTAAGTTATTACATTGCTGTATGATACATGCAAAAACTTCATCAAAAGCGGTGGATTGACAATGTTTTCTCATCAATCCTATTGATGGAGTTTAAGCGATAAAATTGTATTAGATGAATGATCGTGAGAAAAACACAGATCAATCAGTACCGCCAAAAATCGAATGCTAATCGCTATATAATATCACTGAAATTCACTACTTTTCATTGATAAATTAAAACGAGTATTTTCCATACATTGTATAAATTATTATTTTTCATTATTTAAATATAAATGTACATTAATTTACTACTGTTTATTATTTTACTTACAATTATGCCTTTTTAGTCTTTATAATATTGAGTTTTACAAGTAATAACGCTATTAGTTGTAAAATTTTAAAGTGTTTAGTTAATATCTGTTGTAATTTCGGAATGATTATTTTGCCTAAATATTTGAAATCTAGTTTAAAATGTCACTAAAAATATAGATAAAATAGATATTTGGAATTTCACTCATAGTTGTGTAATGAAATCTACTTTTGATAATTTTAAAAATGTGCGCATGTTTTTCCGCGAATTTTCATTTATATTTTTTTTTGTGTTGAATTTTTTAAAGTTAGTTTTTAAAACACACTAACAGTTTCGAAGTTTTGTTTGAATTTTCGTTTTCAAAGTCTCATTATAACTCTAAATTCTCAGATCAAGTGCTTGAAGAATAATTTGCTCTATACGTTAAATATAAATGAAAATTATTATTATTTTTTAATAAAAAAAAGATTTTTAATTACGGAGCAATGAAAAAGTTGGTGTTATAAAACTACTGTAGGAAATTAGATGAAATGTCTTAAGACATTCAATTGAGAACACAGGAAATTATTTTTTTGGAGTTTAGAAATATATATGAATATCGTTTTTAAATTTAAAAAAAAAGTTAAATATTAATAAATAAATATTTTTAAAAAAACGTTGATTTTAAATTACGCTATAGCTGTTACAATACTTTTGAACCTAGTTGTTACGAAACAACTGCTACTACTGGTACATTCCTAAGACATTTAGTCAAACCACTAGAAACTATTTTCTGTAATTAAAAAATTTAAATGTTAATTTTTTAATTATCTCCTAATTTCAAATTATTTTTTTGAAATTATAATTACAGTTTAAATAAATGAAATAAAATTTATATAATTATTTATTAATTTAATTAATTATAAACAAAAAAAAATTCAAAATTTTTAATAAAACCATGACGATTACTTCTAACGGTAGGCATTAAAACAATTTTTATTTCATTTCCTTAATTTATTTATATATTTTAATTTTACGATGCTATTGAAATAACATGTATATTTCTAAGACAGATTCTCGAATTTGCAATCAAATTTCTCATTGTCTTTTTAAATCCAATCCAAAAAGAATCCGAAAACCTTTTATTTTTGCATCAATCTTCATATCATCCAAATCTAACCCTTGTTGGGGGGCAATACCCTGCCTCAACAATAATGTATCAAAATGTTACATAAAACCACTTCCGAAATTTTTCTCTTCCCCAATAAATAAAAAACTTAACTTATTACGTAAAAAGTAAGACAAGACTTTAGAACACAGGTGCGTAGTCGACCACACTTCCTCAACTCTTCTGCCGGCCAGGTGTCGAGCCTATCTACACCACGCCTCTCCATCCCTCACATGGGGGCGGGGAGGAAAGGGGTCTTGTCGTCTTCTCTTTGTTTACTTATTTCTAGGACAGGGGAGCGAGCCGCTTGGTGTGGCGAGGGGTTGTGGGAGAGAGGAGGTTGAAGGACTAGTTAATTAAGCGTCCCGCGGGCCAGGACAATTTTTCGGAAACTTCATTCACAGTTCTACAAATCGAGACGAACGTACAGAGGGTGGTTGTCGCAACTTTTGTCTCTGTGATTCGGGGTTGTTGTTAAAGGAACACGTGGAGATAATTTTTTTTCCTCTCCTTCCCAATTCATTTTTCATCTTTCGCGGTGTGGATTGTTTTCGCAATGTGTCTATGGATTTTAATTTGATTGTTCTGGATTACATTTTTTGTCATTAATCATTAAGTTTGAGATTTGTGTTAATTGTTGCGTTTGGTGGAAGGTTAAAGGGTTTTTTCTTCTATCGTCGGTGGTTGTACCGGCGAATATGGTACTTTTGACGGGTGTTAGATATCATCCTGGAAGAGGTAAGGATTTCAATTATTGAAAATTGTATTTTTCAATATTGCAATTGTATATTGTACTGTATAAATGTATATTGTACTTTATTTTAATATCCTATATTATAACTTTATACATATATTTACTCATGTATTTATTATAATTTTTTTGCGGGTATAAATTTATGTACTAATGCTTCATACGTCATTGTTCTATTTATATAATCTATCATTGTTTAGGTTTTCGTTTACAAGCATCGGAGTTAAAAATTATTTATTTAATTTTTTTCCAAACGTTATTTATTATAATGAAAAATGGACAAAATAACAGTTTAAATTTAAACTTTCTGAAAGAAAAAAAAACCTTTGATATTAAAATAGGTAGCGATATTAATAATTTTTTTTTTTAAATTTCTTATTACTATTTTTATATGCATTTTTATATTTCTTTGCAATTTCAAATAAATGGAAAATCGAATTTTTAATAAGTGATCAATTAATTTTTCAACTATGTAATGTGCAAAGGCTCTTGAAATTTTTAATCATAAAATTTTAAATACCAAAATAAATGCTGATTTTTGGAAAATATACCATTTTTTCCGTTCTTGTTTTTCTCTAAGTCTTTATTTATTTATATATTTATTTATGTTGGTTATTTATTCGTTTTTAAATGTTATTTGGGTTTAAAAAAAAAGTGAATTTATGTATCACGATTAAAATTTATTGTTTATTCATACATTATTTGTGTATTTTTAATATTTTATTTATTTTTGATATTGTTCCTTTTTAAATTCATTTGTATGCATTAAACGTTTAAATAATTCTAAAGCGAAATCGTATTTCAATCAGATTGCGTTAATCATGGGAGATTTCTAATGCGTAAATTTTATACCCCTGCAAGATTTTGATGCTTAAATATCAATTCAGATTTGTATGCTTAATTCTCTCTTTAAAAAAAAAAGGAAAAAAAAATAATAACATCTTAATGTTGTAAAATCTTTTACCTTATTGTTGACAACTAGTTCTTATCAGCTAGAAAATTACACAGCATTGCTTCGTAAATTAAATAACAAAATATCCTGATTTCTTTGATTGTCATCAGCAATATTAACAACAATTATAAAGATGTTTTTTATCAGTAAAATATTCCTCATCCTTTATTTAACGGTACATACCTGCAATATTTATTTATAAACCTTTCTTAATATTATTTGCTGCTATTATTACCTTTCTTATTTTGGCTATTATTCTTAATTGATGGTGCTGCTCTTTAATAAAAAGAAATCTTATGATGTTGCCTTATTATGCAATAACGATTAATTTATTTTATGATTAACATATTTAAAACGGTTCATAATTTATCAACCGTTTAAAAAAATAAACGGTAAAAACTAGTAATTAATATTACTATTATCAACCTTCTTTTATTATATTCTTAATATCAAACTATGTCTAGTCAGCATTATTATTGAATAATATCTTTGGCGAAAAATATTTCATTAGTTTCTCTAGTATCCAAAAATTAAATAGGGATTTAATAAACAAGATTGTTCATGATGCCGCAATGATTGGCGAGAAAAATTTTTATGCTTAAATTTTATATTAATAGAATTTGTGCCAATACAATAAAAAAATTAGGATATTTTAGTTTAATAATTTTTAGTTTTGATGCTATAATCACAGTTAAGAATAAAATGATTACTTAGAAGTCATAGGGGTTGGTGAGTGCAGCGAGTAGAAAGTGAAGTTTCTTAGTAAAGTATAAAAATAAGATATCGAGAAGGGAAATATTTAAATTTATTAAATCTGTATGTGTATTTTTTAGTTTAATATTATTTGATAAAACTTTGTAATGTGCTCATGTGGAAATAAAGATAAAGTAGTTTTTTTTTGAAAAAGTTAAGTAAATTTCCTTCGCTACACTACGAAATGTGATATAACGCTGCTGCATTCGCTGCACTACTGAATAAGATATAATTGTATTACTGATTAAAATTTACATATTATGATATTTCATATTTACATATTATGATATTACATATTTACCTTATGTATGATTTACATATTTAAAACGGTACATAATTTGTCAACCGTTTAAAAGTAAAAAACAGTATATTATGCCTTCGTTAATTATATTCTTAATATCAAATTATGGCTAATTAACATCCGTAATTAAAATAATGCAAATGAAATTGTAAAGTATTATTAGGATTTAACTTTTTGCATTATTATTGAATAGTTTGATATTATTTGATGAAGCGTTGAAATGTGTTCCTGCCTAAATAAAGATAAAGTAATTTTTTTTTGAAAAATAAAATAACTTTGTTTTGCTTCACTACTAAATGTAGTATAACGCGGAGAAACTAACACTGCTAGATTCGCTACACTACTGAGTAAAATACGATTGCATTACTGATTAATTAAATATTTGTATGTTATCTTACAATATTAAGTACATAACATTATATTTTTTATTTAAAAAAATGTTTGCTTTCATTTGTTGCTCTTCTCAATTTAAATAGGAGTTCCACACTAGATTTATTAATTTACAAAAGACTTTTTTCATTCTTTTTTGTCCATTCATGATTTATAAAAAGAATCACCTACAAGTGATGATAGAAAATGTGTCATCTGTCTTGAATGTCAATCAATGTTTATAATTCACAATAGTTCATCTTTCCACCCCGCTTTTTTTTTCTCTTCGTGTCAAATTAATTCAGAGATAGAATATTTCTAGCGAAATCAACATACAAACTTGATATTGTTTTTCTTTCTGTTGAGCAATTAATAGTTACTCTTAAAATCATATAATAGAAATGTACGAAATTTTTTTAGTTTAAATAGATCCTCTTAAAATCATAAGATAGAAGTGTAGGAGTTTTTTTTAGTTATTTATTTATATTATTTAAATGTTTGTTATTATTACATTAGTAATTTAATAACTGATATAATTGATAGTGAAATTTTTTTCAATACTTAACTACATTATTTCGTTATGATATGAATTTGTATGGTCTAAAATGAAAACCTTTTAGTTGTAAATTTTTACGTTTATCAAAAAATGATTTTTAAGTTTCAGTTTCTAAGTTTTAAAATACTAATTTGAAATCTCAAGGCTTACTGGAAATATAGTAATTTTACTATTATTTTTCGAGTTTAAATCTTCGTTTCTGTTTATTTAAAAATAAAATAATAGCTGAAAGCAGTGTAATTGTATTTTTCCTCTATTTTAAGGCTTATTTCGCTTCACTCAGTTTTAAGTTAGATCAGCGTTTCTCAACCTTTCAGTATTCGCGGCCCAGTTTTCAATCATAATTTTCATCGCACCCCCCACTTGCAGTAAAATGTATGCAACAATAATGTATATTGAGTATTCTGAATTCTGTCTTTAAATTATTTTTAACTAACTACCAAAACAAAAGTAAAGTAAAAATCAGGAGCAATTGAGATTGTAGAAACTATGTTTGGAGTTAATTTTTCAAAACAATTACAGTCCATACCTCTTTCAAATGATACTGTTGCTTGTCGAATTGGTGATACAGCTGAAAATGTAGTGTCAACTTTTCTCGATGTTGCGTGACAAAATGTTTTCAATAAACTTTGAAGCAAGAGATATTAATAAAGATGTTCATTTCATTGCCTATGTTTGATTTTGTGATAATATGTCAGTAGTAGAACTACTTTTCTGCAAATCAATAGAACTCAAAAACAACAGCGCTAGCATTATTTGCTATTTTAAATGATGTTATGAATGATGCAAACACAAAATGCAAAAATTGCATCGGAATATGCTTGTTCAATATCCGGAAGGTTCGAAAGTATGCAAGCACTAGTAAAACAAAAATCGCCTCAATGCGTCTGGACACATTGCATGATCCACAGAGAAGCTTTGGGTTCGAAAGAAATACGTCCTGGTTTAAATATTGTACGAACTGCGGTTATAACCATTTCAAATTATATAAAAATGAGAACCCTGAGATCGAGAATCTTTTCTACTCTTTGTAATGACATGGGTTCAGTACATTCAGAGTTACTATTTAAATGTAAGGCAAGATGTTTATCACGTGAGAAATTTTTGCAACGTGCTCATGAATTAAGAGAAGAAATCGTCATTTTCTTAGAAGATAACAGACTGGAAACCGGGAATTTACACTATTGCTTACTTGTGATGAAATTGAGATACTTGGTCGTCATATTCGAGAAATTAAATAACTTGAATCTTAAACTCCAAGGAGCAAATACACATATGTTGGATACGAGTGATAAAGTTAATGCTTTTTGTAGAAAATTAGAATTGTGGGGCAGAAATTTAAAGCAAAAAAACCTAACAATGTTTGCAAATGTGGATAATTGTACTAAAACTTATAAGGCTGAAGAAGAATATATGAAAGTTACGTTTGTAACCATTGAAAATCATTTAGCCGTGCAGGCAAAGAATTTTAAAAAGTATTTTCCTGCTCATGACGAACTGCTAGCAAGTTACGAGTGGGTTACGAATCCATTTCATAAGACTCCCGAAGGACTCTCAATTGATGAGGAAGAAAAATTCCTAGACTTCACGACAAGTGGCGAAACTGAAATGCAATTTAGTAATAAATCACTATTTGAATTTTGGCAGGAGGAGGATTTTTCTGCACTGAAACAAAGGGCATTTCGCATTCTATTACCATTTTCAATATCCTACCTTTGTGAAACTGGATTTTCTGCTGTGGCTTCTTTGAAGACAAAATATAGATCACGGCTAAATATAGAAACAGGACTGAGAGTGGCTATTTCTAATATTAAGCCTCACCACAAAAAACTTTGCTCTGCAGGACAGACCCAAGGAAGTCACTAAAAATTATTATTTTTTTTAAAAAATTTAGTATGTTTAATTAAGTAAGGTGGGTAAGCCAAAGGTGGCCAGTGCTCCTAACGTAGTCCCCCCCCCCAAAGTAAAATGAAATTTATTTTGAATCATAAGATGTCCCTTCTGCATTGTAAATCTTGTATCTGAGGTGCACGAGGCTGAATTGGAAGATATTTCCTTGAATGGCCGCCATTGTATGAAGTGATTTAATTATTTGCAGTTGCCGTTCTAATTTCCAGATGAGAAGATAATGTGTTTAATTTCTTAGAACTTTGAGTTATAATATGTTTTCTGAAAGTTTATTTCTTTTTATTTAACCACATTACTTTAATTCGAATTAATCTATCAGATTAATAGTTTTATGTCGTTATGTAAGGTAAGAGAGACCTTATATATGTTTCCAAATGGCGCGACACTCGGGCCACCTTCGGAAGCAAACGTGAAATCTATAAGAGAGTTAATTATAAATCATTACGTAGCATATTATTTCTCAAAAAGGAATGCTTGAATTAAATGCCAATTGATTTATTTCATTTTAAGCAAATGTGGAACTTTGGTATTTTTAAATTTTTATAATATTTTGACGTTTTCTGCACTTTAGTAGACTTTGCGATATTTTGTTTCAAGTTTTTTGCTTTGTTTGCATTTTAAAGTCATTTTTCAGGTATTTTTTTATTTTTGTGGTAGTTATGAGTGTTTTTGTGGTCGATTCTGGTATTTTCTTGCAAATTTGGGTATTTTTAGATTAGTTATGGGTTTAGTTAGTTAACTCTAGTATGGTTATTTAACTCTTACTTGTTGGCTAATCCTTCTGAAAAAATTAACTCAATAATTCTTGATTAATTCTAATGAGTTAACTCAAAAGAATCGCTAGTGACTTCACACAAGAACTATCAAAGTAAAATCAATAAGCAAATTATACACTCTGAAAACAAATATCTTTTTTAAAGTCGGGAAACTTGTTCCTACCAGCAAGACACTTAAAGTGCCTTTTTAAAAGAAGTTTGCCAGTCCAAGTGTTTTTTCTAAAGATAATTTGAGTAAGTGAAAAAGTGATTTCAAAACATGGCTCACCTTTGGAACCTGTGCGAAACCTTAGGTGCAGAAGCTAAAATTTTAAAATTGTGCTATAAAATAAATGAAATTTTATTTTACAATTAAAAGTATACGTGATATATATTAGAGATAGGTGTAAGATGTTACAGAAAAAATTCAGATACACAGACTTAATCAGAAAATTATAAAAAAATCCTTAAGGCCAAGCCACCCTTGGCTCCCCACCTTAAATTTTGATTTAATAAGTTGTTTCACTTTAATAAGTTATTAAATATGTCAAAATGTATTTTGTTTTCTATGTATATGTGCGCTTTCCTTTCATCCAGTTAATCAATTTTTTTTAAATAATATTTTCTCTTGAATATTCTCGCGCCACCCCCCTAGGGGCGCCCCACAGGTTGAGAATCGCTGAGTTAGATGTTATAGGTTAAAAGATGAAATAAAAGATTTTAATCTTAAAAATTATTCAGACAAATATTTATAATTTTGTGAGTAAAAATAGTAGTCGATCGAAACAATATATTTATAATATTTGCTTATCTCCTATATTAATTTAGTACATTAAATACTCGTAATGTAATTTTATAACATAACCATTCGTTTGGTAATACTTCCGTTTATATGGTAACGGTTTGCCGGAAATTCTGGTTTCCAGGATTATAGTTCTTATTACCACATATAAAAAATACAAAACCAAAGAGTAAATTAAGCCAAATTAATGGTTTTAAATGCCACGCTCTAAGGCATCATGATAAAATTGCCAAATTTTTCTACAATTAACACATTTAAGTAGTGGATAAAAAGAGAAATTACAAATCACTATTTCTTTTCTTTTTAATTACTTTGTTCATTATGAGTATTGTATCCTCTTGACTTATGAATGAAATCTGATCTTCATAATATAAATTTGATCTTCGTAATCTAAATCTGATTAGTTTGTAACTAATGGTTTGATTGTGCTGATGAATAATATTTATTTACGTGTTAAATTTTGATCTGGAGAGGGGGCTAAGTTTAAGATCTATGCATAGTTATCTATGCCCGAAGTAAGAATTATATCCCATTATTGTTCCTCTCGGGTACTTAAGATGTCAAAAAGAACATTTTAAAATCCTGGTAGAACAGGGTTCTCCTTTGAAATTTGTTTCACCCAAAAAGAAGTGATTAATTCTTATAGAAGAAGTTATTATTTTTAAACACTTAATTTGTTATTTATTCATAGTCTTTCTGCTTTTAAATTTAAAACTTTAAAAAAGCAAACGAAATTTGTTGGAACTAGTGAACCTTTTCATTTCAAACTTCCCACGATATTCGTTTTGTTTTATCGAGAGATTTCAGCATATATGGCAACGTTACTTTTAAAAAGTAACGAGTAGAAGTGCAATTATTTTTAAAAAAAGTAACGAGTAAAAAGTAAAAAGTTCTTGTTTTAAAAAGTAACGAGTAAAAAGTACAAGTAAAAGTACAAGTACTAAACAAAGAAAGTAACGATTTAAAAGTACATTTCTAGGAAATCGAAAATTAAAAGTAACATAAAATTTTATTGAATAATATTCTTATGTTCTTTAATGTTTTGGCAAAATTGTTATTTATTTAATTATTTTTAATTTTTAAAAAGTTATGGACATTAATTTATTTTTAAATTCGGAAGAATATTATAATATAATTTTATAATATAATCGTATAATATAATTTTAAAATCGAATATAATTTTAGTATCAAACTTTTTATGGATTTGCACGAAAAAGAAATTTTATCAATTGATTTTAATTTTTAGTTTATTATTCTTATTTATTTAAATTACCATTGATTTAAAATTGTTTTACTCTATAGAAACGCGTTTTAAAAGCACAAACATAAACAAAGCAAACACGGGGTTTCGCCTGACGGAATAATTAAAATTTGTAAACGAATTTTAGTATCAGCGGTTAAATTAATACCTTCGAGTTTTCAAGAGTTAAAATAGTAATTATAAGAGTTTTCAATAGCACAAATAGTTCTGAAGACTTTAGAGATTTGACTGGGCTTTGTTTGGCAAGGTCGGGCATAAACATAATTTTAGTTAAAAATGTACTATGTAAAAAATGTATTTAGCAAAAAATGCATTAAGACAAAAATTTATTATTAGTGAGTTCAAAAAGAAAATTGAAAAACGTAATAACAAAATCCAGCATTTTTTATTTAAAATGTATTAAATAAATGCATAAAACTCGAAAATGAATGAAAATAACTAGCTAATTAATATTTTTATTCATTTTGCAAAATAATTGCGTTTTCAGCTTTTAGAAATCTTACCGAGTTTTAGAAAAAAGTAACGATTTCCTTCGACATTTCCGTTACAAATACTTGTACTTTTTCCCTAAAAAAGTAAGGAAAGTACAAGTAAAAGTACTAAATTTAAAAAGTAACGAAGTACAAGTAAAAGTACGTACTTTTTACTTGTACCGGCGGTACAAGTAACGAAAGTAAAAGTACTGCCATCTATGGATTTCAGTGATAAATTATGAAATTTCAAAGGAGTCATGAATTGTCGGCTTCTCTTTTATCCCGATAATCAGTTTCCGATCAATAATAGTTTTCTAAATTTGCATATGGCAACAGCACAACTTTATTTTAAAACTTAAAAGTTATCTAAAATTTTCATTTTATCATTAAAAAAAACTGATTGATTGTTGATAAATATACACTGAAGAACTGATAAGTTTCTCCCGGTTCGCATTCATGGCATCGAGCTGTTACGACGAAAATCATTTTTCCCTTTCATAATGATGAATACAAGAGATAACATGTTGCAGTTTAAAACAGCTTTAAATTAATGAATTTCTGATGTATAATCGTTATTACAACAGCTTTTAAATATTAATTAAGTACTCAGAAGTTAAATTAAGTAACAGGGTGCGTGGAGTTTTTAACAAGTGCTTAAAGGTGCTTTTTACATTGGGTGCTTTTAAAAAGGCCTATTTTTTCTGTTTTTCTATTGGGTGCTTTTAAAAAGGCCTTTTTATTCCTTTACTATGTCGATTTTCGTCAAGAATTGTGCAAAAAGCTTGGTTTGAAAAGCGCTAATTATGTCTTTTCATGTGGGTCCCCAGAGCAGTAAGGAATCACAAAGCTTCATCTCCTCAAAATTCCCATCTAAAATCAAAATTTAATAAACATAAGAATTAATTGCGGTATTTAATAGTAAGATTTTTCTTGAGGGACCGTCCACTAATTGCATAAAATGTTTGTAAACTTTTATTACATCGCTTGTAACTTATTACTTTTTTTACTAATTACTTTTTATTATTGTATTGTTACTTTTAAAATTTTCAGTTCTCTTAAGTTTTTTTTATGAAAAAACTCAATAATATTTCGAAGAAAGGTTTTAAAAATGTCTGAAGTGAGGGGATTTCTCTATTTTAAATGCAGCAAAAAATCTTATGTTATTCAGATTAGTCATTCCAAAAATCTCAAATTTATCTCTTACTGATTTAATTTAAAACAATTAGAATAAAAATTTCAATTGTCTTAGATTTGGAAAACATTATGAGTGTCAGGAACATTTAATAATTCTGACAAAAAAATTTTGCTTCAATACTCGTTGTATTTACATTTTAAAATTATTTAAATTTTTCTAATCATTTCATTAAAGAAATACTGAGCCAAGTAATAAATTTTAATAAAGTTCATTAGGGCCATTCACTAATTTATATTTTTAATATGAACTTTTTAAAGTTTTCTTAGTTTGCTTAGTTCTTTATATATCTTCATAAATTCGGCGTGATCAATAATATTAATCTTGTTAATGTTTTATTGAATATGCTTTTATAAATAATTTTTATTTAAATCTAAAACATACACTTGATAACCTTTTTAATTAATTATAATTTTGAATTAAATAAAGTAATTACTAATTTAAAAAAATAGAATGAGCCACTTAGTATTGAATATATTTAAAATTGTGCATAAATTGTTTTTTCGGTGACTAATATAATCAAGAGAAGACTTCTTTGTCAGGAACTATTTATTTTATCATGAAAATGTAGGGTCTTTGAAATTTATTTTGCAATTTGTTAATATATAAGTGAAGAACAATGGGAAGAAAACTTTTCAATTAATGCGTATATCCTAAATATGATATTTTTCTAAAGTACTTAAAATCATTTTTGAGTGCTTAAAATGTGCTTATTTTTTGTTGAAAAATTCGGTCACGCACCCTAAGTAAAATGAATTTATATATTAATCTTCTGAAATAATGAATTTATATATAATAATGAATTTATATATATTTATAATAATGAATTTATATATATTTACAATAATGAATTTATACATAGCATTAAAAAAATTTATGAATAAATTAACGAAATTTCCAACTATCTAAATTAAAGATGAACGTTATTAAATACCTGTGTTAAAATATATGTTATGCTAGTTAAATTAAATACTAATGATAATATTCGTAGAAGAAAAGATAATTATATTTCATAATAATCTACTAGGTGTTTCTTGGATTTAATAATCTTTTTTATTTAATTACGGGAACAAATTTTTATCTTTCTCCATAAACTGTTCGTTCAGATTTCAGCCACATATAACATTTATAACCGTTGCTTTACATTTATGTATTTACCGTGCGTTTTTCTATAAAAGTTAAGGGGAAAAAAGAAAGTAAAATATTTTTGCGCTATTTTTAGTTAAATCATTCTTTCTGTAATTTTTCCGCTTATATGGTAATGGTTTACCGGAAATTTTGATTTTCAAAATTATATTACCACACGTTTAGTAAAAAATACAAAACTGAAAAGTAAGTTTAACCTAATAAATGGTTTTCATACCATGCTCTATGGTATCAAGATAAAAATTACCAAATTTTACCACATTTACCAAATTGTATCACGTTATAAATACCATGCTTCATTTATCACCATGTCTTACTGATGATTTTACCAAAACCATTATCAGTATGCTTCGTTTAAACTGACGAGCTTTTTGTTGCTTCCATCATACAGTCAGAAACGCGGAAAATATTTAAATATTATTTTATTTAAATACTTAAATGCCAGAAAATATTATTTTATTTAAATACTTTTACTGCAAAATAAGATCTGTTTATAGAAGCACATGTTTTAGACATAATCTGAAACTAATCGAAAACATATTTGTAAACAGTAAATAAGCTTAAGCGAGCAACTATGTTTCCGGCTTTTCCCTTTAAAAGCAAATATGAACTCCTCTTTGTTCAAGGGAAAGAGGGAGCAAAACTGACATTTTTGGATATAACTATTGAGCAAGTCCCATCATTGGATTGATGTTGAATTGTAAGTTATGGACGTGATTAAATATTTCATTCATATTTATCGATTTAAGACCTTTGAGTTTTGAGAATGGATTCTCACATTTTATCGTTCAATAAATAATAAATATTTTTTTATCTTCATTTTCGTATTTTAAGTCGATATCTTTCCTAAAACAGAAAGTGCTTAAAAACTACGACGTAGTACATCGCAGAACTAAATTGTTGAATCGCTCATGTTTGGCGTAACAACTACACGATGGGAATTTTATATACTGTTAATAATTTCTGTTTCATTAAGTTCTAATTCATAATTTGATATTCAACTAATTGAGGTTTCTTTTTTTCACTTTTTTGCAATTTTATTTCGTAAAGTAAAATTATTCATAATTTTTTAAAAAATCTTTGTTGTTAAACTCGCCAGAGTTGCTTATTTTTTGCTAAATTTGCAAAACATTTGTAACTACCATTAAGTTTGTTGCAGAATCAAGCTCCCGGGGATGTTTTTTTTACAATAAATAACGTTATAATTCGAATAAACATTAAACTTTGTTAAATTTTTGAATGTGCATATAGATTCATTATAAATAAAAAACGAAAATTCCTTCGCAGGATTTTGGAGTATCTTTGGAGCAGAAATTCTTCACTTATGGAGTTGCTTGGACAGAAAGATACTTTTGAAAGCATTTAATGCAAAAATATTTCTCTGCACTGTAAAAAATTCCTGGATCAAATGACGATATAAGGTTCCGGAGCTTTAAATGCATCATCCGTGAAATCCATTTTACCGTAAAACTTATTTTTTCCGTAAAATATTATACCGTGATTTTTACAGTACTATTTATTTAATTAGAATGATTTAATGATTTTACTGCAATTATTACAGTAAAAATTACAGTATGTCAGTTTTTTGCTTCGTAACATGCTCCGGTAAAAATGGATTTTGCGTTAAAAAATACCGACAGTCTCAGAGCCGGTACTTTTTGCCGTCGTTTGATCCGGAATTTTTTACAGTGAGCCTGTAACTTTAATTGAATACTCAGTTTATTATAACGTAGCATAAATAATTTGATAACGATGCATGCAAGAGTAAAATTATAATTTTGTTTTATAGAAATTAACTTTCTTCACTGAGAAATAGTATGGTCAAAACTACCAGAATATGCTAAAATATACTGTGTTTCTGGCTTCATGGGAGCACCAAGAAGCTCGGAAATTTTTTACTTTGGTAACGATTTTGGTAAAAGTAACACTGAAATTTGTTTTATAATAAGTTATAAAATTTGGTATATTTTTCATGATACCTTAGGTCATATCATAAATATAATTTATTCAGTTCATTTTAACCATTTATTTTCGGTAATCGTTACCGTATGAACGGGGAAATTACCAATTGAATGGATTATATACTGTATATTTCGGTTTTTATTACCAGAATTGCGTTTTTTTATTATACGTGAAATATCATTACCATAAGATAAAATTTCGGTTATCAAACAAAATTAGAGGTTGTCAAAGTATCGAAAACTGATTTTTTTGTCGTATTAACCTAATGTGCATAAACATGAACAAACCTTTTTTCTTCCAGAAAAAACTACCTTTTTATCTACTTTAATATGTTTTGACATTGAGCTCCCATATACAAGATGTAAATATCTAGAATAAGATGTAAATATCTTATTATAAAATAATCAAATGTAATTAATTAATTTTTTTAAGTGCCTTAAAAAATCAAAAAAATTTTAGAAAAAAAATTTTTTTTCTCTAAATAAAGGAAATTTATATATATAATTTCGTATCGAGATTTCTGTTAATGAAATAGTTTTTAAAGATATTAAAACAATTAAATTGATAATTTTGCTTTTATTCGTTCGTTTTTTGTTTCGTTAAAAGTCTCAAAATTAAGCCAAATTTTTTTAAAAAGTTTTCAGTGCAATTACTTATTAGTTTAAGTAAAAAGTGTCAAATTTGCACTTTACCGGTCCTATATCCCTTCAAAAGATCCCTCATGATTAAAAACTTACGATATGCTTTTAAATTAATATTCATTGTGAGAAAAGTCCAGTACATTCAGACCCACAAATATTTCTGGTACAGTATTCGGACCCAAGTATTTCCCGTATGTTGAAGTAGAATATTTTGATCATACATCTGAACATAAAGCCAGAATAATTTAGAAAAATTTCAAACAAATTACATATTAGTTTAATTCAAGAAAAGGTGCAAAATATGCACTTTAAAAGTCCCATATCCCTTTAAAAGTTCCCGCATGATTAAAAACTTACGATATGCCTGTAAATTAATATTTATTGTCAGAAATTCCGGCACATTCGGACCCACATGTGCGTACATGGGTGATGAATATGGTTCTGCACTTGTTATCCACATCGCTCAGTGTAAATATCCGGTCGGTTGTCCGGAAATCGAAAAAGTTCATTATTTTATTTGTTCATAACTCTGTGGATGTGTCAGCAAAGCAAAGGGTCTTTTGCGGTAAGCGAACAGTTCATCGTCTCATATTTTGTAACGCCTTGGCTGGCGTTGCGTACTTCCGGTATCCTGTACCGTTCACGAATCTCACCGTGATTGGGCGAGATTGATATCGTGCATTGATGAATCGGAAATGATGTTAGTATTACGTAGTCTTTCGATTCTAAATTAAACTATTTTTTTTTTCTTCATCTGAAATGCACAATTATACATAATATCAAACATGCCAACGAAGAATTTTTTTCCTTAGTGGTAATGAAATGCCATTTGTGAGCAGATAATTAGTTCCCGTTTTGTAGTAAAAAATTTTTTAAATCAAATTTGTTTGAAGTTTATGAGTAGAATGGCGCCAAATGTCTCACAACAGCAATTTTGAAAATTATAAATGTTCTGCGGGTACCGTCGATTTGGCAATCAAAATTTTCAATAAAAAGAGAGAGAGAGCTGCGGTGGCTTAGGCGATATAGCATTCGCCTCCCTATAAGATGACCCGGGGCTCGAATCCTAGCGATGGCTGTTCAATTCGAATTCCACAGACGATTCGTACTGACCACAGTGCTGATGAAAAATATCCTCAGTGGTAGACAGATCATGGGTTAAATTTATCATTGCTGTCAAGCTAATCATGGGAGGTTTTCGTGGTTTCCCTCTCCTTGTAACGCAAATGCGGGTTAGTTTCATTAAGAAAGTCCTCCACGAGGACAAAATTTCTTCTAATAATCTAGGAGTTCTCTTGTCTTCTGTATTGGGTTCAAGATTGCAAGGCTACGGAGTTGATCATTAGTAGTCGTAAACCCGAAATTGGGTCAGCTGTTCAACGATAAATAAAATAAAATAATAAAAGAGAACCTTAATTAGTTGAATGTCAAATTATGAATAAATTCCTACAAAATTAAACAAATATTATGTACAGTATATAAAATTAACATGAATTTCTCTGCAGGGCTGCTCCATAAATTGTGTGTCTCTATAAAATTGCACGCTGCAGTTTTTGAGCACTTTCTACTTTTAGGAATAAAGCAAGAATCCAGTATAAATGCAAACATTTTACACGAAATATAATAAATTTTCCCAGGAATTCCAGGAGAATTTACAGGTATTATTGCATTTTTCGAAAGTAGTGCATACGAAGAAAGTATAAATATTTTACTCTGTAGTAAAATTTGAATTTCCATTATCGAAGTAATAGAGACTGTCAATTTCTAAACGCATAAATCATTATCGATTTTTAATCAATTTTGAACTTTCACGACATCAAACAAAACAATATCTTTCACAGAATGACGCGTTCTTCATAGAATGACTTTTTCCGAAAATTATGTGACTAATTTAATCTATAAAAGAACAACACTTTTAATATTGAACCTAATCAAAATAATATCATCATGATATTAAGAAGAAGTGATAAATGAGCATTGCAGGTAAATACCGTTATAGCTTTTATTAATTTTATACTGATATCAGTCAAAAAATATCTTGTCCTTCTTAGTGATTAATAGTCATATCACGTGATTTTTCTGATCAAATGCCAATAGGTTAGACAATAATTATATCTTTATTATATATGCTTGGAGAAAAGCATCGCATTTTTTATTGAAGTTTCTAATCGATAAAAAGCGACCACATTTGAAACATAAACAAAGCTTGAATTGACAATGTCCCTGTGCACATGCCAAATCTTAATGACCCATTCGCCTTTGTAACTGTGGAACAATGCTGTCATTTTCAGCACTAAACAATCCGAGCCGATGTCAAACGATGGCGTGAGGTCAGAACTTCGGACCAAACGATAATAAGCGAGAGGTGAAGAAACAACTCAACCTATGCTCCCCGCCTTTGTAATGACCATTAAAAATTCTTGGGCAACGCGACATTTTGTTTTGCGAAATTCGGCTCGACGTGCGCCGACTGAGACCCCCTTTTTTTGTTAAGTCCCTTTTTGTTTTGTACTTTTGTGGGTCAAAGGGTTTTTACATTTTTATCTTTTACAAATTATAAACAAGGGGACGCGCTCATCCGAGAAAAGTGTCACAATAGGTATTAGTGTACACTCATCAAGGATTTGTATAAGCTAACCTTTGCATCACATTTTAAAAGAATTGAAAAAAAAAGTATTTCGTAAAAGTGCATTCTATTTCTTTTGTAATTAAAATAAAGTTAGTTTAATTCATTGAATGCTAGTTGCTGTATTTCTCTAGGATTATTCGATAGTTTTTAAACAAATATAACAAATATTTTACAAAAATTATTCCAACAATTTTACTGTGTTGTTTTTGGCATAAATATTTCTCATTAATCAGAGGTTTAAAAAAAGAAAAATTTCTTAAAAGTATGAACATTCGTTTGTCAATTTTTAATAATTTAATTTTCCCTCTAATTTTCACAAAACTTTAGTGTTTTAACTGGAAACAGTGTTCTGTTAATAGTCAGAGAAAAAAAATGCAAAAAGTTCGAATATCTACATTCCTTGGATAGTTATTAATTTGATTTTCTCTTTCTCTGTATAAGCGTTAGCGGGAAACAGTCTTAATTTTAACATTGTTTTTTGCCGAGTAAATACGTGTTGAGAAAATTCATATACGGTCATGTGCCGCTATTTAGTTTGCTAACAAATATAAAAACAAAGACTCAAAAGAAGCCAATTATGTTTATTGAAAAACCTAAAACTTGCATGACACAATCTTGAAATTATTATATTTTAAATGCATAATAATAAAATCTTAAATAATTTCGCTAGTTAGCTTAGAATTTTCGAATCAATAGAGTTGTAAGTTAAGCGACTAGTAAGAGCCTCATGACCCTATTATTTTGTCTTGCATTATACTTATAGCATTTTGAATCGACTAAATGCATTAAGCACATATATTTTGGTCTAAATTAAGGAAGCAAATTACTGAGGGCATTTTCGATTAGCCATAACCTTTCCAGATGTTAAATCTGGAAACACTCATTTCATAAGTGTTGCAGACCATTAAAAATTTAAAACTTATTACTTCATTTAAAAATATAAAAACTTATATACTAAAAATCTTATACACTATAAAAATATAAAAACTTATATACTAAAAGAACTTACATACTATAAAAATATAAAAACTTATATACTAAGAATATAAAACTTATACATCATCCTTCGTTTTATAGGCTATATCACTATTCCTTAAACGATATGGAGCACAAGTCTATATCTTTGTCTAGAATTCAGAATCAACGATCGCAATTGCTATTATGCTGTTTCCGTAAAATTTTCAATCAAAATTTTCTGCGAAGGAAAAGGTTAAGCATCAATAATTTAATCTCAGAAAATTAAGTAAATTAACCATCATTAAGATCAATATAATCCTAATGCACCTGTAATTTAATCTTAAGGAAATTGCTGAAATAAAATTTTGTTCTACACAGAAAAAAAGTTCTGGTAAAATTACCGTATAGTATGGCAAAAACAGTTCTGATAAAAAGTAAACAAAATTCTGGTTACTAAAACCAAAATATAACCATTCATTTGGTGATTTTTTCCGTTCTTATGGTACCGGGGCTTACGGGGAATTCCGGTTTTCAAAATTATAGTTCTTATCACCGCACATTTAGTAAAAAATACAAAGCTGAAAAGTAAATTTAACCGAATAAACGGCTTTTAGGCCAAGAGCTAAACTAACATTATAAAACAACTGAATTTATCAAATTTTATCACATATTATAAAACCAAAATTTATTGTTAATTTTACCAGAATCATTACAGAACGCTTCGGTCAAAATTACCCAGCTTTTTTTGTGTTCCCATAGAGCCAGAAACACTATACCTTATTCAGGTAGTTTTGCCATACTTTTTTTTCTCTGTTTCGTAAATAGTATTGAATTTGGTTTTAAATAATTAAATAAATACTTTAAAACATTGTTGATTGACCTAAAAACTTTAACCCTTTGGTCTTAAATGATTGACTGGATTATTGAGAGCATCTTTCCTTTCCACCTTAAGCCTTATGCTCTCATAATTTGATCATAAACAAAATTTTTATTGAGTGCAAGTTATAATTTTGCACTTGTATTTCAGATCTTCCGAATCAAGTGCCACCTCTCACTCCAGGGACAAATCAGAAAATGGCACAGGCTATATCTGCCAGTTTCAGTAGTTGGGAAAAGGAAAGAGAGCAGTATCATATAACGGAAGGTATGGAACATTAATTATTTAATGTTATTTAATTAATTTATTTATTTATTTATTAATTTTATCATATTACGATTAGGATTTTCACCATTTATCATGTAAAAACATAATGTATTTTCATTAAAACAAGTTTGAAGATTGCTAATACACTAGGTCTTACAGCTTTTGCTCGGCAAAATAAAATGTAACTTGTAATTGAATACCCATAACAGCGTCGGCAACCATTGCGAATTTTTAATATATAAAGGTTTTACTCTGTAAAAAATTCCAGATGAAATTACAGTAAAAAGTACGAGCACTCAGAGAACCGGTACTTTTTTTTTCTCCGTAAAACCCATTTTTCCGGAACCAAAAATGGATTTTATACAGTAATTTGATCTGGAATTTTTTATGTACTTCTCAATAACACCACAAAAGAAAACTTCAATTCATTAAATATTTTTTGTCGTTTCTTTAAATATTTTACTACTATATAATGTTGAATATATTAATATTTAAAGAAGTTTTCTGCTCAGACTAGTCCTTAAGAATAATCCTTAAGAAGTAGTTTAAAACATATTCACAGCTCTTAGTACATTCCTCAAGTCAACCATCATTGGCAGCGGTCAGTAAGTGGGTGGGTGTCCACCTTGTTCAGCTTGCGAAGGAACTGATGGTACGCGATATCGGTCTTCCTAAACTGTTCTACCGTAAAATGTTCGATTTTACGCGCAAGTTGTGACCAAACCGGGGTAGCCATCCCCTGTGCTGAGATCAAAATGTTTTCGAATCATTCTCAGGAATGTTTCCCAAACCGTCACAAATAGCCGATTGTGCTGCTGTTGTGCTACGTAAATAAAGTACTATTACAGGGTGCGTAGCGATTTTAAAAGGTGCATATTTTCGATTTTCGTTTTTAAAAGCCCTTAAAAATGCTTTTCTTCCTTGGGCGTTTTTAAAAAGTACTTAATTTTCCCTTTTCCAAAATGAGATTTTTCCTTTGCCATATTGATTTTCGCTACGAATTATGCAGAAAGACACTGTTCACATTGTTCTATTCAACGTTTTCACAATTAATTCAACCCCAATCTATTTCGACGTATCGTCAGTCTGTAGCTTATATAGTCACAAACTTTCCAATCCTACCTAATAGTGATTTTTTTGAAGTGCTTACAAATATTATTTGAGTGCTTGAAAAGTGCTTAAAAGGTGCTTATTTTTTGTTGAATAATTTGGCAGCGCACCCTGTATTACAATTATTATTAAATATATAGCATTATATAATCAGCTGCATGCATAGAAATTTAATATTTTTTTTCTGACAGATCATTGAATAAGACAGCTTTAATGTGTTTCGTTAAAAGCTTCTTCTTCTTGTTAAAGTTGATCTTTCTAAATTCATTAAAATGTCACTTATAACTTTCTTCCATTAAGACAATATTGCTACAAGTGATAAAAATCAACCACTTCTTATCTTCTTTCTTTGAAGTAAGTGCAGAAATTTTTAAAGGAAGTTCGGGTAAGTTACAATAGGGTATTAAGATTAGACATACCCTTACCGTTAATCTTCATCACCACACCGTAAATAATCTACAAATTACCGCTAATTCTCCAATAAAAACATTGCACTCTGTATTAAGTGTTTTTATACCGTTCACGTTTCTTAACAGCAAAATGGTAGAGAGCTAATGATCAGAGCACCTAAGGTCGGATCTTTTCTTTTAAATTGGATGACTAAATAATTTCGTTTGAAAAGATGGACGATAAAGAGAGAATTTTATAACTTTTTCCCTTCTTTTTTTCGCGCCAAATCGTGCGTATCGGTCAAGGGTGACCGACCTGTGTTTAACAGAATTAAGTTTCTACGGAAACTTTTGAATATTTAAAGGTATTGCATTTCCTTCGTTTTCTACAGAACTTGAAAATAATACCATAAAAACCGGCTACATCATGTGATGTTCCATTCCAGAGATTGTTTGTGTTTGTTCTGCTTAAAATTATAAGTTGATACTTAAGTGGGTTTATTTTTTGAATTTTTAAAGCAATCAGTATTGATATTGTTGTAGAACTTTTTCAACAGACTAAGCAGCTTACTTTAAATTTTCATTGATTTATTTTATTCAATGAACGCGTAAGTTTAAATAATTTTTTCTCTCAATTCTTTTTCCTCTATGCCTTGTAAACTAAATTTGGATCATAGCCTTTATATTGATCCAACTACTACTACCATTTGGGTAGTTCTCAAAGATGGTAGCATAACGCAGATCTAAACTTTAAGCTCTGATAAAAATTAAGTTTTTAACTAACAGCAAAATTTTTAGAGTAAATTTATTATTCGATCTAGTGACATGAATTGACATAAATTATTCCAAAAAATTTTCTATAAATTCCTTAAAAAAAAAATTCTTTTTTTTCAAAAAAGATGTCCTATTTTGGTCATTTATGATGTTAATTTAACAAATGCAGCACAAAAGAAAAAACAAACTAAATACATAATGTCTAGATGTTTGCAAATAAAAATAAGAGTATAAAGTTTAAATAGGATTATTCGGTAATATCCTTAACAAATGACAACAATTGATAAGTTCTATTTTAGTGTGTGAATCATTTTTAGAAAAGCAATTTTGTGTTTTGATGCATATTTAAAACTGTAACATTAAAAACCACGCTATTATTATAAATAAAAAAAATAAAATTAGTACTTAAAATTTATTTATCCATTCTTAAAATAATTTCTCAAGTATTTAAGTATTTTCTTATATTTTTATGTAATATTTCAATAACAAATTATTATTTTCTTTTACGTGATAAATAGAATTGGTTAAAAAATGTAATGTAATATTTCAATAACAAATTATTATTTTCTTTTACGTGAAAAAAAGAATTGTCTAAAAACTGCAACGTAGCAACGTTAATAGCTCTTCCCATTAGTTTGTGGTTTAAAATGGTCTGTTGTCCTAAAATTCGATGAAAAAAAATTGTAGCTTAAATTTTACTTAAATAGAAAAGTATATTGTGAATATTTAGTACTTATAACATAAATTATCGTATCAATGGAATTCAGAATTTGTAGCTTTTAACGTTATTGTTCTTACCTTTCGAGAAATGCCTGCATTTAAAAATTGATTTATAGAAAAATATAAAGAACTGAAATTTCTTGTTGATGTTATAGCATAAGAAATGTTGAAGAGTTTATTAAGTAATTAGAAATTGCAATTTTGTTGCTGTTGTTTTGAATTTTAAATATTTTCTTAAAACAAACTTCAATTTTGGCTTTATAATTGTTTTAAACTTTATATTTATTACAATTAGTTCAAATGTTTTTACATTAATGTAACGTAATTTGACATATCTTATGCAAATTAATTAAGTCGCACATCTTGCGATTTTTAAGTAAAACGTTCTTAAAATGGGAACAAATTTTTTTTTATAACCCATTTTAGCTTTTGCATAATTTTTAAAAAGCACGGCGAGCATTGGATTACAGATTATATTATAGCAATAATTGGAAGCTAATTTCATCGATCATATAAAATTTCATTTAAAATGAGCCCTTTAACATTAAGAAAAAAAATATCATTGAAAAATGGAATTTATATTTCATTAAAGACCCCCAAGAAATAAGCTAATTTTAAAATAAAACATTAGAAATTTTCTGCAGATTCAGCAATCTGTAATTTTTTACCCTAAAAAAGCATTGGTATACCTTTGATTTAATTCAAAAATAAGTTTTAATTTGGAAGTTAGAAACATATTTCCGCAATTAATGGAAGGTTGATATTATATATATTTATAAAAACTAAATATATATAAAAAAATAGTTTTTCTTTTTCACTTTGAAATAAAATTTTTGTTAAAAGTAATTTTGGATTTAAATCTGTTATACACTTAACAATTAAGTAAAATAAGCTAAATTTGGAACTCATTTTATCCTATTTTTAAACCCTGGTGGTGAAACCTGTAAAGTTGACCTTGTTTATTAGGAACAAGAACTGAATTAATCTTATGCAATAAAAAAGAGCAATCCCTTTGTAACCTCCCTACGCTTATTTCATACGTTGATAGCAGAAATACGTTAAATTTGTCTAGAAATGTCGTTAAGAGCAATCTTTAACCTTTTCAAGTTAACCCAGGAAAAAACTTACAAGACAATTTTCTAAGCCATTATGTTAAGCATTAAAATTTCACTGAATTTATAAAAAAGAATTAAGAGTTCATCTAAACCCCTTTATGAGTTTTCCATTAGAGGAAATTATTAAGTAATTTTGTAACGAACATTTGTAAGTACAAACAACAATATTAAATTTAAAATTTTGTAATGAATATAATGTTATGTTTTCTAAATTTTTATTTGTTCTAGTGTATTAATATTTTTACAAAAAATTATACATAATAAGTGTCTGGCATACATCTCTAACAAAATGTCCATATTGACTATTATACCGTATTGTTTGGCGCAGCATATCCTTACTTGGACTTTGTGCCATTAAACCCTACATTCAATCAATCAATCAATCAGTCCAAATTGACTACTAAAACAACGCACCACAAGTGGTCAACTTATGGAGGTTTCACTGTATATGTTCCACGTCTTCAGAGCGAAGAATATAAATGTGAGTTACTTATATATTCTTTGTCCAAAGTACTCTAATGAACTTAATTTTGTTTTGTCTCAAACTGAGTCTATGACACCGTTTGATTTTGTTATTTTCAGTGCGTAATGTCATTTGAGTTCTTGTTTTTGTGCCATTAAACTCTAAAATCAATCCACTTTTCAGGCTATTTCTTAGAGAAAATATTAAGGCTGAGATCTCCAATGTCGATATCAACTCAGTATACAAATGAAGATTACTGTATACGGTTTGAATTCATTTTTTCGCGTGACTTCATCTCGTGTGAGCTAACGGTTTCATTTTGTGGGTGAATAGTAAATAATCATTTTCAAGACTGCAAAAAGAACTATCTGCCAGACCGTGTCGACAAAGACACCTGGAAAGAAAACGATTTTCCCTTTTTTTAAACTTTCCCCATCGTCTGAAATATTATATATGCCCGAGTTTTTTTTCCTTCTTTGCTTCACTTCGTTTCTCTTATCTATTTGATTGAAGATTTTGATTTTTGAGTATCAGCTGCTTGCAAATGAGTTGTTGTTGGCAATTAGTGAAGAAAAAAAAAAGCTTCTGCAACTATCCTTTTGATTTTTTTTGTAATCAATATTATTATTTGTCAGCAGATGTTAAAATGTAACATAACACTATATTTTATCGAAAGTTTGCATCGATTGTATTGTATGAAATACCAATTATAACGTTAATAAAATATACGTTTTTAGGGGGACCAGGCTCTAAAATTTTAAACATTTTTGAGCTTAGTTGAACCGTGTTACAATGTAAATCAGTTTTTTTTTTACTTTTGATCTCACGATACAATGGCTCAACTCGAACCAAAATATGATATAGTTGAATCATATTACAATGTAATAAATAATTCTTATACTTGATTGCATGATAATAGTTAAGTCTTAACCTGAACATGGAAAAGTTGAGCGATGTTACGTTTCAAATTAAACCTTCTTACTCTTAACTCCTCGACATTATATGGAGGAACTAAAGCGGAAACGAGGTTCAACATTACACTTTAGAAGTGATTATTACAGTGAATTTTGACAAAATGTTCTTTGCTTTTTCTGACAGTCCAAATCTTGAAATCGGGCACAATTTAAATTAATCCTTTCTACACCTACATTAATCTTTCTTACCTAACAACTTGTCTGCTTTAAAAGGGGACTTTTATTCTGTAGGCTAGCAAACAATTACAGATTTCTTTTAAGATATCGAACAATATGCTAACAATATTGATACTACCGTACTTAAGCCTAAATTTAAATATCGTAATTTAAATTTTTTCCTTCTGAATAGTTTAAACATGCTATTTAAACAAATGCTATCACTAAACAATTCAAAAGACTTAATACAATCCTAATTCACAGTCCATATAATAATTAGCTATCAAAATAGTTACTAAATAGTATAAAGAAGTTTTTAAAAAGCTAACACTAATAATGTGAAACAATGCAAATTGTTTTGAAACTTTAAGGCAGGGGTCGCCAAACTTTTTTGATCATCGACCCCTATATAATTTTTCGAAATCTCCATCGACCCCCACAAAAGTAATTTTCTGCTAATTAAAATAAAACTCTATTAGATACTGTGTTTGTACATTTATTTTATGATTTTAAACATTTATTAAAGTAATAGTACATTGTGTAACAACAGTTTTATGAAAAATATATTAATATTGAAATTTAAATACCTTATTATTAAATATTAAGTAATTATGCATAAGTAGATATAATAAGTCAAGTAACTAAAGATTTACTGCTTCTTGATCAATGAGATGAGTGTGCCTGGTGCTTTTTTGCAAGGTTCGCTGTATTGGGTTCAAAATTGGTTAATTTTAATTTTCGTCAAAATTGGTCAATTTTGTAATTTTCGTAAAAAAAAAAATACAAAGTGTGCTATAGTTTTTTCGCGGGCTGTACTTATCCATATTATTAATGCTTACCTTCTTTTTTGTGCATTGATAATTAAAATTGATATCTAAACCAAACGAATGCTTTTATCGAAACAATAACTAATTATCCAAAACTATAAAAGTTTTAATAATGACACTGCAAATATTCAACAAAGTTTGCAAAGATAGCTGAAACTGCGTATGATATTTGTAACGTCGATGCTCGTCACACGTGACATTTGGACAAGCGCACATATGTCACGTTGACTGCGCTGAGTTCGTGCCACTGCGGGGTGGTACGTAAATACTTGTTTCACCCCAATAAATATACGTAGATTAATTTATGTTTTATAAAGAAACTGATATTGAGTCAATTATAAAAAAAAATTCACAAATTTTACATACTTAATTAGATATGTGTGATTTGCGTATTGAGAACTGTTTTTTTTTTCGACCCACAATCGACCCTTCCGATGCGGATCGACCCCTAATCGCCCCCCTGTCTCAGATCGACCCCCGCTTTTGTTAAATAGACCCCTGGGGGTCTATATAGACCACTTTGGCGACCTCTGCTTTAAGGTTTATCCAAGTTGTACCATAATACCATGTAATCAACTTTACACTATATTGAAGATACAGTTATTTTATATGGTATTATGGTTCGACACGCTCCAAAACTTCTAAACGTATATGAAAAATGTAGGTGCCAATAAGCTTTGATATTTCATGCAATTAGTTTCTATGAAATAGATGGTAGTTCAAAAAGTGTCGCAATGTGCCATATTTTATTTGAAAAGAAAACCCGTAAGCGATTTGATACGTAGAGGATTTTCAAGATCGTTAATTCTTTAAACTATCGAAGAATAAAGGAATATAATTGTCGAAACGCTGTTTGAAATTCTACTGAAATCCAGTAGTTAGCACATTGTTAAAAGTTTTGGGGCACACGGAACCATAGTATTGGTCAAATTGCTGCAATCTTAATGCGATGCGTAGTTGATTGTGCAAATTAAACTTGATTACTCGATGCAATGATTCAACAACAACGAAACTATGGTTCTATATTCTGTTGCAAAGTTAAAAGAAGAAATAATCATTATACTTATGGAGAGAAACTTGCTACATGTAAGTGCACGCCAAATGGATGCGAGGTTTCCAACGCGAACGTATATCAACAACGACAACGATCATTTAAAAAACTGATGAAAGAATAATAAATATTTTTTTCTGCAAACGGTTTTCTTCTACGGCGAAGCAAAAGTAAAAATTATTTTTCTCACACTTCATTTGTTAAGGGCCATTTTAAGTGGTCCAATCAAATCCAATACTGTTACAACGTCATATAGTTGTTTCTTTTTTAAGAGCTCCTTTTTCATCGAGAAGTTCTTTCTTTGTTTTCAAGTTCTCCTAATTTATTGAAATATGTCTCCAAGTCTAGGATTACAATATGACTAGCAAACTATTTTTTTTTTAATTATTCTATGATATATCGTAAAAGATAGCACGAATGAAAGTTTTGTCTGCTATGTTTAACTTTCAAAAACTTTTAGATTGCTTTTGAAAGCACATTTGTATAGTTCTATAACGAAATAAAACGGAACTATATGCATTCGCAGATGATTACTTAAATCCTAACACCGCAATATTCTTTTCATAACTTACAATGGAGTACAGATTCTAAGTTGAACCGATTTTTCTTTGTAAAATTTAGAAGCTAATTTTAATAAAATTTTTCTCATAGAAAACATAATTTCAATGTTTTGCTCTTTAACATTTAAAAGACAACAATTTAGCAAAACCTGTCCCCGATAACAAAGGATATAACTAATAGGCTACTTCATTAACATAATGATAAACATTAACCTGAAAGTTTTTTCTGTAATTCGAAAGAAACGAGATTGCAATGGAAGCGAAATGATCAGAGAAAGAGGCGCGTGCCAGTGTCAAATAATCCCAGAAGGCTATATATCATACATTTGGAGAGAGAATGAGGCACATTAATGCATGCCATCCCCGAAGCGGCTCATTAATCAGTCAAGAGCCTATGGACATTTTTCACTTGCATATTTTGCTCAGCAGCTGCCGCAAGTGCAAGAAAGCAGATGTCGTCATAACTTTAAGCGGCGCGTGCCACTGAAGAATTCTCTTATTATTTTTCCATAATTATTTTTCTCTTCATTATTGTTGATCCTTTGAATACACCTAGTTCAAGTGCATTTAAAGTAATTGAGAGCAAGAAAAAATGTATACTGCAATTTTTTTTTAAAAAATTCAACAATTATGTATTTTATTTCTACTTTTTTTAGATCTTAATTAAAAATAGATAGTTAGTTTTATAAGTACTATTTAATATATTTTCAAACTTTTCTTTTTTACAATGCCCACATGGGGAATGACCTTTCGTCTATCCAGGCATCTGAAGCCCGGGATTCGAACATAGAGCCTTTTTGATGCACGGCCAGTTTCCTGACCTCTACACAGTCTGGTCGGCTATATTTCCAAACTAATTTTACATATATCTGGCAGAATTATGTCGACTGTTCTACAACAAGACCTGAGTTAATTACAAACGCTATTCGTGTGTCCTCGAAAATAAGAAAACAATACTCGCTAGTAAAATTATTAAATTTTTTTTTCTTTCAATTTCGAATAATTTTAGTATACAAACTAAAATTTCAAAAAAGCAGCCTTAATTAGGCAAACAAAAAAATTATTAATGTATAACGTAATGAAATAAAAATTATTAACAGTCTGAGAGTTTCAGTAAAATTTGATCTTAAATTGTTCTTCTAAGGAAGAGGAGTAAAAAGTTCTGCAGGTAACATAAATTGTTCTGCAGTGGCTTCGACTGTTTTGAAACCATCGTCGCAGTTTTTAGAACTTTCTGTTTTAGGACATATAATGGGTGAATCTTCATTTAAAGAAGAATATTTTCCAACTTTATATTATTGTTGGTCCTTAGTTTAGTTAACTGAGTTTAATCGTATTTACATTAAATCATTTGAGTTTGAAAAATAAATTTTTAAACGTTTATACTGAGCCGGAATTATGTAATTACTACAGTACACCGAGTTCAAATGTATTTATTACATTCGTCAGTAAGAAAACTCCATTATACAATTTTTTTTAATTTTATTTTAGTTTAAAAAAATCTGAACATCTTTCTATTTATTTTTAAAATTTTTTTTTCGAATTTTAACCATATTAATATCATTTATTGTAAAGATTATTAAAGCATATCTAAACTGCAAATAATACGGCCGAATTATTTTTTTTAAACATAAAATGAAAAATAAAGTAAAGGAGCAACCAAATTACATTATTGTCTTTGTTAAATAAAAAAAGTTAAATCGTATTTAAATCATTTGAGAGTCAATGAAAAAGAAAAATTTGTTATTTTATTATATTTATAATATGTATCTGTTATGATGTTACATTGCGTGTTATTATGTTTTTGTAATAATTTGCTGTTGCGATTTTTTAATCATTGAGTGAAGTTTTAAATAACTGAAACAATTAAACATTACTTGCATTTAAATTCATATAATAAATACTTTACTACTTATTATTTCGAAAACTAAATTTAATACGAAAGAGTTAAAATAGCTGCAGTCAATTTTAATACAAAATAAATAAATTAGACTTTTAAGAAATTATAGTGTGAATTTTTGGTGTGAAATGGCTTAGCAAAAATGTAAAGTTATTAGCGAACTAAATACTTTCCATAAAAAAGAACAAGTAAGCAATGTGACACGAATTATATGTTTAAAAACGTTCCTCGAACAAAATATTTTCACGACCCTCCCACTATATATTATACCAAGCTAGCAGACATTGCAAAAAAATAAATAAATAAATAAAAAATATCCAAGATGCTTTCATTGTCACCAAAATTCTTGCTAATGATTATCATTCCTTTCTTGAACAAAAGAAACCGCCATCTTTAGTGACGTCACTTCTAATAAAACCGCTGCCAAAGTCTCAATTTCAAACAATGGTTCAAAAGTTAAAGATTCCGCGGGTGAAGAGTGAAAAAAAGAAGCAGCTGAAATGGACCAGCTGCAGTTGCAGTTAGACCCAGACACTCCTTTCAGATAAGGTATTTGACCGCTTTTAAAACATACCTCTACATAAATGGACATTTTGGTGGTTATGTCACACATTTTTTTTTATTAATCAGTCTGGAGGTCCAGCAGATGACATTGTTAGCAGAAATGGTATAATAAATTATTCTGGTTCATTATTTTGTCTAAACCTTTGATTGAGTTTCGTGGGATAGCAAATAATCTCAATTTTATTGTTAGCAAATATTAAGAAAAACTTAGCAATAAATTTTTACCACATTTCTTTTATATGTAATTCAATTTAATTTCGGTGCAGTCTATATTCATAAATTTTTGGAAACTATTGTCTTAATGCGTAATGGTTAAACGTGGAAAGTTATTAACCATAAAAGGTCCTAAATTGCAAATTGTTCAAAGAAATATCGCCTAATATAATAAGTCACTAACTAGAAACCTTTTAAAGTAATAATTATTGTATAGTTTGTGACACGTGTAAGTTAATATGTTTTTGTATACCCTTTCTTAAATCTTATGCCGAATTCTATTTCGAAAATTTATCAAATTATATTTTCTATTTCAAGAAAACTCTTAAAGTCATTTGAATGCAATTATCAGGTTATTTCAATTAAATTTTTATTCACTAATCAATTGAATTTCATTTTATTTATCAATTTATAGAATTTAAATTTATTCCTTAAATAAATTTCAATTCACTCATTGATTAAATTTCATTTATTATTTAAGCAATTTAAAATTATTCATTACGGAATGTTTAATTGATATATCAGTAACAATTCTATTGATTTATCAATTAAATATCAATTCACTTATCAGTTCAATTTCAATTATACTTTCAGTTCAATTTACTTTTTATTATAAGTAAAATAGAACCATTATATATCTTCAAAAAAATCTACCCCATTAAAATATAAATAGGGGGTTATTGAAATAGGGGGTGTAAATTGCCCTTATTTGATTGGATTGAAAAATAATTTTCAAGAACTGTTGAAGAGTTCTAGGGATGCAAGTCATTCTATATTTGTCATTGTTCAATTTATGCTTGTATAGGAAATAAAATAAAAATTCTGAAGTATTTTTTTGTGTTGGATTATGTTTAGTAAAACAGTTTTAAGTCTTGCGTTAATTTCGACAAAGCTATAATACTTTCAGATTCCCCTTGTTGTAAAGTAAATTTTTTGTACGATACAGAATTTTTTTCTTCCTAATTTGAAGCTCTAGTTTTCTTAAGCAGTTAAATAACTTTCGGAACTTTATAATTTAAAACTTTAAGTAATACCCTAATTGCCTTTTTTTAATTAAAGTAATCCGTTTGTAAATCTCATTTTCATTTAAATCTGTTTACCATTGTTATGTAAAAATTAAAATAACTGTCTTAAATGTACGTATTTTTTTAAAAAGTTGCTTAACATTCTGCAACTAATAATATAAACCAGCGATTCCCAATTTTTTTACGGCTATGGAACGGTAATTGAGCATTAATAACTAAAGTATATAAAGACAATTGTTAACATATCAACCTATAAAAGACTACGTTATTTTGAAAATATTTACTAAAAGGATTGAAATTTTTTCCTCGTTTTATTATTAAAAATCTTGTTGTTTCTAATACCATTTGCCAAATACCAGCAAACCTGCTGGGTGAAACCAAGTGAATTTAAGGCAGAGGGTGCGTTTTCGTTTTTTAGTGGCGCCATCTATGGCCAAGAATACGACTTCAGTCACACGCTCGTCACAGCCCGTTTATAGGTCGGACCCATTCATACATCCACATTTATTTATTCATCCACAGATCGTAATTTTGACCTGATCCAGAGAACGATCAATCTCCATTTCAGTACCCCCAGCAGAGCTGATCCGGAAATCAGAGCTGACCCGGCAGAGCTGACCCGGAAAAAATCCGGATTTCCGGATTTTTCGCTAACCGTAATCCGAAATACCGGAGATGGAAGGTTCAGACGTTTCAAAAAATCATTGTTCACAAAAGTTTCCGGAAATCAAATTTTCAAAGGTGGAACTTAAAAACACAGTTTATTTTATTTGTAAGGGAGAGCCAGATGCTTTATAAGCTTATATTCAAGATTAATATTCATTTTTTATCAGTAAATAGTTATTATAATCATAAACTCAAGAAAGACATATTTGTAAATTTCAATTACTTCTCCAGGTCGACATAGGTATATGTAAATGGTATAGGTATGCGTAAAATTTTAAATATATTTTAAGTAAACAAAGAAATATTGAGAAAAAGGAAAAAACCTGGTTTAAATTTTTTTTCTAATTTTTCGGTTTAAACTTTTTTTTTACTCAAGAAATTTTCCGGAGTTTTGACTTGGGCTTACAATCACCCCTGCCCCAGTGATATTGATTTGGATTGATGGGAACATGGAGGAACTTGGGGCCCGAGAGATTTAAATTGCACCAATCACCATTTACTGCAAGGAAACTCTTCGGCCGGCTTGGATAGAACTCATGAACGTTTGAATATGGGTCCAACCTCCAACTCCCTACCAACCAGGCTATCCCGAGCCATTAATAATCTTAAATTATAATCAACTATCGGGTTATATATCCGATAGTTGAATTCACAGTCGTGAAGCTGAATCTAGTCTTGTTATGAATTTGTTTTTTATGCATTAACATAAGCTTAAAATGAATAAAAGACGCCGAATTATAATTTTCCTTGAAATAGAAACCAGAAAGAATTGCTATAAATGTTGAAAGTCGCTATTAGGGAAACACATTTCTTTATTTGTTATCTAGTTATTTTATTTTGGTTTGAAAGGCCTGATGGAAAGTACTCATGCAACATTTTATAAATGCCTGTCCTTTTCATAGTTTATTCAATACATTATTATTTGAAAAACTATACATTTCCCCCCACAAAAAGTGTGCTATTTTTTTATTGGCATTTTACTTTAAAAAAATATTGTAAAAGCAACCAAAATATTTTAAGCAAATAATGGATTATTGATTGAATCTTAATATAATTACACATTTCAAAAATGTTTAAAAAAAAAGTCCGAATTCTCAAAACCCATTAACTTCTTCCACGGAACCCTAGGATTTTTGGGAACCGCTGACATAGGCAGGTATTAAAACCAACCGAGTTATTTTTGTTTGGTTTTATTTTGAAGCTCAGCGGCTATGCCTCTGTTTAGCCTGCTAGACATATGTTTCACATGATACCATGGAGATTTTTTTTTCACACCCATTAAAGCATTCATGAATATATTTTCACAGTCGCGTGTTCTGAGATAATTTATCAGGAAATTGCCAAGGCCATTTTTTTTTCTGGATATCTGAGAAAGATACATTCCAGTCGGACCGTTGAATGTTTGTATATTCTTCCATTACCTAAGCATGCAAAATACATAATCACACCTCTAAAACAATGCAATGTCACAAGGGAGGACATTTGTTTATTTACTTCGCAAACTTTATCTTCCAGATCCAAGAACGTGGAGTGAAGATGATGTGATCCAATGGCTATACTGGGCGATTCGGGAATTCAGTTTGGAAGGAGTGATCACGGAAAATTTCAGAATGAAGGGTAAAGATATGTGTTCGCTGGGGAAAGAATTGTTTTTGTCTTTGGCTCCCAGTTTTGTTGGCGAAATCTTGTGGGATCATCTGGACAGGCTCTTAAGAGGTAAGGCACTTTTTGAAATAGATTCTTATGTGTCTTACGTAAATTTTCCTCAGCGGAATATTGTCAAGCTTTACTATGATTTGTTTCTTATAGCAATAACTTGTAGTTCGATATCAAAGGTGAAAGACTTAAAATTTAAAAATCGACATTAATTCTCCTACTTTAGAAAGATTCGTCCTATAGTTCATCTATGCTCTAAACTATCACCCAATTCTCACACTTTATAAATATTCAGTTTTCAGTTGTCCTACTCTCACAATCATCACATAATTCTCACACTGAATTCAGTTTTAAGTTGACCTACACAGTTAATCATCACATAAATCTCGCACTTAATTTAGTTTTAAGTTGACATACTTTCTCACTCATCACTTAATTCTCGCACTTAATTCAGTTTTTAGTTGAACTACACTCACAATCATCACCTAATTCTCGCACCTAATTCAGTTTTTAGTTGACTTTCTCTCTCAATCATCACTTAATTCAGTTTTTAGTTGAACTACACTCTCAATCGTCACATAATTCTCACACTTAATTCAGTTTTTAGTTGTCCTACACTCACAATCATCACATAATTCTCGCACCTAATTCAGTTTTTAGTTGACCTACACTCACAATCATTACATAATTCTCACACCTAATTCAGTTTTAATTTGACCTACTCTCTCAATCACCACATAATGCTCACGCCAAATTCATTTCTAAGTTGACCTACACACTCAATCATTGCATAATTCTCGCACCTTTTTCAGTTTTAATTTGATCTACTCTCTCAATCAACATAAGTTCTCTCAATCATTGAATAATTCTCACATTTAAATATTCATTTTTTAGTTGACCTGAACCATATAATCATCTAATTCCCACACCTAACGAGTGTTTAGTTTTTAGTTGGCTTGCATTCTGCGCAGACCCAATTCAATTTTACAAATGGTTCCATTTTAAATTCAATGACATTTTGTTGCTTTGTTGATTACCCGAGATTCCTATTTATTCTGGTGAAACAGAAGACAGGTGACAATATTCTTATGGGACTATCATAAAATGAGAAGAAAAAGTAATATAGTTCTTCAATAATCTTTGTGCTCCTTTTTTCTTTCTCTTTTTTTGTGCTAATTCTTTTTTTTTTTATTTTATACATTTGCATGATAAAGAGCTCTTGTTTTTAGAAGGCACAGACTGATCAGGTTATGCATGCGTCATATTTTCTTAGCAATATTGGAAAAAGAGGCGTTACTTTTTTCTGATAAGAGATGTATCTATGCACGAAGGCACCTTCTTTATAAATTCGATGGGGGGAAATGTGTGCCTTAGTTCGTACCTCGTATGTTACGCCCTGTATTTAAATATCAACAAAACATTTATATTTCCTTTTGTTATCAGTCTAAAGTAAAGAGAAATAGTGATATTCAAAATAGAATGTTAGATATTTTTCGCTGTTTTAGACGACACTAGCTTATAAAATTTTCTTAAAATAATTAATTTGCTTCAGTTGAAGCGATTAAATTGCTTTATTATAAAAATATGGATTACCTTCAATGAAATTGAAAATGGTGATATTATGCTAATTGTAAAGTTCTACTTAGAATAAAAGTCTGAATTATTTAACGTATTAAAAAAAACTATCGAAAAGATAATATAAAATAAATTTACAGATTAAAGTTAATTTTTCATATAATTTCTGTTTACAAGGCTGCTTTTTTTTAAAGAAAAAATTTTAAACATTAACACTTAAACATACTAAAGATTTTCACTGATTAGTATATGCATGCTTTTCGTTACTTTTTTAACTTATAGTTGGTTAGTTAGAGATTCGATTTCAAAAGTATCACATTTACTGGCCTGCTCATCGCACCAAGTGATAAAAATTTTCAGTGGCAAGTTATGCTATTCCCCTAAAACTCTTTGCAAATATTCATCTCCCTACGTTATTCTAAACCGCAACATGCACGGGATTTGCACAAATTTTTTTAAAAAAACGTTACCATAATTAATTATTCAATGTAAACAATTCCACATAATCAATGCTCTCTGACACTAAGAGTGTCGTCATTGGCTAATCTAAATCAAGAATTATCAAAGTAATTATTATCGGCATATTTCCACGCGATTGCAATAGAACATGCCTTAAGCACCCTTCTACAAGTAAATACAGAGGTTGATTCTAATGCTTAGGCAGGAGCCTGTGCGTATATAATTAATTACTACAAATAGTACCTCAAAAGAGATATCTTATTATACCTTTATTATAAACTTACCTTTATACACTTACCTTTATTATACTTATATACCTTAATGTTCCTTTATTATAATTATTTAATCATTCAGAGATGATTGTGCTCCGGAAAAAATCAACACGCCTTAAGCACTCTTCAACAAGTAAATAAAAAATGTTGACTCTTATGCTTAGGCAGGAGCCTGTGCTAATATAATTAATTACTACAAAAGGTTCCTCAAAAGAGATATCTTATTATTCCTTCATTATACACTTACCTTCATTATACCTATACCTTCATGTTCCTTTTATAATAATTTACACATTCGGAGATGATTGTGCTCCGGAAAAAAATCCGGATTTCCGGATTTTTCGCATACCGCGATCCGAAAGTTTCCGGAATACAAGGCCCAGAAGTTTCAAGAAATCATCGATCACATTTATGTATAAAAATTCTTGTATATTTCATTTAAAAATATTAGAACTAGAATTTATATTTGGCATCTCTATCATTGTTAATATTTTTTCTGGTAGAATAATAAATATGATTAAAGATAAAGGTAAACTTATGCATAATCATTCATTTAAATTATGCTGCATATAATTTATTTAGAATTTCATGTTTTGAAAATATCTATGATTTAAATTTATAAAGACATTGATTCTTTTGAAATGCGTTATTAAAGATTTTACTCAAGAAATTTTCAGGAATTTTGAGTAGGGCTCACTATCACCCCTGAACATTAACATTTAAACTTCCTGACATTCTAACTTACAAATAACACACATGCTTTTCGTTACATTTTTAATTTACAGTTGGGTAGTTAGCAATTCATACAGACAAATAAATAATCTTACAAGTCAGCAATTCAATTCGCAAGTATCGCATTTTCTGGATTAATCCCGATTATGCGATAAAATTTTTCAGTGACATCTCTAAAATTCTTTGCAAATATTGTGTTAAAATTACGTCATTCTAAAGCGCGACGTTATTGTAAAGAAAGAAAATTATATTTTAAAGAATCGACGAATAAACTAAAATACTAATTTTTTTTTTTAAAAGAATTGTCAACGGTAGCTGTTGGATTTAGAAAATTGTTGACATTTTGTTTTCGCTGCATAGGAATAGCACAAAAATTAAAAATCTTTTTTTATCATACATAATTATTCAATTTAAACAATGCCTCATTGTTAACGTTCTCTGACGCTAATATCGAAGGCATTGAATAATCGAAATCAAGAATTCTCAAGGTAATTATTATCAGCATTTTTCCACGCAATTACAAAAGAACAAGCAATAAACACTCTTCTATAAGTAGCATTACAAATAGATGCAAAGGTTGGGTCATATGGCTTGGCACGAGCCTGTCCCTACTTCATTAATTACTACAAAAGGTACCTCATAAAAAAGAATGGTCCATGCTAAAGAAAAGAAAAACACTAACTCAAGAGAGATGAATTAAAAGTAAAATAATAAAATAAATATATCCTTTGTTCTTTGATTGTTGTCAAAAAGTGTGCTTTAAAAGGCGGAGGGGGTGGAAGAAAGGGATGGTGCTGCATTTAACGTTGTGATAAGTTAGATCTCAATCGTTCGATTCGGCCTTCCAGCGAAACACAATAATTATTGTTTGTCGCTCCCGTGTCGCAAGTTCTGCCAATTGTTGAGCTCTGTTATTTGCTTCAATCCAACTATCTATCTACTACTACCTCTACTTTGGATTACTCATACTTAATAATCGCGCTTCAACCTCATAAAGTTAGGGTGCCATGCTTGGAATGACCGATATAGTGTGGTCTCCCTTCTCTCAAGCGCAGACGATTACGAGCGTTTCGAATTTGTGGATTGTTCTAATGAAGAAAAGGCGGGAATTTCGTTCTATGGTATTCTAAGGTTGAATAATAAAAAAAAAGGCGATTATGAGTCATTTTCCACTTTTCTGGTATTGAATGTCTCATTTACATACTATTAATCTCAATTTATGTGATATTTAATAGCATGAAAAGAAAGAAAGGCTTTAGATTGGGAAAGAGCTTGCGAGATCCAGCTGGTTAATAATCAATTAAGGAGAGATATTTAATCTTTTTTTTCCTTTCTTTTTAATCTGAAAAGAAAAACGCATGAATTTCGAAATTTAAAACAGTATAATTGCTTTTAATACGCACTCGTCTTTGTAGTATTAACATTATAGTATTTGTTAGGCAATGAGAAAAGGAAATGTATATATATGTAGTTGACTAAATACTACAAATTATTGTTAGAGTTATTTATTATCATTCTAGTATTTTAGCATCGATCAAAAGAGAACAGAAATCGAACAACAGTTGAAGTCGACTTTAAAATAAATAAGTATTATCTTGCTTTCATGCAGTTTTACTGGAAAATTTTACATATTTAAATCTTTTCGATATTTCAAAACGTTATAAGCAAAGCTTGCATAAATCATTCATATTTATTTTCATGCTATTTTTTAAAGAGTGGTACTTAAGGAAAAAGTTGAAAAGTTGGTATTTTCCTAAATAACAGTATTTTTAAAAATATTTGATTCAGTGAAGATAATTTAATTTAAATCCATGATTGATTTTGAACGAAAGCTAGATACACGCAACGAGCTAGATACACGCAACGAGCAATGTTTATTTTAGTGTGTAAAAAGGAGAAGCATTGTCCTCATATCAATAAAATGTGAGTGCTTACTTTCTTCTGTGAGCGACCGTATATCCTTAACTACAGAAATAATGGCAGTTATACTTGTTATGACTTAAGTGCAAAATGTTTTTACTTGCTGTAATTTACCAATTAAATTATTCGTTTAGTTAGAACGAATAATGTAATTGGTAAAATCCTTAAAAAAAGTACTATTGCTGTTGTATTTATTAAATTATTTGCCTCGTACTAATTAATTTATTTTAAAATGTAATAAAATGAAGGACTTTTTTATTTCGGACATCACGAAAATTTACAATCTATACTCGAACTTAGACAATAAACAAAGGCTACATTATCATCCAGATGCTTGATATGTGTGTTGTTATTAATATTTAAATATAAAGTGGTTTTAAAAATTGAAATAATTGCTGTGTTAATTGACATTTATCGGTTTAGAAGTTAAAAGTTAAAAATAAAAATTATTTTAGAGCGAAATTACAAAGTTTTTTTAGTGTGATCTTCTTTTTTGAAAAAATAAATACAAATTATTATTGTTATTAATTTCGTGTTTTAATACCTGTAACGATATCAACATTATTTTTTTCCACAGTTGCAATAAGGGCAAGAGAAGGTGCAGTTTATGATATGTCATTTTAGCAACTCTTCTAATTACTTTTCTACACATTTAAAATGTAAAGTAAGACAAACATGTTTACATAAACAAATGTGTAATGGTAAAATTAATTATAATTTTCCTTCTTTTGGCGGCAAATAAATTGCGTAAAAGAAAGCTAATAAAAGAAAAAAAGAATCAATCCATTAAAACTTTTAGTGTTATTGTATGGTATATTTTATTTCTATTTCAATTTATCTCTTGTAAACATTCTTCTTAAAATGGCTATTAAAAGATTTTTCTAAATGTACCTTAACTTTTATTTCATTCATAAATCAGTTCATTGTTCATTGTAGACATTGAAAATGGTCGAACAGGCAATCCAACAAATCTTGAACTGCTAACAAATAACGGGTATGATGTCATACCAGAAATGGAAGAGTTTTTCCCACAAGACTACTGTTACGCACCGCTCAGAGATTCAAAAGTAACACCAGTATTGAATGGGACAAATCCGATATCACCGGCGATGAACGGTGCTAATCCAATATCTCCATCAATGAACGGTCCAGCGACCACACCAATCCCGGGTAGTCAGCCACCTTATATAGATGGTAAGTTCTTATGTTCCATTACCATTTCTTTCATTCATGTCCTGTACTGAGATTTTTCTGCATTCAATTAAAAAATCTATTTTATCCAATACATTGTTAGAAATTTCTAGCCACCTTATATAGATAGTAAGTTTTTATGATCCATTATCATTTCGTTCGTTTCTTGTCCTGTACTGAGATTTTTCTGCATTCAATTAAAAAATCTATTTTATCCAATACAATGTTAGAAATTTCCAGCCACCTTATATAGATAATAAGTTCTTATGTTGCATTATCATTTCGTTCGTTTCATGAACTGAGATTTTTCTGCATTCAATTAAAAAATCTATTTTATCCAATACAATGTTTGAAATTTCCAGCCACCTTATATAGATATTAAGTTCTTATGTTCCATTATCATTTCGTTCATTTCTTGTCCTGTACTGAGATTTTTCTGCATTCAATTAAAAAATCTATTTTATCCAATACAATGTTAGAAATTTCCAGCCACCTTATATAGATAGTAAGTTCTTATGTTCCATTATCATTTCGTCCATTTCTTGTCCTGTACTGAGATTTTTCTGCATTCAATTAAAAAATATATTTTATCCAATACATTGTTAGAAATTTCTCGGAAAAAGTGGTTAAATAAACAATTTATTTAGTTGTCATTTTACCATATTCAAACAAAGTAGTCAAATAACCGCAAATAAGATGGTATTTAAACTGTTAAAAAACCGTTTATTAACTGCTTTCAGCTAATACGGTTAAAGAACCAGAATTTTATCGCATCAACTAGGCTCAATGAAGCCACTTAATTCCTTGCTGATGGATATATATTATAGCCGAGAAGGCTAATCTGTCAATTTCATGACAGACAGAATTGAGATATGAATCCCAGCGTTGACACCACAATATTTCCTCTATTCCCGTCGCCACATGAAAAGTCTCTCCTGCACTGCCAAATTTTTGATCCTGGATTATTAGAATACGATGCTCTTATTTACGCATAGATGGCAGCACCATGTCCAGTTCCATTTTTTTGCGGTTTTGAAACCATGCTAGTTATAAATGGTTAAAAAACAGTATAGGTTTCGTTTTTTTTTACCGTACTAGTTGTAAACGGTTTCAAAACCGTAAAGGAAAAAAATGTTCTTTACTGTAAATTTTACGATTAATTGGATGAACAGACTGTTGCCGGTTATTTTACCGTAATTTTTAGAATGAAAATTCTGACAGTGTATCTATTCTTAATTGTTATCCAAATTAAAAATAAATAAATAAAAAAGACTTTCGTCTAGATGAAAAGAATTTCCTTTTTAGATAATTTTAACAATGGGTATAAAAATTCAAAATAATGTTTGATTTGTTGAGTTGCATTGTTTGATCCTCACGTCTTGACAAAAAATAATGAGTTGTCGGAATTTTAAACAAAAATTTTAACAATGTTAAGTTTCATAATGATTTATTCATGTATATTCTTTTTATAACATTTTTCTTCATCCAATTAAGTTTCAATTTATTTTTAATTGCTGTTTAAACAATAAATTGCAAAATAATAAAACTGGAAGAAAATTTTCCCTTCCGTTTGAATACAAAGAATTCATTTTAATATTTAAAGTTTTAACAATTGGGGAAAAATCAAATTATTGTTAATTTGTGAGTTATATCATTTGAATGTCACGCATTGGGGAAAGAAATTAAGAATTAATCAGGATTTAAAAACGAAATTTGAGAAGTGTGAATGATTACGCAATGATTTTGTTCATTTATATTGTATTATATTTGTTCGTATCTAAATTTATTCAGAATCCAATTAAGTTTCAGTATTTTCTTAATTTCTATTCAAATAACAGATAGAAAAAATTAAATAAAAATGAAATTTGCCATTCGTATGGAAACAATGAATTTTATTTTAAGATAATTTTAACAATGGGAATAAAAATCTAAATAATGCTTGACATGTTGCATTGTGTTGTTCAATTGTTATTCCTTGCAAAAGAATTACGAATTTATAAAAATTTGAAAATAAAGTTTGAAAACTTCGTATATTCCATTATGATTTGTTCACCTATGTTCTGTTTCTAAGATTTTTTTTTTTGCCTTCAATTCAATTTCAATATATAATTAATTAATTTGATAATCAAATATTTAATAATTTCAAAAAACTAAAATAAGAAGAATATTTTGTTTTCGTTTGGATACAAAGAACTTTAATTTCATAATTTTAACAGTGGAATTCGATTTGTTGAGCTGTATTGTTTAATTCTCATACCTTGCCAAAAATCCAGAATTTATCAGTTGGACATTGATTTGGATTCTGTACGTCGTCTTGAATTTCCAATTTGTTATTTCATAACGGTTTGATCTTTTGTTACAAATTTTATTTCTCTATAAAAGCGGTACCCAAATGGCGTTTCAAGGAACTCTATGGTTCCATGGAAAGGTCACAGGGGTTCCGAGAGTTAGGAACCCTTTATGATATTCGAAACTTGTAATTAAATTTATATTCAAATAATAATCCGTTTAATGCTTCTGTTATTTTATGAGATTATTTAATTGAAATGCTTGTGAAGAAAGAAATTTCAAAACAATGTTTTTTTTAATTACAATAAAATGAATGTATTATGAAAAGGATATATGCATTTGTTAAAAATTTTTGTTGTATTTTTCGATCGAATAAAAATAACCAAATTCAACAATGAAGAGATATATTTCTATAATAACCATTCTCAACGTTTATTTTCATCGTATTTTTCGATCGAATAAAAGTAACCAAATTCAACAATGAAGAGATATATTTCTATAATATCCATTCTCAACGTTGAATAAAAATAACCAAATTCAACAATGAAGAGATATATATCTATAATAATAATTTTCAATGTTTATTTTCATCTTATTTTTCGATTGAATAAAACAACCAAATTCAACAATGAAGAGGTATATTTCTGAAATAACCATTCTCAACGTTTATTTTCATCGTATTTTTCGATCGAATAAAAATAATGAAATTCAACAATGAAGAGATATATTTCTATAATAACCATTCTCAACGTTTATTTTCATCGCATTATTCAATCGAATAAAAATAACCAAATTCAACAATGAAGAGATATACATATTTCTATTATAACCATTCTCAACGTCGAATAAAAATAACCAAAAACAACAATGAAGAGATATATTTCTATAATAACCATTCTCAACGTTTTTTTTCATTCTTTTTCGTTATTTTATTCCTTCTAAATAACGGAAACTATATTTTAGGTTAGGCATGAACTAAAATAAAAAATAGGAACTAGACTTGTGAATTCAAATGTCTAACATAAAACCCAATTTAAAGACTAATATTGATAAAACGATTTATAATGAAAAAATTTCAACCTTCATTCATTTTCTAAATATTTTACTAATTACAAAAATTTAGATCATTACATATTGTCAAAATAATTAATAGTCCTTCTTTTAATTGATGTGTTGACGACTGCCGATGAAATTTATTCATTAGGTCTCACGGTTCCATCAAGAGAAGGTCGATCATTAAGGGTTCCACAGTTGAAAAAAATTAAGAACCGTTATAACATTTCAGATAAATAATATTTAATCTCTGAAATTTTTGTTCAAATTTGTTTGAACTTTCATAAAGAATTATGTTGATACCTATTATTTGTTTAAGTGCGATATTCTGGCATGTGGGCTTCATTTAAAATTATAATACAGCCGCAAACTTGTAAAATGCTGTTATAATATAATTTAAAAAAAAATGAAAGTTTAAATTAATAAATATGAATTGTTAGAAAGTGTTTTTAATATTTTTTTCCTATATTTTCTATTACTTATCACTCTTTTTCAATTAAATAAACTTTATGTAATTTAAATAAAATTCATTGAGCGGTTTTATTTTTATGTATAAAATGTTAAACATTTTTATTCAGTTTTTATGTGAAAAATACGAAGATATATTTTTTGTCCACAATCTTTTATTTGTTGCAAAAGCGTGACACAATATTTGCACTTAATTTATCGTTACAAAACAATTTTTTTTTTTAGAGAAATATTTTCGTGACAAATACAAAATATTTAAGCTCTTTTTTGTATCCTGTATTTTGAAAATGTCAAAACTGTAAATTCAATGTCAAAAGTGTATCCTTGTTCATTGATAATTTGCTACATTTGAAACAAACTTCTCTTTTTATCTGGTCTGAGTCATTTGAAATTCATTTTATGCTTAATCACTAAGGCTGATTCTATTTTATATAAAACTTTTTACAGATTTCTTTTAATTGACTTGGAAAAATAAGTGTTGCCAAGTTAAGATAAAGATTCTTAAGTTTTATTGAATTTAAAGTAAATAAATTAAGTAAAGTCAATACTATTTTGGATTATGAACTAGATAAAATTGCGTATTGTATTTTTGGTGTTATGCATTATTGGATGTGGATTGTCAAATATAAGTACTACATCATGTTCTGTTTTTGTAAAAAATACATGCCCTAGCCAAACTTATTCTTGTTGAGTATTATAATTTTCGACCCCTTATTACAACGCTATAAAAAATTTCTGATCAAATTACGGCATGAAGTATCGGAACTTCAGGTTCATCATCCGTAAACTCCATTTCGAATTTTTTCAATGGAATAAATGTATACTGTTAGAAAAATTCTCGGAATTTTCTTTTAAATAACAATTTATTTAACTGTTATTTTGCTATATTCAAACAAAACAGTCAAATAGCCATAAATAAGATGTTTATCAAACTGTTAACTGTGAGAAAAACCGTTTATTAACTGCTTTCACCCAATACGGTTAAACAAATAGAATTTTATCACACCAACTAAGCTCACTTAATAAAGCCGATTAGTTACGTACATGTTATAGCCGAGAGGGCTAATCTGTCAGTCTCATGACCGACAGAAGTAGGGTTCGAATCCCAGCTTTGACACCAAGATATTTCCTCCGATTCCCTTCAACTTATGTAGAGTTTCCAGTGTCCTGCACACCCCAATTGGGATCTAGCACTTTCCAATTCCAAATACATAAAGAAAAGCCTAGCTCTTATGTGCAGTTAAATTTCTTTTTTACGGTTTTGACATCGTGCTAGTTGTAAATGGTTAAAAAACCGTATTGTTTTGTATTCATGATTTTATAACTCTATTACTTGTAAATGGTTTCAAAACCGCGAGGATAAAAAAAATGTTCTTTACCATAAACTTTACGTTTAATTGGACACCGTTTATTTTACCATAATTTTAGAATGAAAATTCTTACAGTATGATTAATCGTTTTAAGATACAACAAAATTTGTTTCTTAACTTAGCGTTTTAATTGTACAATAAAATTTCCTTCGCGTGTTTAGCTTTTTTCATGAAGTATTTTTAATTATTTTTATTTTTTTGATCATTTATTTATTCGCATTGATGTATTAATATGTATTTAAGTTCCCTGCTTTTTTAAACTATCATTTTACCATCATGAAAAAAAAAAAAAAAATAAGTAGGCACAGAAGTATTATAAACGACTATTTAAACGTAAATTTCAGCGTATATTTATTAAATATAAGAATACTCGCATTTAAATTTCATCAACAAGAAAAGTCACACCAAATATTTCTTTAACATTCGGTGTTAAATTTTCTAAATATCTGTTTATATTACTAACTAACAAACAGTAATAAGAATTTAGAACAATTTTTGAAATATTTTAACATTAAAAGTGAGGACTGAAAATTTTAATTATTAGTAACTTTAATGTTGAGAACAAATATGTTTTTTAAAATACATTATCAGCAAGTCATATTTTTGATCAAGAGCTAAAATATACACCAGGTTTTAATAAAAACTAATAAATGAAGGTAAATTTCCAAACATTTTAAAAATATGGTTATAAATTAGGAATTATTTCATACGCTAAAATTCTCAAAAGCTTTATTTTATACATTAATCTTGAGTAACCTAAATTTGATTAAATCTCTTAATATTAAGCACAAACAAGTTCAAAAAATAAAAGTAACATCTCTAACTAAGAAACAAAATGTGTTTTTTTTTTTTTTAATGCTGACTAACAAATGAAAATGATGTATATTCGGATATTTTAAAATATTATTTTACTAAAAATAACGAACAAGTAGTATTACTACTCTCAAATTTTGAATAACTTAAACTTAATTGAATATTTAAATACTGGAAACACACAAGTTTTAAAGAAGTATGAACCAGATAAGTAATTTTCTTGACTGAAAGGAAAATTTTTTTTCTTCTTTAGCTTCATTTTATTTACTATAACCAGATTTATTTCGGATTATTCAAGAGATTTAGCACAGTTTTTATAAAAATCAAATATTCATTTTTATTTTTATTTGTTATCAAATGTGGAGTATGACAAAACTAAATAATAAGTATGACAAAACTAAATAATAAGTTTGTCAAAACTAAATAATAAGTATGACAAAACTAAGTAATAAGTATGACAAAACTAAATAATAAGTGTGACAAAACTAAATAAGTTTGATAAAACTAAATAATAAGTATGTCAAAACTAAATAATAAGCATGTCAAAACTAAATAATAAGCATGACAAAACTAAATACTAAGTATGACTAAACTAAATAATAAGCATGACAAAATTAAATAATAAGTATGACAAAACTAAGTAATAAGTATGACAAAACTAAATAATAAGTATGTCAAAACTAAATAACTATGTCAAAACTAAATAATAAGTATATCAAACTAAATAATAAGTATGACGAAAACTAAGTAATAAGTATGACAAAACTAAATAATAAGTATGACAAAACTAAATAACAAGCATGACAAAACTAAATAATAAGTATGACAAAACTAAATAATGAGTATGTCAAAACTAAATAAGTATGTCAAAACTAAATGATAAGTATGACAAAACTAAATAATAAGTATGACAAAACTAAATAATAAGTATGACAAAATTAAATAAGTATGTCAGAACTAAATAAGTATGACAAAACTAAATAATAAGTATGAGGAAAACTAAATAATAAGTATGACAAAACTAAATAATAAGTACGATAAAACTAAATAATAAGTATGACAAAACTTAAAAATTAAGAAGAATGAAAGATAAAAAAGCTACATAAAAAAAAAGGCAAATGCTCATCCCCTATAAACAAATGACAAAACTAAATAATAAATAAGACAAAATTTTAACTAGTATGACAAAACTAAATATTTTTCTTGACTTGAGGAAGAAAAATAAACCTCCAACATTTTTTTTCTTTCTGTTTCATTTTATTCACAGTAACCAGATTTATTCTTGATTATTCAAAAGATTTAGTACAGTTTTCATCAAAATTCATAGTGTATTCCCTAACACACCTTTTCCTTCAATCTTTCTCATTCATTCACACCGAATTTGATACGGAAATATACTCCAACGATTCATTCATAGAGTTCATTACCGCTCACTATAAAAAAAAATCTTTTCAAAAAAAGATAAAAAAGAAAGACAAATGCTCGCCCCCTACAAACAAAATGTGGGGGAGTTGACACAGTGGAGGAGTTTCCTCAGCTTCCGGCCGGTGATCACCTGCCACAAAAGCCAGCCCGCGACCGGAAGCGGTGGAGGAGGGGAGGACCCAGAAAGGGGTGAAAGGTGCTTTCAAGTCCACCTAAACTCCGGAAGCGGAGTTGAGAGGAAACTATCAAGAAGTAAGCATCATATTCGGTTTTGCCACAGCCTTGAGTCTGGCGAGTTTTCAGTAGCTGTGGTGTGCGTTTCTCTTGGATATGATTCTAGCCAAGATCGCGTGATTTGGAAATAAATAGCCGTTTATTTTCCTTATCAGATGTTCTACTCTTCATTGTTATAATTTTGGGTAAGTTTTTATTTATTTTTATATTCTACACCGTTTTTACTTAAGTTAGCAAACGATTTCCTGGTGAATTATTTGGATCGAGATTAAGTTGGCGTAGGAATTAAGAACGATAATACTGGATTTTAATGAATTGTGTGAATTAATTTTTGATCTTTTTATTTTTATGAATTTTTCCTGGTATATTTTTAGTTCTTGAAGAATTAAAATATTATGTGTAACTTGGAATAACTTGGACTTATAAAACAAACTTGGACTTATTAGAATAACTTCGTGCCTTTCCGCTAACATTCTGAAAAGGCAGTAGCTCAATTCCTAAAACTAACTTCACTATTTTAACTATTTATAAATTACGAAACAAGATTGTACTTTCTTGATTGAAAAAAAATATTAACGTTTCAGCTGTAAAGAGAAATTTTTTTTTAAGGAGGCTTATACTTGGTCTCAGAGTTTATGGAGTAAATCTGCAGCGCTACCTTCATAAATCCAAATTTGTTTGCAGAGAGATATTGTTATTGAGAAAATTTAGCTTAATGTACCATATTAATGTAGCAAAGCAAAAAAATTGTGTTTTATACAAAGTTGTGTTTCAACAAAGAGGAAAAAATCTTTATATAGTAAAATTCTTTAACATTTATACAATAATATTTAAGGCAAAGTGGAATAAGTCTTTTTATAGCAAAAATCCTTTATACAATGATACTTGAAACAAAGTGGAATAAGTCTTTATATAGCAAAATTCTTTTATACAAAGATACTTAAAACAAAGTGGAATAAGTCTTTATATAGCAAAAATCCTTTATACAATGATACTTAAAACAAAGTGGAATAAGTGTTTCTAAAAATCTTTAATCAAGTAAACAGTGATATAAAATATTTTTTTCTTTCTTCACTTTTTATTTATTGTAATGGACTCTCAACTCAGCTTTATAATTTAGAAAAAAAGTTTTTGGAATATATGAAAAATGAGCCTCAGCAGTTTTCGCTTCTTAAGTCTTTTTCTTAACATTTATCATTTATTCAATTAATTCCTTCGGCACATAATCTGACTTTAAGCTTGAATTAAAATTTCTTTTTTGATGTAATATATCATAAACATGTCTCGTAGAAAGATTAGATACTACAAATGTATATAATCAGAATCACTAACGTATAATTTTAACTCATATTTATATATACAGGGTGCATAGCGTTTTTAAAAAGTGCTTATTTTCGATTTTCGTTTTTAAAAGCGCTTGAAGGTGCTTTTTTCATTGGGTGTTTTTAAAAAGTGCTTAATTTTCCCTTTTTCAAGATGAGATTTTTCCTTTACTATGTTGATTTTCGCTTCAAATTATGCAGAAAGACGCAGTGCACATTGTTTTATTCATCGTTTTCAGAATAAATTTAACCCCAATCTATTTCGGCTTATTTTATTGCCAGTCCGTAGCGTATGAAAACGCCATTAGTTTTACATGATTCAAAATTTCATGATTTTTGACAATTGTCAAAAACAATGCCAAAAGTTTTTTTTTTTTTTTTGACAAGACGGTTAAAACAAGGAAAAACCGTCAATTGCCAAAAACTTTCCAACCCTGCCTAGTTATATTTTTTTAAAGTGCTTAATAATATTTTTTGAGTGCTTGAAAAGTGCTTAAAAGGTGCTTATTTTTTGTTGAATAATTTGGCTACTCACCCTGATATATATGTATTGTGGTTTTTTTAATATTGTCAATGAAGTATCTTTTAAGACATATTTTAATTCACTCAAATGGTTGGTTACCATCTGCTTCTTAAAAAATAAAAAAATTTCTATTGCATAAAAAAATTATACGCACTTGAAACAAGGTTTCAATTATTTCTTTTCAATCAATCTAGATCAGATTCGCGTATAAACCAGCTCAACCGGGAAAATGTCCCGAAACCTTATGGTTTTTAAATTAAACCATGTTGTAGTGAACCATAGAGTATCATACAATCAAGACGTATAATCAATTTGAATATAGATTAACTTGTGTAACGTATAATTAATATATGTATACTATCCTATTACGTAACATCGATTTCAACAAAGATTGATTAGTATAACGTATAATCAATATACGTATACTGCAGTTTAACATAATATAAGTATATTGATTATACGTACTAACCAAGATAAATTTACATGTTTCAACTTCGCACCATATTATGGTTGCAGAAAATTTGAGTGATATTGTTTATAATTGTAGTAATTGCTCTGCAATATAAATTCTTTTCTTAATTATCTTTAGTAATAACAATAGTATTAAGATATTCTTAAGAATGCCCAAATATAAATGAATCAATACAATTAAAAGTTAGTGGCACAGCACTGTAAAAGAAAAATGTAGCACTAAAGCTTTAGCAAAAATATGTCTTAATAGCAGCGAAACAAATGTAATCGAATTTGAAGACCCCATGTACTTATTGTGTATAGTGGCATCCTCAGAATTGTAATAATTCTGAGAATCCATCTTCATTTGTAAAAATAAACATGGCAAAAAAGGGTTGATTACCGATCTGAAGACATTCTTTATTTGTGAAATAAATTTGCAATGAAAATAAATGTAGTGAACTTTTATCGAATTAAAATTTATTTTTGGATATTTGATTGATATAAACGTTTTGAACTTTGTCACATTTGAGGATGATGTGCCATTTAGACCCTATTCAATGTTGAGCACCTGAATATTCAATGGTTTTTGGTATATGGTTTATTCAATGATACATGGGTTTTCGAATTCGACTATTTGTTTCGAAAATCTTTGTCACATTTGTGCACAATTTTGAGAAAAGTGTTTTTATAATGAAGATATCTTTCTAAGTAATGCGAAGATCTGTAGAGGATGGAAATAAGTAGCTTCACTATAGGGAGCCATTTTAAAAGAAATTTGAAACCATTAATGGACCATTCAAAAAAAATAATTTTTTTTTATCGGTAAAAGGGATCCTTGGCAATATATTTTATGGTAGAAACCAAAAATTGGGAAGAAACCTTCACCAAGAATTTGGATGAGAAAATGAAACTTTCCCGGAATGTTTATTTTGGAAAACAGAATCAATGACGTCTTAAATTAATAATTTTTAACTAAAACTCCTTGAAGAACATGTTTTTTGTATGTCCCCCACCAAAACAGAACCTCGTTTTTACATATTGCAAAATTATCAGTAGATTTTTCAAAATTTCACAAAGACGGAACTTAAAAGAGTAGATTTTTTTCCAGTTTAGCGAAAATGGGTTTTCACTTTAAATCTGTAATAGCCCTTGATAACTAAAGTAAGATTCTCGAGATTTTTTCAACCAATTTGGAATTATATTAATTGATTATATAATTACTAAAAAAATAGTGTTTTTTTTTAAACAGAAGTTCTTTTAGGGTTAATTGGGCTAAAAATAACGTTTAGCACTACAAACGAGCTATTTTTTTAAAAATAAATTTTTCTGATGGTGTTATAGAAGAAAGTGCATTCTATTTAAGGGTAAAATAAAAGATATAATAGTTCGATAGTTGTATTTTGAAATTTCTTGGATTATTTTGCTTAACATTAGAAGAAACAAAATTTAATAAAAAAACTCCAGGTTTTATAATAGGTAAACTTTTCTGTATTCGAAAGAAAAATAACATATTTTTTCCCGTCTATACCATAAATATAGAATTCGATTTCCTTTTTTCTGGGACCCCCTCCTTATCTTTGAAAGAACCCTCGAACTTGGGACGTGGGGGGTCCTTATCTATGGGTGACCCCTGTCTTCCGATTTTTCTGAGAACACGAATTCACTATTCGTTCCTCTATAACTTTAAATATATTCATGAGTATGAAAACAAGCAGAGGAAATTAACGATTTTTGATTAATTATAAAATTTTGATAAACATTTAAAAATTTTCTTTCTTTATTGTATTTTATAACATATTATAAAACCATATGTCTTTACTAAAATCACCAAGTTTTATAGTGTTTCCATGGTGCTAGAAATTCTGGTAGTTATGGCTATACTTTTTTTTTCAGTGTAATTACGTTCCTGAAAAATGGAATTACATGTTTGAAATAAAGAATTTTATTAATTACCTTTTTTCCTTAGCTGTTCAGGTCAGTCAGAAAATCATTATAATTTTTTTTAAAAATAACTAGTGCACAAATGACCAACATGAAACAGATAAATTCACACTACATTGACCTACACTAAATAAAAAAACATCAATAACATCATGTTAAAAAAAAAAAAGATTAGTATCAAACGTATACCATATATGTTTTTGTATATCTTTAGATCAAATATTTTTTTTTCTTCTTTAATTATAAAGCATATTTTGTTTTGGCTAACTTATGGAGTTTATGATGCTATACAATTTCTTTTACATAATAATAATAAATTAGTTTAAAATAATAAATTTTATAATTTCCAACATTTTATGGTATTAACCGATAATTTTGTCTTATATCAATTACAAAACCATTATTATATATTACAATAGGGTATTTGTGGCACTTATTTTAAGCTTTAATTTTTGACTATATAATAAGGGGAGGCAAGTAAGTTAGATCAACCATACCTTTTCACCCTAGGCTTACTCTCGGCCTTATCAACCAAAAATTAATATAAATGAATATTTATTATACTAAAATTAAATATCAATATGTAATTGATTGTTATTAAATTAAATTTTTTTTAAAAAAACTAATTAATATACAATGACCAATTTAAAGTTATGGAATAAGTACTTTTTGCATTTCAATTAATTTTTAAAAAGTATCTAATTAAATTCGAATTAACTACATTAAATTAGTGTACAGCGACTGGAATCAAATCATGTAATTATATTCATAATTGTTAATTCAAATTGTTAAAACAAATCATAATTGTTAATTCATGATGTAATTGTTATGTCATGTCAATAAATTCATGTAATTGTTAAAGAAACTCTTTTTTCGGTGTTTTTTTTTTTTTTTTTTACCTATGTGTTTAGCCCGTTGCTTTTATTCTGCGCATCATTTTTTTTGTTTGTGATTCTTTAAACAATATAGCATTTTACTAAACAGTGATACTGATTGTATTTATGAAATAAAATAATAATAGTTTTTTTTTTGTATTATTTATTTATCATTTTATTATTGTTTTAAATCCAAATTGATTGAATACTCAAAACCAAATATAGATATGCCTTCACTTAATATTTATTTAGCTTGTACAAGTTATTCTATTTCGGGATTTTTTAAAACCAATTATCTAGCATTTCAGTAAATACTGCATGTATTTCATAGTATTTGTGAAATCGAATTATCATTCTTCGCGGAACTTTTAACAACTAACTCATTAATCATTTAAAGACTAACTAAAAACATCCTTTGTTTAATTTCACCTTCTTGTCATCCAGTATTGTGAACAAATATTATCAATATGACCATTACGTTTCTTCAATAATCTAAAAAAAAAAAAAAAAAAAAAAAAACGAATCTAGATTTACGAAGAAGTAAAACACAGTTTGACGTCATGTTTTTTTCTTTAAGTTTTATTTCATTCTCTTTAATGAAGCTAGTATCAAAAGTGATTGTTTTCTGTTAATTTCTTGCTCGAAACTGCTGACAAACTGATCCTGTCCAAGGACAGGTGTTGAAATAGATTTCAAAAAGAAGTATTATTGAGTTGCGTAGATATAGTTAGTCTCTTCATTGTTCATTTGGCAAAGAATGGAAATATGATTTGGCATCATCATTTCGTAAAATTTCAATGGCACAAAAAAGAATTTTTTTTCCTTCTTTTTGGCTACTTTTTTATGGCAGCTGTCATTGTATTATGAAATATTTTGCGTTAATTACGATAAGTTTTTTTCCTGTTGGATTTACTAGAAAATGCTTTTAATTGCTGCAATAAACTTGCTGCTGTACGATCATTAAACTTAAACAATTGGGTACCACTTCAAGAAGACCTCCCATACCGACGCACGTGACCTATGACGTTAGCGCCAGCTAATCTTTATCAGCAAAATGGCGTATTAAAGTTGAGATAAGTTTCTCTACGTAAGTTAGAATGTTAATTAAGGGTAAGTTAATTAAATGTCGAGCCTAACCGTGATATATTTTTTTTTGTGTATCTGACAACTGCGATGCATAATAAGTTTGTTTATGTTCTAAATGACTTCGTGCCTGTCTTTGTGTTAAGTCTCTATGTAAATATATAGTGAAAGAATTGAAATCTTTGTGAAAGAATTTAGAATGTTTCACTTAAGAGAATTGATACTTGATGGGCTTGGCTTATTCGGAATGAAATGGAAAGAACAGTTGCTAACGTAAACAAATGCCACATTTCAACAACCAATCAGGATCCATGTATCCACGCTACGTCTCTTTTTCGTATCCCATCAAGAAAATCAAACAATTTTATGAATTTTTACTCAGTTGGAGGCCCTATTGCAGGACAGTAATAAGCAGAGCATGACCTAAAAATTCTCTGGAAAAAAAAGCTTTTGAAAATTAATTATAACTTGTATTCATTACTTAGTACTAAAATGAATTTATAATTTCTGAATAAAATAAAATGTAAATAAATACCCAATAAAGATAAATATGAATTTAATTTTTAGTAATTGTCTTCAAAAAAAAATCAGAATTACATTGTATTAACAAATGCTTTTTTATACTCTTCAAATTGGAAGTTTGTCTTTTGGCCAAAAGCAAATTCTGTTCAACATCAACACTTGTTATTGAAGGGTATTATAAATAATAAGATTTAGAGCGAAACGTACGCTAGTTTATGTATTAAAAAAAAGAACAATATTAATCTATAAGTAAAATGCTCTTAAAATAAAAAATATCATTCAAAATTTTTTTTAAAAAAGTGCACATTTAAGAGAAATACCTAAAAAAGTGAAGAAAAAAAAACTTTTAAAACCCTAACTTATAATGTCCTAAAGAAAGAGTCCTCAAAAATATTAAAAAAATTCATTTAGCATTAACGTCTCTGTCGTGGAATAACATGCAACACACACGAAAAAGAAAAAATATATAAAAAAGTAGTAGTTAATTTTTGATTGTGTGTAATGTATGTTCATCTCTGTAATTTTAACTTCGGCTGGTCATATGAGAAAAAAATCCTCCCTAAATTAATTATTATGATTTTTTTTTGGCATAAATTTTTTGCTTATTTGTTTATGCCAGAGATTGATTAACCATAAATAACATAATTTTAATCAGCTATCGAATAGATACAAGATTAATTCGTGATTTTAAGGAATTTTTCACTTTTGCAAATTGCTACTGAAATATACATTTTGATTTCTAGTATAAAAAGAAATTCTCTCTCCTAAATTTCGCATTCTAGTATAGAAACAGTTACATTATGAGAATATCATGGTTCTTTCTTTATTTGGTTAAACAACTCCCCGAAAAAAGTTTGTTTAGCAACTTTTTTAAAAAATGTAATAGTTGCATAAAAAAGCATTATATTTATAAAAGAAACTAAATATGATATCTACGTCTTGTTTGTTACTTTTTTTAGTTACTTGGAGGAAATGGACAAGTCTTAATTTCTCTCGCAGTGAAAATCTAAACATGCATTCATTCGTTCTCATGGCTTTTTCGAAAAGATGTGAAAGCGAAATTTGCCTTTTTTTGTTACTCCATGAGTCCCTTTCCTCTGAATCCTCATCCACGAAACTTGAGCCACCCCCAAAGCCCGGGATTGCGTGACCTGTGACCTCTTTGCGCGCAGATATGGGACAGGGAAACGCACCTGTTCAACGCAACATCGCTCCCCGAAAGTCCGCCGTTTCCTGTCTCCCACCCGCCTTCCTTCCACTGCCCTGAGCAGAGAAATCGTCTGCTGTCGTTTTCTTTCCGCTGGTTGCCTTGCCCTATCTCGCCGACCGTGGACACTTGGACAGCCGGTAAGTGATGAGGCATATTCCGTGCTTTTCTGTTCAATCTATTTTTATGAGAGAACGAAAAAAAGTTAGCTCGACATTGATAGATTTTATTTAGGATTATGATTGTTTTTTAAACTAATGTAAAGCATCCCGGAATACACAAAGAAGTTAATTTTTAATCTATGATGAATATTAAGAAAGAATTTGCGACTCGAAATTACAAATACTGATTAATAATAATAATTACCGTATAACTATTGAATCATTCTAATTAAATAAACGTTACTGTTAAAATTACTGTATAATATAATATGGATTTTACGGTAAAATGGATTTTGCGGAGGATGCACCCAAAGTGCCGATGCTTTCTATCGTAATTTGATTCGGAATATTTTTCAGTGTAGGGGAATAAGAGATAGAAATATGCTCAAGCTACCAGAATATGGTTAAATTTACCGTATTTCTGCCTCTACGGAAAGCATTGTGGTTAAGATTTTTGAAAAATTAACAATAAAATATGGTTTTATAATACTATGTGATAAAATTTTGAAAATACGGTAAAATCTGTTAAATTTACCACGATACCTTAGAGAATCGTTTAGAAACCATTTATTCGACTAAATTTACTTTTTAATTTTGCGTTTTTTATTGAATGTGTAGTAATAAGAACTACAATTCTGAAGATTAGTACTTCTGGTAAAACAATAAACATATGAACGGAAAAATTACCAAATAAATGGTTGAAATATCGTAAATTTTGATTTTTATTACCAAAATTATGTCCTTTTTTTTTACCAGAAATACCATCACAGTACAGTAAGGTAATTTTACCGGAATTTTTTTCTCCGTGTAGTGTAATATCAAATTTGTGTTAAGGAATAAATAATAGTTAGTGAATTTAAGGTGGGTTTCTGGTTTTAGCGCGAACTCCTGCGAACCAACCAAACTTTTATAATAAAACACTACATAAGTAGTAACATTTATTACTACTTACTAACATTTTTTAGCTGTTTTTCAAACTTATTTCCTATAAACTTTGGTTAAAAAAACGCCAAAATTATAACTTTGTTAAAAATAGAGGCACTAATTGAACTTCTGACATTTTGGTTTTTTAAAACTAAACCATGTTCAAAATAAATGTAGTTCAAGGATTTATTCTTGGTTTGGTAATTAATATCTTAAATGAAAGGTTCTAATGTAAGTAATTTATAGTGTTACGTTTCATCTATTGAACATATAATATAATAAATGTATTAATTTTATTGAGATTTAAAGAGATTTTAATGAAAATTTTAATCCTAGAGATAGAGGTTCTTAAAATTTAAAAAATTTCCACTCCTATTCTGTTTGTGAGCAACGCTTGATAGGGGGAGGAATTTAACTGATCCCTCTCATTCGTTGACCGTGTGAGAAAAGTACCACTTTCATGGTTTTTCGAAACTGTTTCGCCAAGTAAAATTAAAAATCCACACTTTAAGTGCCTTACACTTGAAGCAAAGTTATAATTTTAAACTATATATATACCAGCATGCCTTAAAGAATTATCTGGTCTTTAAAACGGACAAATAACCAAATTACGATGATAGCATATTATTCGCAAAAAAAAAGCACCATTTCATGCGACTACAGAGCTTTCGAGAAACAGCTTATAACTTTCTTGACCAGATGTTTTTTTCAAAGGGTAGTAGGATTTAAAAACTCCTCTTTTTGTTACTTTTGATTCGAAGACATATTTATATCATTTACTGATGACTGGGTTTTAACTATTAAAAAGAGACTATACCACGGGACAAATTTTGTTTCCTTTTCTTGGGTAATTTAAAATTTCAAGTACAGAAAAATAATGAGTCTAGGTTAACCGAGAAGTTTAAATGTTTTTTAAAATAACAGAATTCGAACTAATTATGGCAAAATAACTCCACCATAATTGCTTTGCATTTTGATCTTTTGAGTAAAGCATTTTCAACACTTAAAATTTTACAATTTACTTTTGGTTTAGCTGAACTCAGTTGTTTTCTATTTTTTAATTATTTTATTAATTAACAACATTAACCAGGAAGTGTTTCACCCGTGGTATAGCGTCGTCTTAAGGTTGTGTTTCGAAGACTCCATCCTAACATGAAATTATGCTTTTTTGTGAATAAAATGCTACTTTTATAACTGTTGTGAGTTAGCAACTGTTGCGCATGACTGTTAGGTCAAGTTTAGCCTATATTAAGCCAGCGCTGTCAACGCTTATTTTGAAAATGACGCAAAACGTTAATATGGAGTAAAAGCCACAGTTTTGTGAAAATGAAGAGCGTTTGTGGTCTAATCTAATTTAGAAATTGAGAATTTGATAGGTGCATATACAGTAGTACTATCAAACCCCATTCAGTAGGAATGTTTCCTAAGTTTGTAAAAATCGTGAATTGTATATTATTTATCTTTAAGATTTTAATTTCTTTTGTTTAATTTTGTGAAGGAAATATTTACAATATTGATTAACATAAACAAACGATTTACAACGATAATTTCGTGTTTAGGTATGCATCTTTTAATTACTCCCGTCATTAAAATAGTATTTGTTTATTTACTTAATTAAAATTCATTTTTGCGGAATACATTAATCAATAGAGTTGAAGAAAGAGCAATTTTATAAGGATGAGGAGAATAATTTTAGCATAATGCATTCTTTTATTACTATATTTTTAAAAAAAAATTCGATTGTATGAATTGTTTTAAGTACGCTCAATTCGGTTTTTAAAAATTATCGAAAATAAGTTAGACTTATTTTTTGATAATTTTTTAAAAAGAAGAAATATTAATTATAAAAATGTGTATTTAAAAAATCTATGTTTTCGAATTTTTTTAATTTTGATAAACATTACTTTATGAAAAACATTTTAATAAATGAATTATAGTACAAATTTAGAGTTATATTCGGTTAAACATTTTTCTTCTAAATTGAGACTACATAGGAAAAAACATGTTTCGTGTTCAAAAGAAGGGGATTTTTCAATCAAGGATAAATTAGTTAAGGCTGATATTCCGATAGTTTTAAAGTCAATAAAAACAGGCACTTTTTTTCTTGTAGAAAAACTGTAAAAATTAGCTTTCAAATTTTGTACAATTCACGAACTGTTACGCAAGAATATCATTTGTCAGAAAAATTTAAGTTAATATTGGCAAGTTAATACTCGCAAGATGTCCAATATTATATGTAACTCAAGGTAGTGTGGACGTGTAATTTATTTCTTATTAATACTTTAAAAATGAAAATACGAAAGCAATTTATTTCTTAATAACACTTTAAAAATGAAAATAAGAATGCAGTTTTTGGGCAAACGATTTTACATACGATCAGATTCAGATTTTTGGAATCGTTTTCTGATTTTCAATTTTAAATAATTGTATTTGAATTAACTTAAATTTTTCGAGACGCTTCCTTTGATTTTACTGTAGTTTTTAAATAGTTGTACGAAATTCGAAACTTAATATATTTCATTAAAAAGAATTTTTCTATATATTAAGACTGAAGAACAGGCATTGAGTTTACGGCTTTTGACCATATTTATATGAATTTAATTAGAAATAAAACTATTAATAATTTATTTCTTAAATAACGCTTTAAAAATGAAAATAAGAATACAGTTTTTGGGGCAAACGATTTTACAAACGATCAGATTCAGATTTTTGGAATCGTTTTCTGATTTTAAATAATTGCATTTAAATTAACTTAAACTTTTCGAGACTGTTCCATTGGTTTTACTGCAGTTTTTAAAAAGCTGTACTAAATTTGAAACTTAATATATTTCATTTAAAAGAATTTTTCTATGTATTAAAACTGAAGAACAGGCATTGAGTTTACGGTTTTTAACCATATTTGTATGAATTTAATGAGAAATAAAACTACATAAAACACGTTTAATTTTTATTACTTGAATATTGTTACTTAACACATTTTAGTAGAAACTGTTCTTAATAATACTGCCAGAATGTATATAAATGACAACGGCGGCTGCAATTCAAATTAAATAACATAAAACATTCTGATAGACTTATCACGCGCTATTCTCATAAACTGATGTAGACGTACTTTTTAGTCATTTCTAAATTGGATATTTATTGCTGTAAAAAAGGCATCCAAAGATGACAGATCGCTCAAAAAACAAGGAATTCTTCATAGCTAACATTTCGACATCTGATAGACGCAAAAACATCCATCATTTCTATCTAAAACTCTCCAACGAAACCTTGTCCACAGACAGAAGTTGGAAACCATCTTTATTTCAGAATGTCTATATATTTTGCAGTTAATGATGGCATCTGAGACCTTAAATCCTTGGCCTTGTGCATTATGGCACGCAAGCAACTGCCATCAACATGATTGTGACGCAGAGATATAGTAAAAGCAGAGTTGACCGTATCAAGTCACACGCACTTAACTGTTTTCAATGAATAAATCAAGTGACTTTGACGGAAAAAAAAATCATTCTTTTTTTTCTATCTGTTGCAACGAATTATTGATTATTTATAGTTTGCATAACGTTGAATTTTTCAAGTTTTAGAATTTTTCTTTCCGTTGTTTTTCAAAATAATTGGGGTTTTATATTTTAAGAATCATAAAATTTATATGCTAAAATAACTTATACGTTTTTTAGTATAAATGATTTTTTACATTTTTGAGCTTTAATAAATTCAAAATACAACAAATTTTTATGGTTGTATTTATTAATTTCAAAGTTCTTACAACCCTCTAAATCTTAATTTTTTTTTAGTTCGAACTCCTAGATTAGCGGGTTCCAATTTTTTTCAACTACGGAACCTTAAACGATGAACTTCTTTTAGCGGAACCCTAACTATTAAATAAAGTTCATTAGTAGGTTTGAATACGCTAACCAAAAAAATTTAGAAACAGTAAATGTGAGGAATAAATTTTTTTCGTTGTTTCAACAATAAGTCTTAAAATTAGTTTTTATGTTAGGTAGATGAATTCGTAAGTCGAAAGCGAGTTTTAGTCTAATAGTTTTTGGCGAATGCATAAATAAAATTGAATAAAATAAGCAGGATTATAGTCTTTGAAAAAAAACTGATGTAAATTGTGAGAATGGTTATTGGAGAAAAATAATTTATTTTTGTTGAATTGGCTATTTTATTTTGAATTTTAAAGATTAATGAGAAATATTGATGCATTCATTTCTAAATACATATTTTTTTAGTGATTTTTTTCAGCATATTGTTATCGGGAAAAAATGTTTTTTTTTAAAATTTGCCACTTCTTTTTAATGGATGTTCGTAAAAATTGTCGCAAACGCATGTAAGAGTTTTTTTTTTTTTTTTTACATATTAATTTTTCAACGTTAGTGCTTTAAAAAAGTTAATAAATAAACATAATTGTTTGTTTAGTGCTTTCTTTGTAACAAGAACAAAATGTCGGTAACTCTTAATTATCAAACTTTGTTTTCAGATTCGAGATATTGATGAACTAAACGTTACTTTGAATGAATCTTTTTGTTTCTTAATAACAGTTTTCCCAATTATTTGAGTCAATTGGAAAAACCTAGGCAAAAAGACTTATAACCAAGTTGATATTTCTGTTTTTGTCTTAGTTCATTTTAAAGGTTCAAAAAAGTAGTACCTACTTGAGAGGAAACAAGATTGGTTTGGGTTTTTCACCTTGCAATGAAAAAATGTAAGAATTTTTCCTCTGTAAATTGCTTTTTTCTCAAAAGAAAGAAAAAGAAGATTTATTTAATCAGAATTTGATTTTTAATTATTCACATTTGTTTCCTTATTTTAAATTAGTGTACCTACTGTTTTCGAGGTTTGAATAAAGGGATTAAGTCAAAGTTTTGGTCATAAATTTTTACATGCGCAAAACCTAGTGTTATAATTGATATTTCTTACAAACATTTCAGTCAGAAAAAATGTATTTATAATGTTTTTTTTTTCGCAAAATGTAAGATATTTTTATGAGAGATAATAAATAAGAAATAATTGTTGATTTTAACAACTTTATCTTAACTACCTTTAGCCGACTTAATTTTGAAAATAGTCAGTACACTGTGAAGTAAGTTATAGAAGTTTCAATTTTAGGGTTATTATTATTATTATTTTTAAAGTTTCAAGGTTTATTTTAAATGTTTAGAATTTCACTTCATGATTAGATGTAATTTAATTATCAAGCAAACAACTGTAGATTGTTTTATTTCGAATGTTAATATTTAGTTACTGTACTGTATGGTAATAATTTCAGATAAAAAAACAACATAATTTTGGTTAATAAAACCTAAACGTACTGTATCGAAACCATTTATATGGTAATTTTTCCGTTTATATAACAACGGTTTACCGAAAATTACATTTTTCAAAATTACAGTTTTTATTACCACACATTTAGGAAAAAGTAAGTTAAAACGAATAGATGGTTTTTATGCCATGCTCTATTGTATCATGATAAAAATTATCAAATTTTACCACATTTACCAAATTTTATCACATTATAAATACCATGTTTTATTGATGATTTTACCGAAATCATTAACAAAGCGTTTCGGTAAAAATGAAGGGGTTTTTTTTGTTCCCATAAAGCCCAAAACACGGGAAATATTATTATATTCTGGTTATTTTGATCATACTTTTTTTTTTCTCAATGTAACTTTATATATTGATAATAATGATTCGAATAAATTTAAATTTTTGTTTTAATTCCAAGTTTAATGCTTACTATTTAAAGCAATTGTTTTACTTTTTCGATCATTTTTTAAATTATGAAATTTCTTTTATATGGACTTAGTTTGTTACATTATTAGTTCTAATATATATTGATTTTAAATTAATTTATTCAATTGTTAATTTGTTTTGTCCAACTTTAATACTTATTAATTTGTTTATATGTATTGTATCAATTTTTTGAGTTGGTAATCGTCGAAATTTCTTATTAATTGAGCCAGTCAGTTATTAATTGTTTTCCTCTATACGAACATGTAATTATTCATTAATTGAGCAGTATGCCATTGTTTTCCTTTTTCAATCGTAATTTCTTATGTTAATTAATTGTTTTCTTTTTTTTTCATAGCTATAATTGACGAAATTTCTAATTAATTTATCCATTTCGTCTCTAACTCCAAACATTAATTCTGATGTTGCTCGTGTCAACTGATTAGAATCAATAATTCAAATCAGTTAATACAAATTCAATCCATTATGTCGTATATATTAATTCGATTCACTGATTCGAACAATCCACATTAACTGATTCATTTTATCTGAATCTTTTTGACAATTTATTCTACTCAATTATAGTACTCGTATCGATTGTTTTTTCCTTTTCAAAGAAAACAATGTCGCAGTGACTTCATTTACCTAAGATGTTTATCAATTGATAATCCAAACTATGCTTATGATAAATATTTTTTTTATTTACTCCCCCTTCAAAGCTTTGAAAGCCTCCTTTGAAGTTTCGAGAGTTAGCTAACTTGTTGTGTCAACATTGGCCACGTGGTACCTTTCAGCTGGTCTTCAAAAAAAAATGTTAGATGAAGGTGGGGGTAGGGAAAGTACACACCGGAAAACAGGTAGATGTAGGTGCTTTGCGGTCTAGCGGTGATATCTCAGATCCAATGGAAAACTTCGACATTAAGCTTGAATAGTGATAGGGCCATTTACAATTCTTCTTATTAAAGGCGTTCTTTTTTTCGACTTGGAACATTTCCGTTCTTGAATTAAACTATGATGCAGACGATCGTTTGCTGAAAGTGAGAAAGGTCGCTTACAAATTGTTCTAAAAGGCATTCTCTCTTTGTTCCTAACTACTAATTTTTTTTTTCATTTCTGGGTTATTCGAACAGGCATTTAAAATTTTATCCTATTTTTTTTCCACACCTTCAAGGCTATCTGCTTAATAGACAATTGTATAATTCTTTTTTCGAAATATTTCTTTTTAATATTGTTAAGTTATTTTCTTAATGTAACCCTGTTTTTTTTTCTCAACTTAAACTATGTTAAATAATCTTTAAATTTTTGGTAAATGTTAATACTTATCAAAATTCATTTTTATTTCAATTCATTTATTCAATTAATTTTCATTTACATCAGATTTTAGTGTTAGTTAGCATATTTTTTGAATTTTTGTTTTTTAAATAATTTTACAATAACTTCACAAATTTTTTTAGCACATGATTCAAAATGCAATAAAAATATTAAGTACTATTATGAAATTTAGGCATTAAAATAATTATTGTTATTGAAAAAGAGTTATTTAGTTGTTTTTATTGAAATCCTTCACTCATTTCTGTATTGGAAGCGATTTTAATTGTTTAGATGGTGATATCAAAAAGTTGTTTTAAAATTTTTCTATAATTTATAATAATATACTATATACTGTAATATTTATGATATTTTGGTCTTATCACTCGTTTTATTTATTTTAGTCATTAAAATATAAGGTATATAAACATTTTCGTTTCTTATAAAGAAATGCATTATCGATTCCTTTAACATATAATATTCCTATGTGTTAATTTTATTGGGTTTCGTTTACCAGTTTTGTATGAGATTTAGCATGAGTAGTTATCTGTAACCAATAATGCAACGTAAAAATATAAAAAAAATATTTTGTTGTGAGATCTTTTGTTGTTTGTATACTGTCAAATTTTCTCCAACTTCAACAGAATAACATGCAATGAAAACCCATACAAATTATTCCATACATCAATCGCTTCTTTCTTTTTATTTTTTAAATTTATAATAAAAAAAATTTATTTGATCAGTGAAATAGGAAACAAGCAATATTTTAGAAAAATCTTGAATTTTTAATATATGAGGATAAATTATTCAGAATTACAAGTTATTAAAAGTACTAATTATAAGAATCAGATAAGCGATATTCGAACAATTTCAATAAAAATAAGAAAAAAACAAACTATTCTTTCTTCATACTTCCAGCCATACAATTTTTTGATCATATCAGTCAAATTTATCTCACCAGTAAGTAGTAAAATCCCGACTGACTACCTAGTTAAGGAGTTAGAAAAATAGTTTTACTGCCCATTGAATTCTTTTCTAGAATTTCAGCGAATAGCAGCACTCAGCTTATAGCCAATTTATCAGAGTTCTTCTTAGAATCGTCCAATAAAATTTCAGCTGAATGCCTTTTCAATCACGATTCTTTTATTGAACAGTTCTTTTCTTAAGTCAAGATGCATTATTGTTCTATTTATTCCATGCGGCAGCAGTTTTAATCGGTATTTCTGTAACCGCAGAATGTTTTTTCGTTTATGTCGTACTACTTTTTATGTACTTATTTGAAAGTAGATCCTTTAATTGGTAAGTAATCTAGACAAACACTTTTTTCCACAAATATTGTAATATTATGTCTAATTGACTCGGGTTGCTCTCCAACTTTTGAATTCATTCCGTTAAATTTAACTGGTATACCTTACGAACGTACTGGTTTAAATTAATGGAGACGATTTCCAAAATCCATTTTACAAAGACACCAACGTCCTTGTAAGTGTCATTTGCAATATTATTCAACTTATTTTTTGCATCAGCAGTTTCAAACGGTATTTCGTTAATGTCGATTGCGATTTAATTGTTAATAGGAATTTTTTTTTCTCCATTTATGTCGTACTATTTTTTATGAATTCATTTGAAATTAGAATCTTTAATTAGTGAGTAATCTAAACTCACTAATGAAAGTTAATTACTTCTACTTTTTACTATTAGAATCGAAAATGACAAAGGTATCACTCCAAACGCACAAGTTTTGAGCAGATTCGGTTGAATTTACTGATTATATAGGTATCTATTTTTTTTTTTTTTAAAGTGCAAGAAATCAATGAAAGTTGGTTTAAATATTAACAATCCTGTAGTTTTTTTTATTGAAATTTTAAAAACTTTTATAAAACATTTTTTACTTTATAAAATCATTCCTTATTGTAAAAAAAAAAAAAAAGTTTTTCAGCTGAAAGAAACTTTTACAATATCAACTATTTGATCCTCCATCCTTCCTGTTCTAATTCTTTTCTTACATTATAAGATTTCGTTTGTAACATTGCTATTTTTAAGGAGTTTAACACTGTTTAAAAACTCTTAATATTCGCAAGATTTTATCAATTTTTTTTATTATATTACAGTTATACAAAAATGATTTTATCCTTTTAAAAATATACTTCAAAGACAAATAATAAATAAGCGACTTCTATGACTTCGTAATTTCATATTCACTAATTTTATTTAATATATTTTCTGTAATTTAAAAACTATTACTTAGTGAAATTGTGTACCTTGCAATATATTTTAAGCAATAAATTTTGTATATTTAATCCTCAAGAACTCAGAAGACAATATAATTTTCTGGGTTGAGTTTCAAAATCAGCCGGAACCCTTTTGAGCTAACTTTATTCCCGTTGTGTAGCACGAATAAGAAAACAATAGAACCCAGCACCGTTAAACTCGATAGCATTTCAATGATTTAATATTAACTTTTCAATAATTGTTACTTATATCATTTAAATCGAGCAACACTATTAATATTACAATGGCTATAGTTACTGATTTTATAGACTCTTTTGGTTAAAGTTTTAACATGGTAAGGATAGAGTATATCATGAAAGGTTTTAAATATTACTATTGGACTATTTGAGTACGTGGGTTGGCTAGTTTCATTCAAAAAGTACTCACGAAGATAAAGTTTTTCTGTATGTACCTGTGCTTGACTTGGGCATTCCCTTGCTACTTTAGGTGCAAAATTACAAAGTACAAAGTTAAGATGCTATCGCTACAATTGGGTATAATATGAAAAAAACACAACTACTTCGATTTAGTAGGAACAACATATGACGCAATGCTAAACGAATGGAATTTAGTTGTTGTTTATTTAGTTATTGTTATTAGTAGTTGTTGTTACTTGTTTTAGTTGTTGTTGTTTATTTAGTTGTATTTAGTTTCAATAACTTTTCTTTATAATGCAATAAAATCTGGCGAGCAGCTATTTAAACGATCGAACACTTCGTTTGTTTATTTGTGGCTTGAAGTTAGGCTCGCAGAAAATGCCGTTCATGGGTTAAATTTAGTAGGAACAACACAACCTGTGACGTAGGCTATATTATACCCAATTCCATTTCACGGATAATATATTTTATTAATGGACGATGTGATTGAGCAGCCGTAAGATTGGTTGACAAAATCATAGTATTGTTTTTTAAGGGCCCAAACGATTTAAAATATTGTAATATTAGCAATAATAACAGCTTATCTGAAAGAAAAAAAGAATTAATACGATTTCGAACATTTTTCTTTTATTAAATTAATTTGGTATTGTGAGCCTGCCAGCATGTTTTATGTATGGAACCAAAGTAATCCCTTAAAATATTGCTTGAGATATGACTAAAAAGGATTCCACCATTGATCAATGTTGTCATCGATTTATCATTTATTTACTACTCTTCAGGCGATTTTAAAACTTATTAACTGTTTCATTAATATATTTCTTTCAAATTACCATTGAAAACGAGAAGAAACAAACGATATTCAAAGTTGTCATCGATTTATCATTTATTTACTATTGTTCAGACGATTTTAAAACTTATTAACTGTTTGATTAATATAGTTCTTTCAAATTACCATTAAAAACGAGAAGAAACAAACGATATTTTATCAATGTTGTCATCGATTTACCATTTATTTACAACTGTTCAGACAATTTTAAAACTTATTCTCTGTTTGATTAATATAGTTCTTTCAAATAAGCATTGAAAACGAGAAGAAACAAATGATATTTTATCAATGCTGTCATCGATTTATCATTTATCTACTGCTCTTCAGACGATTTTAAAACTTATTAACTGTTTGGTTAATATAGTTCTTTCAAATAACCATTGAAAACGAGAAGAAACAAACGATATTTTATACACTTTGTAGTCGATCCCCTATTCCAATCTTCGCAAGTCTGACATCTTTCACTCGCCACCGCCACCACTTTACTCCAAACTTCATTGAGAATGACCCTCACAACGTATAGAAAAATGAGAGGGAGAAGAATGACTCCGTTACGTCATCCTCCATCCTCCCACACGCTCTTCCCCTTTCTCCAGCCTCTTCATTTCTTCAATTGCAACTCTCGCGATCACACAGGGCTTTTCCATCTACATACTACTACGTACCTGCGTATTTAATATCAATGAAAAACCTTCACCTCCCGAACCCTTGCGTTTTTCTCATTTGTTACGCTTCACTAACATCGAATGAGGGATGGTAAAAAGTTGAATTCTTATGCACAGATAGTCCAGAAAGTAAGTGGTTTTGTCAATTCTGGTATTTTTTTTTCTTGATGGAGTTATCTAGGACCATAGGCAATGATACGTGAAATTGTGGCTGATATTATTTTAGTATTTGATTATGAACAATGGTGTTTTTTTTTTCTTGATTTGTGTTTTTTAGTTTTTTTTTCTCTTGGGAAAAATGTTGCCATTATTATTGATGTTTTGAGCTATCTTCGGATGACTCAAAGGAAGATATTAATGGGTTTTTTTTTGTGGATGTTTGATAAGAAAAGTCTATAATTTTGGGTATGTGTGGTACTGCCCGAACAGTTAAAGAAGGAAAAATTACGTGTTGGGAATTTTGTTCAATATTTTTATTTTAAACAATAGATATATAAAGAATATAATTATGGCATATTAAAGAAAAGTAACGGATTTTGATAAAAATATTCCTAAATTACCTGAGAAAATTTATTGTATAAATTGCTCTTTCTTTATAAAAATTTTATACCAAGTTGAATGTTTTTAAAATCTACAGTGAATTATTTAATTTCTGCATTGATATGTAACTAGGAATAAAGTTTTATAAACTATTTACAAAAATACAGATCTATTAAATATTATTGATTTAAACTTATAATATGTACCAAAATTTTGTTTTTGTTTTTATTATTATTGCAAAACAAAACAATTTTTATCAAAATTAGTCGTGTTTCACTATAAGAAAATTATCTGTGCACATAATCTGAAAACTTTTTACTCTGCGAGATTTGAGTAATCAATTAAAATTTATTTGTTTCATAAAAAATGACAGTGTTTCAACTATTCTGAGAGAATGATTTAATTTCTGTAGTTATCCTATAAAAGAAACAAAGTTTTATCAATTAATTACCAAAAATAATAGGTATGTCAAATACTTATAATTCAACCTCATACATGTATCATTCATGTTTTATTTAATATTTTCATTTTTGTTATTGCGAAATAAATAATTGGATAAAATTATTATCATTATTTTTTTTATCACCCATAGCTATTATTTTAAAACTAGTTAAATTTAGGATTGCTGGAAAACTGTTTGTTAACATATTTAAAAACTTTTCATAAGATATGATTTAAGAAATCCATTGAATTTCTCGTGTTCATTTATTCTACTAATGACATTGCTTCCTTTTTTGAGAGAATTATTTAATTTCTGAATTTATTCTATACTGAAAATAAAGTTTTATAAATTAGTTACCAAAAATAATAGGTATATCAAATACTTATAATTCGCCCTCATACATGTATCATTAAAGTTATATTTAGTATTTTCATTTTTATTATTGCAAAATAAAGAAATGAAAAGATAAAATTATTGTTTTTTTATGATCGATAGTTATTATTTTGAAACTAGTGGTGTTCTTATTTTGGAAAACTTATTGTAAACGTATCAGAAAACTTTTTATAAGATATAATTTAAGAAATCTATTAAATTCTTTTGTTGTTTTATTATAGCTAATGGCAGTTTTTTTAAAAAAAAACTATTTTGAAAGAATTATTTAATTTCTTCAGTTACCCTTGACTAGAAATAAAGTTTTTATCAAATATTTTCCAGATGTTATAGGTTATTAAATACTTATGATACAATTTCATACAGGGTGCTGCAAAACCACCGGGACGAACTATTATTAATATAACTAAAGTACATAAATTAACAAAATATAACAAATAATAATAAGAGTAGACTTTTACTGATAAATAAATTTATTGGTTGAAAAGTGACTGCTATTAGCAGCGATAGTCATAGGAACTCTATTTGAATTTCCTTGCTGAAACAACTCTTAAAATCTTCTGTTTAACATTGCTGTGTAAGAAAAAAAAAAAAAAAATTTAAACAAAGAGAGAAGATATTTTATAAAAAGTTGTAGACAAAAAAGAAAATGAACACATGTATTAAAAATAAATTAGTAAATTTGTTAACTTCTTATCGATGATGTGATAAATTAGTCCTGAGTTTTTTTTTGCCACACCCTGTATGTGTATCATTAAATTCATATTTACAATATTTATTATTTCTATTGCAAAATAAATGATACATAATTTGTTTTCTTTTTATAATCCATAGCTATCATTTTCAAATTATGTTTCATAATAGAAATTTGTTAAACATACCTCATAATTTTTCATAATATAAGAATTAGGATATCTATTCAATTTGTGTATGTTGTTTTAAATAACGGTGTTTTAATTCAGCGAATTATTTAATTCCTGCAATAATCTTTTTATAGTAGAAATACTTATATCTAGCATTTTTGTTCTAACATATTGAATTATTTTTATACTAAATTTTAAAAGAAATTAAGGAAAAAAAATATATGTAATGGTAATAATATTAATATACTCAAATTTCAAGTATCCATTTGTCGTTTGAACCATTATCAACCAAAATTTGAATATATATATATATATATATATATATATATATATATATATATATATATATATATATATATATATATATATATATATATATATATATATATATATATATATATATATATATATATATATCATCTTTTGGTTTTATTTGGAAATTTTTTAATTCTTTCTTTTTATAGAAATTTTTTTTTAATGTGTCTGAATATATTTTATTTTAATTGAATGTAAGATTAAAAAAGATTTTCTAATGTGTTGCTTCCATGCGTGGTATTAAAAAAATTAATTGATGTTTTATTTTGAACATTTTTCCTGTCAATATAATCAGAATATATTTTCGCATATTTATTTTAAATGTCTTATTTTGAAGATCAATAACGTGTTTTTAACAAAAATATTAAATTGTATTACTTATGAGCAATAATTTATTTCTTCGAAAGTATTTATTTATAAATAGATCTTAGGAAAAAATTTATGTATATCGAATGTTGAAAAAAACAAAACATTCGCTTAATATCTAATATAATCATTAAATAGTAAAAAAAAAAAAAAAAAGTATCTCATAGGTGGCAACTCGTCAAGGGGAACAGCTAACTAACTTTCTCCTAACTTTTTTTGATTTAGTAACCAAAATCGAGCTTATTTCTCTTTTTCTGTTAGAGGAAAAACAATTTAATATGAAAAGAAAGAACAGATAAAATTAAAAAATAAAATAAAACAGGGACCTCCGTAGCCGAGCAATTAGAAGCCTACAGGTAGCGGGATTGAATCCCGCTGTAACCTGTATGTTTTTGAGCTATTTGTTATTCTATGTGTCTAGCGTTGGTTTATAAGCCGTTACAGCATAAAGTTCACAAGCTCGAATATATATATTTAAACCAAAAAATAAAACAAAACGAACTATAATTGATACGTAAGGAAGAAAAAAAAATCTGCACTATCAATAATTAGTTCATTCATATACATAAATTTAAGTTTTCATTTGGCTTGAGTTTAATACAGCGTACAATACTTTAACTAAATTAGCAAAAATAGCATTCATAAATGGCAGAATAATTTGTAATTTTTTTTTATTAATTCATTTTTTATGAAGTTGGTGATTTTTTTTTCCTCAATGGTTTCCGCTTTCTCTTTTTGAGTTAGGTAGGCCACACACTGAGGAGGCAAGTGGTAAGTAAGAGATATATGAGAGACTGATTCCCATACTTTTGCATTAGCATGCGCACATCACCTCTGCATATCCTAAAACAGAAGTATAGGTAGCAACTTAAGCGCAAGAAAAAAATATGCGAAAAAAAGGTAACTAGATAAAGTAACAGGAAAACAATAAGGTTTTCAGTATTTCGAATGATATTCTATTTGTTGTTAAGTTTTACGGAATTATGTATATGGAGAGGGAGTTATGATATGGTATAGATAAACAACAGATGTAATTTAGTGATAAAGGTTAAGAATTCTCATTTAAAAATTTTCCAGACTTTAATTACCCAGTTCACATTATTTTTATAAAATATTTTCTGATTAACTTTTGGTGCGTTTCGTATCTTAAAATAATCGTTAGAAATTGAATTTTTAGGTCAAGAGTTGAATCATTTAATGCGATGTTATCATTTAATGCTGCCCTACAATGTTACATTTTACAATAGAATATTATAATGCTCCAAAAATTCTTGTATTTAGCATATCTTTATTTAAATCTAATTATATATTAGTTACTTCTTTTTAATTATTTATATATGATACATAAATATATCTATTTTTCTCTATTTAAGTGGATTCTACTCATTCATCGAATTGAATTAAAAGTCTTCACATCACGATTTATTAATGAATTAGGAATTTTACAATCAATTTGTGAAAACTCCTTCCTGAATATTGTTAGAGATTTTTGAGAAAAATTAAAACTTCTCCGCGCAGAAAAATTTCCACCCCAGGGTGGGACGGGGTCAACTTTGAAAACTTAAATATGAACCCATATTTTTCTTTATTGCAGATCTAGATTCTCCAAAAAAAGTAATCCTGTTTGAGTTGTAGGTTTAAGCATCTTGCTTCACAGATAGCCATGCAACCAAGAACATTAAAAAGAGTACAGACTGTTTAAAATTGGTGGTAACTCGAGACCCTTGATATTGAAAATAAAAATATCGATAATTTTTTTTTTTCACTTGTTTCTTTTTATCTTCACAATTTGCTGGGTCTCGAGATTGGCTATTTTAAACAACTCGTGCCATATTTAATTTTTCTCGTTTACAGCGCCTTCTATGAAGCAAAATGCATTTACATACAACTGGGTTACTTTTATTTTTTGGAGAATCCGAATCTGCAATAAAAAAAAGGGTTTATATTAGAGATGTCAAAGTTTTCTCCACCTCGCTCTCAGGTGGTGGGAGTGAAAAACCGAGTTCGATATCATTGAATAGTTTTTAAAATATATTGAATTTGACTATTTTCACTTTTCCAAACAGATGTGTATTTCTCGAGATATTTGACTGTTTCCAAACTTTTTCTACCCTTGCATATTTTTGTAGTAATATTTTTTATTAGCATAGTTTATCTCAACATGTGAATTTGTAAAATTTAACTCTTCATTGTAAAAATATTTTCTTTTTACAAAATATATAAATGCAAAAGTTTTCATCTTACATTTCAACGTTATAAAAGATACAGCACCGACTTGACTTGAAAGTTTTTAATATTCTGGCGGGGTCAATTTGCGCATATTTATTCTTAGCTTACTGGTCGAGTCTTGTAGGCGTACGGTATAAATTACGGTGTTTCTTTCAAAATGTAAACCGATTGGAATAATGTTCCTTTTCCGATCGCTCAAGCTGTCAACTATGATCTAAAATTAGTTCCGAGCTGCTCACAAAATACAACAGTTCTATTCTTCTCATTCTTGCCAGAATAAACAGTCTTTCATAAGATCGTAACTGGGCTATTTAAAATTATTTATTTGAAGCTATTTATATAAATATTTTTTCTCTCAATATTCTTTCATTTTCTTACAAAAACGTATATCTTAGTATAGGATTTCATTTATGTGGCATTTCGATAAGATAATATTCGTTGATTAATTTTGCAGTTTAACGGACGATGGGTTAAGAAATAATACTTGACTGTAATTCATTGCATTATTTTATAATGTACGAACTTTAACACTGTATCATTAATTTATTGCAAATATGTAGTCATTTAACTCGGGGCGCGAAATTTCCATAGGCCGTTTGCGATCAAATGTTTAAGGCTGGCGAGTAAATTTCATTTTTTAAAATGTTGAGTTTTATAATAAACCATACACACTTAGATTATCGTGCCTCAATGAAACAATGATCCCAGATGAAAATTATCAAAACCAATGCCTTATTTTCAATTTTTGCAAATTTTCATGAGCCTCAGATAATACAGCATTAGAGTTAAGCTTATAAATATTAAAAAATTAGACTACAAATGTTTTTTTCTTTCTCAAAACTGTGGCTTTCTCCATTGACGTTTTAAACATAGATGGCGCTTGCTAAAGATAAGTTAAACTTGATCAAACAGTAATGAGTAACTATTGCAAACTCATTACAATTATGAAAATAGCATATTATTCGAAAAACGCATGCGATGATAGATGATTCGAAAAACAGCCTTAAGTAAATGTAATTTTTTATTTCTCATGGATAACCCAAGAAGACTGTTTTTCGAAGGGCCCGAAGTATTATGAAATGTTACTCTTTTGCGAATAATATGCTATTTTTATAACTACTGTGAGTCTGCAATTGTTACTCATGACTGTTGGTCAAGTTTAGCCTACCTTAAACCAGAGCTGTTCACGTTTATTTTGAAAATGGCTCAAAACGTGAATATGGCGTTTGTGGTCTAATTTTTTAATATTTAAAAACTTACTCCTATGTTGCATTAGTTGGACTCATAAAAATTTGGAGAAATTGAGAATAAGGCTCTGATTTTAATAATTTTCATCTAGGACGAAAAATGTCGCCAAATTGGCGATTTTTAAAAAAGTTTTATTAACTTTTAAAATATTTAAGTTATTTGTCTCTTAGGCAATTCTTCACGTAAGATTACATATACAGTTAAAAATCATCACATTGCTTCAAATATAAGTAAAATAAAAGGTAAAAACTATAAATATGGATTGTTTCATCATTATGGAAGAAAAAACGAAATCCAGCAGAACTGCCAACTTGAACAAATTTAATTCAACCTCGCTTGTGTGTTCGGATAATCATCCTATCTGTTCTAAATTGTAAGTTTACATTAATTTGAAAATAATTGCGAATTGTGATTGACATTTAAACTATAGCTTTTTCATTTCCTTGGCGACAGAACATAATCTGGCTGACCGACCTAGGAATATCCTTCACTGTTCTATTCAATTAAACGTTACCTTGCAATAATAAAACTAGAATTATAATAAAGGTGTGTGCGCACTACTCTATAAAGGAAACTTTTTGCTTATTACACAATCACCTCATAAATTGAAGGGGCTTGAAAGAAACTGGAGTAAATTCTAAATTTTTGAAAAATCGTTAAAGATCTAATCTAATCAGGATTAGGTCATACTCACAGAAATATTTCACCTAATTATTCTTACTTTTTAAATCTATAAGAATATTGTTTTAAATAGTGTCTTAAATCTATTTGTTTACAGGTGGATACGGCCAAATTAGTGAAACAATGCATACGTTACACGAGATGACGCAAGATGATCTTGGAGTTACGACGGCACAATTAGAGGATAATTCCGAATATGTATTGGAATCCATTCCCAATCATCCCACCTACATAGAAAATAGTCCAGAATTTTATTCACCTTCCAATGTTGTGATGACCCAAGACACAAAATATCAAACACAATACGTTAATCGACACTACAGAGGTAAGAATAATTCATCTTTTAGATAATCGTTCTTGTTCTCATAGGTATAGCTTAAAAACAGAGTGTGAAAATATTATGGTTCAGCAATCAAATGAAGGATTGTTACTGTTTTGCCCCATTTAGATACCCCGCTTGATAGGATGCTATTTTACATTGCCAAGCAGAAGCTTTTTGTACAATTTTTTTTATGAAACTCAAATGTATAGTCTACACTTGTCTCATTGTAACATTTTATTTTATATTTTATAACCGTCATTGAACAGCCGACCCAATTTTGGGTTTAGGACTACTAATGTTCAACTCCGTAGCCTTGTAATTTTGAACCGATCCAGAAGACAAAGAAACTCCTGGATCATTACCCCTACAGGTATGATTTGTTATGGGAACATGCCATTGTGACTCGACAGCTTTTACGTGCATCATCCACCATTTACTACACGGGGGAGTCTTCGGCCGGCTGGGATCAAACCCACGACCTCTTGGACATGGGCCCAGTGCCCTACCAACCAGGCTATCCGGACCTGCTCGCAGAGTAAAGCATTTTGGCTTAATAGCATAAATGTAGAATTACTTGCTGTTTCCGTTTATTATCTTTCTTGTAAAAATGCAACATTAGTCACAAATGGACAAGTTAAGAAAGTTTACCAAGACGTTTAGATACGATTGCCATTCTGAGCTTCGTTAATTTTTCCCAAATACCGTTTCTGGAGCTTCATAGCTCCAGAAAATGGGCAAGGTGCAGCCCTTACATATTTATACCTCCTTTTTGTGTCATCTACAACAACAGAAAGAATGTTTTGGGTAGATGCTAGATTTTGTTTTATCGTTGCTTGCAATTTGCAAGACAATTATTACCATACCACCATCGAATGCTTTTCGTCACATCAGCATTTAGATTTCGGCCTTTTCTCAAAAACCTAGTTTTGGTTTAATTACTTCCTACTTGTGATAGATTGACTGTACCAAATATTTAATTCTTTTTCTAACGGTGCAGTAAATACGTTTCTCATCTATATTGTTCAATTGTATACAGAGGAGGCTAAAATTTAATCGTCCTGTAATTCTTTTTAACTGAATTAATATCCAAATGAAGATAAAGTATACTCTGTGCTAAACAATATAACTAAAACTAAACAACGTGAATATAGCAGAAAAACAGATATACCATAGTTTTGGTTCTATAAACAAGGATCTGGTACTGGCTCTATCCCCTGGTAGTAGAATTTACAGAGTCAATCTGCAGCACTATCTTCATAAATTAGAATTTGTTTAGACCTAACACAGTCAGAAAGAGTTCAAAATTTGCAAATATATTAAGGAAATAAAAGTTATTCACAAAAAAGAAAATTATGTTGCTCTAAATTTATGTTGTACGCAACCTGTAAACAAGTTAGCAATAATTTTCGGCGATAAGTTCTTTTTTTAAAAAGATTTTTCTCTTTAAAATTTTATTTAATTAAAAATGTTTGAAAATAATAAATTTTTTTCTTTTATATCTGTAAATTGGCAAACAAATATAGTAAATTAATAAGTAAGAAATTTTTTCCTCGTATCAGCAATTTTTGAGATTTCTTTTTAAAAAATATAATAAATTAAGATGAAAAATAATTTGCAGGTCTTCTGTTACTAGAACTGTATCTAATATTCAACTGTTTTTATAAAATTAGGGAATACTTGTGCTACATACGAATGTCAGTTTTTATGCTATTATTCACTGAAAATAAAAAAAAACGCTCTTCATAGGAGTATCGCAATTATTTTCTGAGTGTGAAGTATAATTTCGAATAAGTATAACAACTATTTTTAGTTAATTTGTGAAAATTAAATGAAGATATTTTAAAGATGTAGTCTTCAACTGTCTGTGAGCTATGTCAATAAATGCAGAGCATCTGACATGGGCTGCACAACTGCTAGATCGTGTAGTCAAAGAAATTCATTAGTTGAGGGCGTGCAGCGCATAAAAAAATAAACGAACAACCCTTAATAACTTTTGATCTAATGATCGGATCTTCACGTTTGTTGGATTTTGTTGAGAGCAAATCAGACTGAAAGTCACGTAGAACAAACTGAAAACTTAAACTTTATTTACATCAAAAAGAATATAAAACAATAAGATGTTGCCAGCACAGGAAACTCAAACTATCTAACTAATCTCGAACTCAAACCTCAACATCCTCCCCGCCCTGGTCGACCTCGAGAGGGATGACCAGAGCTACCGGACGGGTTATATTGTGACCATTAACTCTCAGCTCACAGGATCTTATTTTTCCATCTCGTCCTTCATGCAAGTTCACCACTCTAGCTTTCTTCCACATGTGACGTGGTCGGACATCTTCTTGTAGAAGTACAATATCGCCAATTCGGATGTTAATGATATTGTCCTGATTACGAACTTGATGAAATGACCGCAATTGAAGCAAATATTCCTTAGACCATTTTTTCCAAAAGCAGTCGAGTAAGTCCTGCTGCTGCTTGTAGATTTTTCTTAGCTTTGTGTTGTTATTTGGGCTGGATGGAATGGCCGTTAGTTTCCGTCCTGTCAAGAAATGGCTTGGTGTTAAGGCTGTGGAACTGTCATCTTCGTATATCAATGGTCGGCTGTTCAGAGCGGCTTCTATTCCAATGAGGGCCGTGGACAGACCTTCCTCGTCAAGAAGTGCTCGTCCGAGTACCTTTCGTAGACATCGCTTGACAACTCCTATTAGGCGCTCCCACCAGCCTCCCCACCAAGCCGCTCGTGGGGCGATAAATTTCCAAGTTATGCCATTTTGAGCATAATATTGCTGAGTTTTAGCTGATGACAGAACTTGCCATAGCAGAATCAAGTCCTTATTTGCTGCATGAAAAGTGGTAGCATTGTCGGTATAGATTGTGTGTGGGAGTCCTCTGCGGCCAACAAAACGTTGTAGTGCCAAAAGAAATTTGTCTGTGGTAAGATCCGACACAAGTTCAATGTGTAATGCACGTGTTGTTGCACAAGTAAATAGTGTTATGCAGGCTGTGTCTCTTGATTTCAAACATCGAATATTCACGGGTCCAGCAAAATCAATTCCTGTGGTAGTAAATGGAGCAGAAGGTACAACTCTTTCAGGAGGTAAAGGAGCTTCGATTTGTTTTCCGTATTTCGCTTTGGACAGCTTGCAAGGTAGGCATTTGTGAATAACTTGCTTTATAGCTTGACGTCCTCTTAAAATCCAGAAGGTTGAACGTAACTCGGACAGGATTATACGCACACCTAAGTGGTGGAGTCGTATGTGTGTATGCTGGATCAAAAGGTGGACAAAATAGTGTTTACCATCGAGCAATAAAGGGTGTCGAGTGTCAGATGAAATGTTTGAAAATTGCAGCCTTCCCCCAAGGCGCAAATAATTATCTTCGAGAAAGGGATTGAAACGGGAAATTTTGGATTTTTTCGGCAGGGGACGTTCAGCTTTTAAGGCATTTATTTCAGCTGAGAAACATTGATTCTGTACAGTTTGTATCCAATAGTTTTTAGCTTTCTCTATTTCATTACAATTCAGTTCATGAGTTATGTGTTGCTGAGTCTTACAGTTGGATACAAAACGTAGTATCCAGGCAGTCACACGAAGAAGTTTCGTATAAGAACTATAACGAGTTATATCTATGATGGGTTCTGTAGTTGCAACGTAGGAGGATTGAAATTTGGTTTTTCGTGATTCAGCGTCAACTAAAGGTTGTGTACGTGTAGACAAAACTTTGATAGGCCAAGTTTCTGGATCATGTTTTAGCCATTTCGGGCCGTGCCACCAAGATTCTAAAATCGATAACTGTGATGGAAAGGTACCACGAGTAAGATGATCCGCAGGGTTATCTGTACCGGGACAGTGGCGCCATTGTGCTGAAATAGTGTTTTGAAGAATTTCTGTTGTTCTGTTGCAGACAAATGTTTTCCAAAGGTTGGGATTTCCCTTTATCCAACTTAAAGCTACAGTAAAATCACTCCATAGTATGGCAGTGTGGGAATTCATGTTCGTTTCCCTGCAAAAGTATCGGAGTAGGCGAGCTCCTAGTAGTGCAGCTAACAATTCAAGTCTCGGAAGGGTGACCCTTTTGATTGGGGCTAGTTTATTTCGACTGCAAATGAGATGGATCTCTGTAGAAATGTCATCTGCGTGACGAGCGTACAAGCAAGCACCATATGCACGTTCCGAAGCGTCGCAAAATACATGTATGGTAACGTCGGAATTTTCGGAAAAGCCAATCCATCTTGGGATGCATATTTCATTCAGATAGTGTAATTCATTTATCCACTTGTGCCACTGCTGTGCTACAGATGGAGGTAATAGTTCATCCCACTGAATACCACTAAGCCATGTATCTTGAAACAATATCTTCACAACTACTGTAACTGGAGCAAACAAGCCTAGAGGATCGTAAAACTTTGACATCAACTTCAGTAGTAAGCGTTTTGTAACTGGTTCTTTACATGCTTGAACAATTTTTGTCTGCACATCAATTTGAAAAACATCACTGTTAGTATCCCATTTAACACCCAAGACTTGCGTGATATCCTTAAACGAGACGTTTTCTTGTTTCCACATATCTTTCAAAATCTTAGAATTTGTAGTCCATTTGTCTAATGGTAGGCTAATAAGTGATGTAAGTTCTTGGTAAAGAATCAGAGCTTCAGTATCCGTAGACGTTCCCGTAACAAAATCATCCATATAGGTGTTATTCTCAATGTGTCTAGTTGCTGTAGGATATGCTTGTTTGTGTTTTGAAGCCAATTCACGAAGAGAAGCTGCTAATAAAAATGGACTAGAGACGAGTCCAAATGGAAGACGTGTGAATCGATAGGTTACAATTTTATCTTCAGTGCAGAGTTTCCCATCAGGAGTATATGTAGTATTGTACCAAATAAATCGTGTTGCATCTCTGTCTTCTTCTGCTAGAATCAGCTGCAGAAATGCTTGTCGCCCATCACTAGTGATTGCTATTTTAGAAAGTCGAAATCTCAACAATGTGGCTAAGATATCGGAAAGAAGATTTGGTCCTACTTCAAGAGCGTCGTTCAAAGATGGGTGACCTGGAGAATGTGAAGATGCATCAAAAACTATACGCCACTTAGTTTCTCCATTTGTGATTTTCTTTACAGCGTGATAGGGCAAGTAAAATAAACGTTCTTCATTATGTGTTTCTGAGACAACATCAACGTGTTTTTTATCAATGTAATCTTGCATGTGCTCAATATATTTTACTTTGAATTCTGAATTTGCATGCATTTTCCTTGTTAAAGATTTAAATCGTTGAATTGCGACTTCATAATTGTTCGACGAAAGTTGAACTTCTGGTTTCCAAGGCAATTTTACAACTCTTCTACCATCGATGATTTCAAAAGATTAATGAAAGTTCGTTAAGAGTTCAGAGTTGTGAGGACTTATTTTTTCTTGTGTTGGTTGTATGCCAATGCTCTCTAAGTTCCAGAAATTTCGTACCACATTATCTAATTCCTGAGTTGAAGTATCCACATCAACATTATGAACCGTTGAAATGAAGGAAACTGTTGCGTGTGATCGAGTTCCACTAAGTACCCAACCAAAATTTTATGGGACCAAGGCCAGAGAATCCGACAACCTGACTGAAGCTTCAGAATTCATAACAATCCAGTAGTAATCTGCACCGATTAAAATCTCAATTGGTAAGTTCGACAATGAATCATCTGGATCAGCAAGTTTCATTCGCCTGTTTTTAGCAAAAAGTGAAAGATCCGTTGATGAAGGTAGGTGTGATGCATATTTGTTGGAGCTTTCAAATGCAGTAACATTAACTTTAGATTTGTCCCAGATACTTGATAACTGAAATTTGACTTGTCTTCGCATGTAGCCAACATTAGCTGGGGATTCAAAGGCTTGAATGTCCAAATGTCCGGTTGAAATTACTGGAAGTTTTAAAGTATCCACAAGATTAGAAGAAACGAAACTAGATTGACTTCCACCATCCAATAGACAACGTGTCAGTTTTGTAATGCCTGTGGGCCCAGTTATAAAAACTCGTGCAGTTTGCAAATGAACGAAATTGGAAGGCGATACATCAATTTTGTTTGTAGATGTAGCCACAGGCTGCTCATTGGTTAGAGGTTTGCATATTGATGTATGGTGTTTTCTCTTGCATTTGGAACAGACAAATTTTTCTCTACGGGGGCAATTTTTTTTGTTATGTCCTCGGTTAGTGCACAAAAAACATCTATTACTAGTCTTCAATTTCTGTATGCGCGCGTCTATGTCCGTTACAACATTGCACTGTTGAGGCCAATGTCCGACAGTTTCACAGAAAGAACAAAAGGGTGACATTATTTTACTTTTGGTAACTGATTTAGAATTCACGTTAAAATTTTCTAAGGAGGATTTAATAGGATAATCTGGAGCAAGTGAACCTTTAATATTACTTGCAGTAATTGATCCCTCGACCTCTTCTGATAAAAATTTCATTAATTTTGAAATATCGCTTTCACCAAAATTTTCACGTTTGGCATGTACAATCCAGTTACGACAGATTTCATGAGGAAAAGCACGAAGTATTTTAGGAGCCAAAATTCTTCCGTATGATTGAGTTTCTTCTCCTAAAGCATCTAAAGCCTGTATTCTTCGATTACAATCAATATATAACTCATTTATTGCTGCTGGAGAGTGATTTTTGACAGGTTTTAGGTTTTCTAAATAATCGAGATGAGCCTGTATTATTTTATCTTTATCGCCATATTTCGATTTCAAAATATTCTTTGTTGTTGCATATGTTTCTGCAGTTATATTAATTCCATCAACTATTCGTTTTGCTTCTCCATCTAAATATCCCCGCAAAAAAACATGCTTGTCAATCAGCGATAAACTTTCGTTTTTGTCGATACAGTTTTCGAAACGCTCCCAAAAACTATGGAATTCTTCAATTTCGCCGTAAAACGTATTTATTTTTATTGTAGGCAACTTTACTGTAACATTTGAAGGCGAAGCTGAAAAATTATTTATATTGGCAGCTGTTGGCGATGTTTCAGAAATTGAATTCGTGTTCCGATTCGCTGTTCTTTTGAAATTAAATAACGCCAAATGAGCATTTTCTGTGTATCTTTCGCATTCTATTATGTCTTCCTGATATTCTTCATCATTTAAAAAATTATGTATTTCATCGTCTGCCAAGGTTAATTCTTTAACTTTATCTTGTAAACGTTCAATGTTGTATTCCTTTTCAGTTTGTGTACTAGCAGCATCGTTCAATTTCGTCGTTAGTTTCGTAATGGCGGTACGTAGCGTTGTTCGTTTGCGTTTAAATATTACAAGTTTTTCACTACCGGTAGCCATTCCAATTCAGATTTTTGACGAAAGTAATTAAACAAGTTCAGTATGACTTACCGAGTTATTTCGGCACCAAATGTTGGATTTTGTTGAGAGCAAATCAGACTGAAAGTCACGTAGAACAAACTGAAAACTTAAACTTTATTTACATCAAAAAGAATATAAAACAATAAGATGTTGCCAGCACAGGAAACTCAAACTATCTAACTAATCTCGAACTCAAACCTCAACAACGTTCTAGGACTCAATCTTAATGGTTCGACGGGATGACCTCAAATATGTTAATCAATAAGCAGGCGATATTTTAAATTACGACATCACACACAAAAACGTTTTTTTTTTCTGAATAAACAAACCGTTTATTTGATGGGTTTCAGGTTGAGTCGGATCTCTGACCTCCGAAATATAGGGGGTAGCCGCAATTTGGGAAATATGGTTCCCAATAGTTTGGTCAGGTGCGAATTGAAAAATTTTTGCACACAATTATAAAATTCGTTTGACCAAAGATAAAATTCCCTGCACAAAATTACGTGTAACAAGTTTATAAATTACGTTTTTTTTTTTAAATTTATTTGTTATCCTATTAATTCAAAATGTTTGAGTGTAAATATAGTATAATACGAGGTGTTTTACGCGTAACTGCATATTTTACGTAAAATATTTTTTTAATTTTCGAAATAATCGTCTGCTTTATTTTATTTTATTATCGACACATTACAGTCGACACAATTCTTAGTTTACGACTATCAATGTTGAACTACGTAATCTAATAATTTTAAACCAACCCAAAAGACAAAGGAACTTCTGAATGAAACATTGGAACAAACTAGCCTTCGTGGAGGACTTTTTTATGGAACTAAGCCGCATTTGCGTTAGATGGAGAGAGAAAAAAAACTCCCGCGAATACCTCCCAAGGTTAGCCTGATGGCAAGTGGATTCTAACCCATAATCCGTATAACATTGAGGATACTTTACTTCAGTCGGGGAGTCAACTTGACATGAGTCATACAAAAGACTACTGGTAGAGTATAACAATAATTAATAATAATTTGAAAGAAATAAACCCAAGTTTTATAAACTGTCCCAAACTTTGGTATCTCACATGTGGTTTACCTTTTTATTCATAAAAAAAAAATATATCAATTCAATTAAAAAGAAAATGTGAGTTGCCTTTGATCGCTAACAGAGAATATCAATATCATTAAAAGAAAAATAAACAGTTCAAAACTTCTTGATTTCTTGAAAGATGAATGAAGAAGAATTACAACATTGATTGAATTACTTTCCTTTCTCAATTCAAAGTAATGGGTTCATTTCCATGTTCAGCCATTTGGATCATGTCTCTTTTAAAAATGAATGACTTTGTTATTTTCAATCCTTTATTGCCTTTTCTCCATGAAATGCTAGACACTTGTCCCCAGAAAGAATTTATTTATAGTTGTTGAAATATTTCGCGTTAGAAAACAAACATTCTACTTGTATTATGAATTAGGCCATTAGTTTGATTGCCCATTGATGATGAAAACTTTATTGCATATTTCATAGGCAGACAATTAAATCTACCACCTATAAATAGAGATAGTGTAATAAAAAATATATATATTTTAACTTATAAAATAGTCATACGGATTGTGTTCTTTTTAAAATTACCAATCAATATATTTTAAATTATTTAGACAAAATACCACATCTCTTTAGTTTAAATTATAATGAACGAAAAAGCTCTAATTAACAAATAAATATTCGAGTATTTTCTACTTCTGGAGGCAAAAAGTTTTTTTTTTTAATTATTGAAGTTTTTATTCGAAATAAGTAAATAATTCAGATGGAAAATTTGATATTTGGTTAGTTTATGAAAACAAATAATAAATAAATATCCAAAATTAAATAATTTTATCTAAGTCATTCTTTTTCAAAGCGCTGTCAGTTTTTAGGAAAAAAATAGCGACATTTTTTTTTTAAATAAAAGGTGCCGTCGTTGGGTAAAATTTTAAGTCGCTGGGGAAAGAGGCAGTTCTGATTATTTTAAAATTCGATTTCATCACTTTGTCGCGGAACAATGTTTTGGTATGCTTAACACCAAGAATTAAAGATATGTAAAACGTCAACATTCAACTAGAACATTTACTAGGATACGCCTTCTAAAATTTTGAAGAGAAAAAATAGTAAAAAAGCTTATACTTTGTTTTAACGAACGTTGTTTGGTAAGTTTACAACGAGACGAAATTCCCCTTTTATCTTAAAACCATAGCCAATTTTGCCTAACCACATGGCAAAATAGTTCAACTTGTAATGCTGTATGTCCCTTGACGATTGGCTTGATGTAATTGTAATTGCTTGAGTTCCGATTTTGCCAACTGTAACAACAGCAGCTTTTTTATGTAAAAATTTGGCATGTTTTATCCTTGCAAGTTTTACAATTTTGATTGCCTCAATTACAATATTTTCGATCTTAAAGTTAAAGAAGAATATTATTTATTTTGTAAACATTACTTATAAAACTTCCTTCGTGATTTTTTCTTCTACAACTGCATTATTTACTTTACCTGATGAGTGACATAGTTTTCAAGTTTTGTTTGAAATATTTTCACCTTTTACGGATATCCGGAGGAAAACTGTCACATTTCTGTTTGCAACAACAGAAATATGCCTACTCATGGCAAAGTTAACAGGCAAACATGAAACGTTAATTTGAATTGAAACTGATGCAAGTTCAGAATTTAGATATATCTCTTAGTATTTAATAATAAACTAAATCATTTATGCCCTATAGTATTAGTCAAATTAAATTTTACTAAAAAAGGGAAAGATCCATTATATATGATTAATATTTTTAGGAATTAGAAATAGGGCGAATCATTCTAAAAAATTTTAATCATAGGGGTTGAGTTTGATTGTCATAAATTTTTGTGGGAATAACTAATATTAACAAAAGTACATACAATGCATGTTTTATCACAGACATTTTAAATTATCTGGACATTGATATGTATTTATATTTGATAACAAGCACATCCGTACGAAATATATCATATTTAATGAGAAGAAAAATTTAAACCTTAGACGACGCAGGCGTCCTATTTTTCGGGGGGTAAAGGGAAAAAAAAATTAAATATTCTATTTTAATAGTTCAACAAATTTCGCACATAAATAATCGAACGTTCTTCCACCAGCAAAATGTAAACAAAAATATTATTATTTATTGATTTTTTAACATTGGTGAATGTAAATTGATGACGATTCATGATTTTTTTCTTTCATTTGTCTGAAATAATGAGAATTTTAGTTATCCACGCTAACGACGCTCATGATTTAAGCTGAGACTCCAAATGTATCCCCGAAAATGATAAGTGCATTATCAAAATGAAATTTTCGATTTCCTAATCCATTTTAATGATAGAAAAAATAAATTTTTAACCATCAATGTTAATGACACATTTAAAATAGCTTTTAGGAGAAAATTGAGCCCTTTAAATTCAGACAAACTCAACATCCATTGATTTTTTTTATGAAAAGCTATATGTATAGCAAATTGTTCTGTGCAGTAATGAGAATTGTTTTCATTTAGGACGATATCCCCACCACGAAATGGGGTATTCAGAAAGTTATAGTCCTCATCACTATGAACCACCATTCCAAACTGTACCTGGCTCAATCCAAACTGGCTCACACTGGTCAACAGAGATAAACCACCAGCATGGTGGATATGGTAACATAAACCGAGATAGTCATCTAACGCTCAACAATAATCTTCAGAACATGATCGGAATGCAAAGTCCTCTTCCTCTTCCAGGACAGGACAGCAAACCTGTCATACAAGCTGCAGTTCTTGCTGGCTATTCAGGTGAGAATTCATTTTGGCATAAAATGATCCATTTACAATTAACCACTACATATCATGAAACGTTTCTTATACTTCTGGTAATTAAAATTGGCGTTTCAAGGTCACATTTTAAATCTTCCTCGGCTTGGTAACGATGTGACACGCAGCAATGCTTCTCTTTTTTTTTATTTTATCCACACGGCAGTTAAGGAGTATCTATAACTCATAACAGAATTTTATTATAATAACATGCTGGCGTGGGGAAAAAGCGAGATTTGTGGATACCATGGTAACGGAAAGGGAAAATTGCATAACCTTGACACGCCTATTCTATTTACAAAGACTTAAATACAATTTACCAAGCTAAACCTTTATATTTAAGCATTTACAATATCTTTCAGACAGAAAATATATTCTAATTACCTCCTGCGGATAATCGGAGAATTATAAGAGCAAAATCTCCTAATTTATAGTACTCAAATACCTTTGGAGACAAAATTTTGAATTTTTTAAGATTTTTGTGTATATTATGCTTTATAGCATGGTATGAATACAAAAAAAAAAATTGAAATTATATATATATATATGCATGCGCACACCTTTCTTTACACATGGGAACTAAGCCCGACAGAATAAATGTCAATGAATAAAATTAAAATATATTTAGAAATATTAATGTGTTACAAAATAAAAAAGGAAATGGCTTTCATAATAATTTTCCGTTGATCAACCAGGGAAACTAAAATGTCTTTTCCTTGTGATGAGAACCTTTAAGATAAGCAATAGCAAAGAATCAGTTTTGAGGCTTAAATCTATGAGTAATAAAATGGGAAAAACATAAAAGTAAAAAAACTGTGTTAGACGCATATTAATATTTCCTTTGCTTTATTATGCATGATGACGAAAAATAAATTTTTTGTGGAATTTGACAAGTTTTGGGTTGACGACAATTAAATTAAAAGTACTTTAGGCGTCGTTAACTGTATGCCGAAAAGTTTTCTCATTAAAATTATTGAATGTATACAAAAAAATTATGGCAGTAAAAATTTATGGAAAAAAAATTTCAGCGCAAAATAACAATAATAAAAACATAAATAATAAAAATATTAAGATATAAATAACAAAAATATATACATTTTTCCCACGTACTTTTGACAAAACAAATTGTAAATTATGTTCTCAAATTCATTGTTAGAAGATTAGTCAAGTCGTTCGCTTCAAGTGTGACGGGATAACTCCTCAAACAATTAAAACTTTGGTTTTTCAAGCAGTTATGAAATGCTTTGTGGTCATAAATAAGAAATGTTTATTTTAGGACATTATTTATTTATCATATGAAGCGATACATACGTGATAGAATGGCTCAGATCATATTATCTGAATTATTTTTCTCTGATAAATTTTGGAGATTAAAAATTGCAATTACGTATTATTTAAACAAGAAGTGGTTGGTCAACATACTGGCAGTTAAGATTAAAATAGTTTTTTTAGTACTTTATATGCATACATGTGAGCGATATTCAAATCCCATTCATATCTTTGTCTGGCAATATGCAAGTTTCTATTTTCTTTTATAATTTTTGAATATCTAAATAGTCGTTAGAAATATATTATAGGATAGCCCTCTTTATATAATAGGATAAAATTTTAAGCAGAAAAATCACTATTTCATCTCTTTCTTTAATCAACGCTTTAGAGGCTAAAAATAGGTTGTTTGAAAGCTTCAAAATGATATACAGCAAAACATAGCTTTTAAAAAAAAAATAATAAATAAATAAATAAAATGAAATGTTTATAACTAATCTATGACTAATTTTTTCATTACATCATGATATTTACTGCTTTTTATCAGTAAAGAGAACGTCATACCTCGAGAGAAACTTTTTATCGCAAATTCTCTTTCACCACGATGAATAATTTGAAATTTAAAGTATAGAAAAAGTGAGCTCAGGCATACCTAGAGTAAGCGATGAAGTTTCAAATACTGAAACGAAATTTTCAAAATATAAAAATAAAAACAAATTATGAGAGGATAACTTAAGATTAAGTTCTCTTCCAATAATTTGTTTGCATTTTAATATTTTGAAAATTTTTTGTCTCCATAACTAAATTAAAATTTAATGTATAGAAAAAATGGATTCAGACATAACTAGAGCAAGCCATGAAGTTTCACATACAGAAAACAAAATTTTAAAATATCAAAATAAATTATGAAAAGATAACTTAAGATTATGCAATGAAGAAGTTTTCCTCCAATAATTTGTTTGCATTTTGATATTTTGAAATTTTTTTTCTTCAGCATTTGAAACTTCATGCCTTTCTCTAGGTTTTCCTGAATCCACTTTTCCTTTCTTTTATATTTGTAATAAAGGAGAAGGAAAAGTTACTCCCGTGGTATGGCGCCGTCTTAACAAAGCTCTTGTTTTTGGTTCTCAATTTAAATTAATGTTTTTTTTTGATATCCATTCCATGAAATCTGAAACAATATCTGGCTCTGGCTATCATCAAATTAAAAATTTGAGCACTTTGGAAATTTTCTTTTGCATATATATTTGAAAATCATATTTCAAATAAATCACCAATACTTTAGCAGTGTCTTTAAGGACACTTCAAAGTTTTTATCTGTCCTAAAATTCATGATAACAAAACCATAGTCATTTATTTGCTTTGAAACATGGTTATTAAATACAGGGTTATTCATAATTCCCTCCGGTGTTTCGAAGCGTTATAGTAAAAAAAAGGAACATATGAAATTATTCCGGAACTATTCAAGTTTAACTTACATACATTACAGGTGTTCTATGTGTGAACCCTTGATCACACGGCATACATCAATGTGATAGTCCAGTTCCTGCCATACTCTACTCAACATGGTACTGTCTATGCACCATACATGTCATGGTACCATCTACCGGCAACTGCTTAAATTAAAACTTGAACACACTTTCGGAATAATTTCATATGTTCTTTTTTGCCATATTCGTCTTCGTTTTTTTTATTATAACGCTTCGAACCCCCCGGAGGGAATTATGAATAACCCTGTATAAATATACATGATTTTTTTTTTGTAAAATATTCGAAACTAACTATTTTTTTATGCCTTTATAGGAAGTGGTCCAATACAATTGTGGCAATTTCTACTAGAACTCCTCACCGACAAATCGTGCCAAAACTTTATAAGCTGGACTGGAGACGGGTGGGAATTCAAACTCACAGACCCGGACGAAGTGGCAAGACGATGGGGTGTTCGTAAAAATAAACCAAAGATGAATTACGAGAAACTCAGCCGAGGACTAAGATACTATTATGACAAAAATATTATCCATAAAACGGCTGGGAAACGTTACGTTTATCGTTTTGTCTGTGATCTGCAGAACTTGTTGGGCTATAGCCCGGAAGAGTTGCACGCAATGGTAGATCTTAAACCCGATATCAAAACAGAAGAATGCTAAGTCACACTTAGTAAACGGGTTACAAGTTTTATTATCTGGTCACATAAATCATAGACATTTGATACTTACAAAGAATCAGACCTTGTGTCCGATACAAACTGTTTCAATTGTGATCTGTTTTGAGATTTTTTTTTAAAAAGGCAATATTCTTGATGAACTAATTACCGAAAATATTCTAGTTAACATCGACAGAAACAGAGGCTAGTCAGGTACTTGTTTCTTTTGTACAAGAAAACTACAGTATTCGCCTGTTCTGTCCTGTGTTTCTTTCCTGTCTCTCTTTGAAGATTATGAAGGGCTTGGGGTTAAATAATTATAAACCACATTTGTTTAAGAGAGCTTTAAAGTGGTAGAAAGAGTGTTGAAAAACACCAAAAATTGTACTGTTATTAAATGAAAGTATTGTGCTGTTATCAAATAAGAGATTTGTTAAGTGCCTATTTGTTAACCATACATTTTGATATAAAAATATAACCTTTAGAATGTGGCTTATCACTATATTTCCCCTAAGCCCTCTTTTATCATTTATGTTTGTCTTGCCTGCAAGTAATATTGTTGTATATATTTTTATTATTTAAGGAACTGAACTTTATATTTCATCATTCTTTATAGAAAATACATTTATAAGTTTCATTAATAAGTATAATGTTGATTGTTTACAGTGGTTAACTAGTCTGTTTGGATGCACATTTACAATTGCAAAATAGTAATTTTTTTAAATATTTACAAAAAATGTAAAATTTTAAAAATCAATCTAACATTCCCAATTAATTAAATAAGTGCCTTTTTTATAACTAAAAGGTTTAGAATTATAAATATTTTATACAAATTTTTTTTAAAATTTGAAATAAACAAATGATATTTTTGATAAAATGTTAATAGCTGTGCTATCTTAAAACATTATGTTTTACAATTATTTATTATGCTAAAAATAAATACAGTATTAATGTCTGATGTTGTAATGAACTATTTTAGATAGAATATTTATAATTTGTTATGAAAAGAACTCATATTTATAATGAATTTTTAAATCATAAATTAAATAAGTCCTGAAATTTTGTGCTGAAAGATGAAACTGAATTTGCAATTAAATATAAAAATATTTATAAACATTACCAAAGAGTTAAATCTTAAAAAGTGTTGTATTTTATTTAATGGTGCTCATTTTTCAATCGTTTTGTAGATATGAACAAATACGAGATGTGTTTTTTCTTTCTTATGTATACATTTATCATACAAGTGCACATATGTAAATAAGACACCCCTTATATTTCTCCTTATTGCATATTATAATTTTACTTGTTTATGTAATTTTGTTTGTATGTTATAAAAATTAGCGATTTACAAATTCCAACAACTAGGTACAAAATATTATTTTTTATTAGTTTCTAAATTGGCTACACATCTATCAAAATTGTTTTGTTAGTAAATTAATGCATGTGGCTAATGAAGTAAATTTGTCTATGTGCCTAGTTTTATAAGTGCCTTGTTTTAACATAGTTATAACAATGTTACAGATTTTTAAATAACCTTTATAAGTAATTTAGTAAGTTGTTTCTGTAAAAGGTAATAAGCATAAAATATCTCTTTTTAACAGTGAAATTTCAACCTGAAGTCTATCAAATAGGATTCTTATATCTATGAGCAAATATTTTTTTAATTCTAAACTCTTTCCTAATTTAGTTTTTCAAAAAATAAAATTTTTTTTTTCCTAAAATTTTATTTTAAAATATTCTTTTGATCAAGCTGAAATAATTTACTACTATGCATATAACATTTTAATTATAAACAATTAGTTTCATTCATAAATTTTGATACAACATTAGTAATAAAAAATATTATCAGTTTATAATTACCTAAAAAAAAGCATATTTATTGAATTAATTCCCTATTATATATTTTAAACAAGAAAATTGAATTTAAGTGCAATAAATGATATTAAAAAAATTATAAGGCTAAATTAGTCGCAGACCAGAAGCAAATGCGAAAAATTATGAAGTAATGAATTTTTTTTTTTTAAACAATGCTCATAATTTAGAATTGTTAGAAAACGTTTGTTAAAAAACATTGTTTACATTCTAACATTATAGTTAGAAATGCCAAGATAAGTGAAAGAAGAAGTAAATCCTAATCACTAAAAAAAAAAAAATGTTATTTTTGTACATTTGTGGAATAAGTAATGTTTTTTTATGAACTGGTCATGTTTTTTTAGTGAATTTCAGCTTTAAAATTTTTATGCTGTCAAAATGATTATGTCCTACTTTTATATCTTTGACTGCAAGTTTTGGCAAAATCTTTAATGCTTATCATCCTTACGTTTTAATTTACTGCCAAATAGACAGTTTTTTTTTTATGTTACTCAACAATTGTGTGTTGTTAAATTCACATAGTACCTTCTTTCACTCTGATTTAAAAAATCCATTGATTGTTTTAATAGTTTTTGTACTTAGGCAGTAAAAAAGACCTCTTACTTCTATCATCATTTACATTTAGTCTATATAATTTTTGAATAACTTTATATACAGGATATTAAACAAAAATATATACTTATTTCATAGCTTTTTTATCTGGTAAATTTTTTAATACATATTTTTTAAATTTTTTTGTAGTATAAGTAGTAAATAACGATTTAATCAAAAATTTTGAAGTATTTTTAAATATAATAATTAGTTTTAAAATATTAAGCACAAGTAATCTGTGATTTAAATCTTTTGCAAGCTTGAAAGAATAATTGTGTTAATTTTTTTAGTAAGGGTAGTAAATAACAATTTAATCAAAACTTTTGAAACGTTTTTAAATGTAATTAGTTTTAAAAATTTAGAATTAAGTAATCTGTGATCTAAATCTTTTCTAAGCTTGAAAGACGCACATGTTTCACTAAATTAAATTTTTTTTAAATGAAATCATGGGAGTGTGTATGTATAGTTGTTGTATTACTCATTTCACATCATTCATGATGTAAAATATGTGCATGTAAATTTTTTTTTCATGCCTGGTCATCAATTTTTTTTTGATGTTTTAATACCAAAGTGTCTTACAGAAATATTTTCTGAATCTTGTTACAAGTCACTGTTATATTTGAAAAAGAAAAATTAAAAATAATTTTTAAAGACTATGTATGTTGCATTTATTTGAAGTCTCAATTCACTAGAATAATTGTGAAATGTTAAGGCTGAAATATAATTTTTTGAGGTGTTTTAATTTTAAAACTACCTGAAAGTCAAATAAAATGCTCTATTTCTAAATAAATATTCACCATCAGAATTATAATTTGCAAGAATAACAAATATGTAAATATACGAGTGTTTTAAACAAATATCAAACAGTATAAAGTATTTTAAATGGGAGACCAGCAGAAGAAAGCAAAAAAGATTTTACTGAAACTATTCTTCTTAACAGAATTTTTTCCTTGAAATTCATGATAAAATTTTAACTCGATTTTCGAATTTCTTATATTGAATAATAATAATAAAAAAAAGTATCTAAAAATATCAAACACAAAATATTTTAAGTGGTACTTTCAGGGAAAAAACTAAAAAAGATTTTAAAAAATTTCTACCAAGAAACATAAAAAAAACTAAATAGTGACTATTTACACAAATATTAAACAGTGCAAAATATTTTCAGTGGTACAATCATAGAAACAAACCAAAAATGATTTTTCAAAGCAAATTTTTAACTTTTTTGTTAATTTTTACTATCAAAGATTAAAATAAAACATCTGTCTAAGAAAGTAATGAATAAATCACCTTACCTAAATTCAATATCTTCAACCTTGTCCAGTAAATAGTTTTTTCGAAAAGGGAATGTACATATTGTTTTTCTTTCGTATGCATGCACTGTCCAATTTTAAAATTCTTTCCACCATATTTGAGTCCTATAGGCTTCGCCTATTTTGAATTGTCCTAGCAAATATAATAGCCAGCTAGTTCAGATGTTGCTGTTGCCATAGGCCATTAAAGCACCGAGGGAGCGATTGTTCTTGTTTTTCAGTAGTGTTATTTATGACCAAGAATTTGACTTCCGCCTCACCCGTTTATAGGGCGGACCCATTCGTACATCCACAGATCGTAATTTTGACCTGAATTGGAGAACAATTTCCAATCCAGTAACCCCAGAAGCATAATTTCTTATGGGAACATGGAGGACTTTGTGACCTGGCAGATTTAATAAGCATGAGTCACCATTTACTACATGGGGATTCTTTGTCTGGCTGGATTCGAACTCCTGTTCTCATGAACATGAGTCCAGCGCCCTACCAATCAGGCTATAATAAGCAAAATTAAAAAACCCAGATCTCAAAGTAAACTTGCCATATAGAGTAAAATGGTAATTATTTCACAACATACATTTAATTTCATACAATTTGATGAATTATATAGAGAAATAAGAAAGATGTTACAGTGAAAATGTAAAAATGTTTAAAATATAAGTTAAACGGAAAATTACCATATTTAAATAAAAATAATTTATATTATTGAAAATTGGGATTTGAATTAATAATCAAATTTCTGATTTGCATATTTTCCAGCAAAAGCTAACAAGTATTTCTCATAATAATACATAAAAGTAGGGGAAAATATGTTCAGAAAGTTGCTTATTGATAAAAAAGCAGAACAGACATAAAAATGATGAGAGAAAGAGATTAATAATTGGAAAAGTGAAATGAATTCTTAGCTATACAAAAATTCCAAAATAGAACATGAAATAGTGCACTTCAGTAATTTAAAAGTTGATAATATGTGAATGCAGAAAAGTGTTAGAACAAATTTTTTTTTTTCTCTAGAGAAAGAGGCTCTTAAGATGGAACTAAAAACTAATGAAAATATAAATTAAGTACATGCCTAGTACGAAAACATAATTTAATACTTCATATTCAGAAATCAGATAATATAAATTTTAAAATGTAAACAACTTTACTTACATAAATACTTAGGCTACACATTAATTTCCAGATTTTTTTTGATTCTTAACAACATAAAATTCATCATAACAACATAAAGGTATTAATTCCCTCTAAAATATTTTTGTATCTCAAATATAAAGGTATTTACCTGTAACATTTATTTTTCTTACTTTACTCTGCTACATTTACATTTTTAATTTTGATTGTTATCTAAATTAAGATTTTAAAACTAAAAGAGCTGGTTTTTTTTTTTATTACGACATAATTCTATGATATTACCTTATTATGCAACATTTTAAGATAAACTTATTAACTATTTTAATAATATTTTTTTGGTGTAAATTACATTGATATGCAATTATAAATTAGCATTAAAGAAATTGCTTAAATGACTTTCAACTTGACAATTAGCTTCATGCACAATGTTATGAATGCACAAATTATATATCAGACTGCGAAAACAATAAATTATGTTTGTGAACTCCCAAATTTTGTTATAACAACATACCCTTTAATTTTTAAGTGCTATTCTAACACAATGATTGTTAAGCAAATTTATTTATGTTCAATAATAGATCTTAATAGAATCATAAGATCTTTTATAATATTTATTAATCAAATAGGACTAAAAATAAACATTTAATTAAAATAAATAAATGTTGAACGTGTGGGCACACCCATAAGGAAACAGAATTCTTTATAGTACATACATTTTAAGTGAACAATTTCAACTTACATAGAAAAACTGTTTTATGTTACGAAACAATTATTGCAAAGCTATCATTGTTTGCTAAGAGGTTAACATTGTTTATTAACAACATTTCAGTCAACAGGAAGTTTAGCCCCAAGTAAAAAAATAACACATCATTTAAAACAAGAATTAAACTTACAACTAAATCATTTTCAGAGTAAAAAACAACAAAAAAAAGTAAGAATGATATTATTACACTACCAAGATCTCCATACATATAAGTCTTGCAAGATAAAATTTAACAGTGCTCGTAAGACTTGGTTAGATCTGCTGATAAGTATAAAAACATAATTATGAGCCACATATACTTGATAAATTGAAGATATATGTTTTTACATTATCGAGTAAATCTTCCCTCTTCAGTTTCTTAGAATTATTGAATTGTTCATTTAAATATTACATGTAATATGAAAAGGAATGTGAAACTTATATTAATTTTCAAAGTTGAAAAAAAGTAATTAAGAATTTATTTTGTAAGCGAAACTGTGACACATTCGAAATTCGCTGAAACAAAAGAAATATAGTATTATCCATGTAGTATTACAAAGACAAATAATACTAATGTTTCACAGTGACATCATTACAACAAAATCTTTTTGCTTTACAGTTGAGTCTTTTATAAACAATAATAGAAGATAGTTGATGCTGCAGGCTTGAAGAGTAAACATTCTGCATTTAGTGCTTCGATCATATTTTTATTTACTCTCGTTTATTTCAGTTTTATTTGATTCAGTCCAAGGATAAATTGTTATGAACAGGGAAAAAATATCTACATCGATAATTTATCAAAAAATATTTATGTAGAAACTATAAAAAATTATAATTATCCTTACTTATTTTTCTTGTAAGATTAATAGTGTTAAAAAAGTTATAGCAAATTGCATTTTACTTTAGGTTTTAAGAATTTTTTTGTTTGTTTTTATTAGTTGTTTTGTTTTCTTTTTTCAGTTTTAATGCTTGAAAAGCATTTTTCAATCCCTCTTCTCTCACTTCTGTCAAAATAATGGGGTCTCCTATTTCTCGTGCCTGTAATATTTCCGGGCTAGACCGTTCAAAAGTATTGCACCATAAAGGTTTAAATATACCCATCTCTTGTGCCTGGAATTATTTTATTTCTCATTTTACACACTAGATGGTAGTTTTTTTCTTAAATAGTGTATATTATGGAGTTAGAGTTACAGGGACATATGGGGTACATACAGAGTTTTAAATTTAAAAAAAATAGGCACTGTTACGAACATTTTCCTAAAAATAATAAGATCGTTAAGAGGTTAAAGAACACTCAAGTATTTTAAATAAAAAAATAACTAAAAGATTACAGCAAAATTCATAAATTCACTTAATAAAATATTAAAATCTTAATCAACGAAAAAAGAAGCTTATTATTACCATATAAGGACACTGTTAGGACAAAAAGTGTTATTTTGTCTTTCCATTGCTTTTTTGTCAGCTCTATACAAAATTAACTATAGAGAGAAAACTCTTTAATATTTCTCTAGGCAGTATTATACATGGTTAAAAACGACATTCACAGATAATATTAAAGTGAATGCTTCATATAGATTCAGTTGAGCTGTTTATGATCTACTGCAATTTATAACCATACATCAAATGTATGCAGATATTCACTTTCACAATAAGCACAAATGCTTCCCAAACACAGCAAATAACATTTTGACGCAACATTTTTTAAAATCCTTAACATTGTACATGAGTATGCCAGATTGGAAAGAATTATTTCTTTTTCCTGTAAATGAAATATAATTCACTTATTTTTCATTGGAGGAGTAAAATAATAATAATAAAAAAACAGAGGAGATAAAAATAAGTTTATGCCTTTGTATTAGAAAGAAAAATTAAATATTTAGCAAGCTTAAAATTTTATGGTATAAGTATTTGTTTAGTACTTCAGAAACATTTAAAACTTTGTTATAAAACATGGTAAAACCATGAAAAATGTCAAATAAATGCTAAAAATCACATAAGATGAGGATTTTCATTTATGTTAAAATCAAATACTGTTTTAAACTTTCCTTACATTTTATTTTCAAACGAATTACAAAACAAATCAATGATTGAGCAATGAAGAAAATGAGAATGAATACAAAATAATAATCAGTACAATGAAGTACTGTAAAGCAGGTCTGAGATTATAGATATCACAGATTGATCTCAAAAGCACCAATACTTTTAGATAGTAAGAAATCAAGCCTTTTAGAATCTCTGCACAGTATTTTGGTAGCTTTCAAGCTGTGAATTCAGTTTCATAACTTTTCTACTCAAGTTATTACTGTGTTGTTTCAAATAGCGAATCATATCTGCCTGCTTTTCAAGAATTTCTTCCATGTAATCTTCATCTCTACAATAATAAAAAACAATTAATAAAAAAAAAGTCAAAATGAAATTTATCATACTGTTAAATAACATAATTGAAAAAAAAATGTTTTATTGGATTTTAAAAATAAAATTGCAAAATGCAGAACAAACTTAAAAATTAATTATATTTAAAATTCATGTTTTTAAAAAAATCTGATTATTTTAATATATTATTTTTTTTTAATATTTACCAGCCAAATCATCTAATAAAATATATTAACAGTACTTAATAATATTTTAAAACAATAATAAAGCTAAAATAGTTGATATTTCTAACTTAAATGTTCCAAATATTATTACTTAATAACTACAAATTAATCACTGAATCAATAAAATCAATTTCTGCGCCAGGTAAACATTCCAAAATTTTAAATACAGGAAGGTAATTTATCACTTGGATATCCAATGAAGAGTAAATTAGTTAAGATCAGAATACATTAAAGGAAAAAAAATATTGTAAGTTTATCTTTAATATAAGTAAACACTAACAACATATTTAATACATTTTAAAAGCACTTATAAGTATTCAAATAAACATCAAACTAAATTGGTATAGTTGAAATGTTTTTATTACTAGCAAAAAACATTTTACAAACAACTAATGGAAAATTATAATTTAACAGCTTAACATTACTCTTATCCATTTTAAGTCTCTAATTTTAATTATTTACTAGTCTATTTAGAAATATAATAATAATTTTCCTGCTTATTATTTCTTTGGATTAAACCTTCATCATTAATAAAATCAAGACTTTAATCAATGTTGATTTAAATCAATGATTTTTTAAAGAATCAAATGATTTAAACCACGATTTTAATTACGATTCAAATCGAGTGATTTAACTTATGCCAACCTTAATTATAATATTTAAAACATGATAAATACTCTCAAGGGGGTAGAGAATTTGGTTCAAATATAGAATAATCTATGTTACACTATTCGAACAATGGAAGAGTTAAAAAATTTGTATGGATTATAATCAGCATTCATTTTCCAGCCTTAACAAAAAGCATTCATTCATTAAGCTTTTTTTTAAATAAATTTTAAAAAAATTCTTAGAGGAAATTTGTTACGTCAAATTGTAATTAATGTTCTTTAAAAAAATATTTTAATACATTGATTTCATTAAAATAATCTTAGATAAAGCTAAAGCTAAACAAGTAAACACATTTTCATTGTAAACTTTAGTAACTGAATCAATAAACATAATTCTTGTTCAGCTGATATGAAATTAAACAAATATAATAAATTTTTCAAACACCCATTTTATAACATTCCACCTTTTTGGATAACAATACCTCCAGTTAATAGAAATAGAAACAAAAATTTTCATGCTTAACAAAAAGATACATGATTAGTTGGATGGATTTTCTTGCTTGGATGATGTAATAAAAAGCAAAATGGTGTGACAATAGAAAAAGTCTTTAGCTGAATGAGACAATTGGACTGACTCATGTGTCTGCTAAGACAACTTTATCAAGAAGTTAATTTTTTACAGTTATTACCTATCTTTTAAAAAAAGAAAAAAAAATTGGCATAGCTGCTAATATTTAAGTGTGTCTCTAAGGTAGTATTCAAGCAACAAAAAGGAACTGCAACGTTCATGAGCCATATTAACGAGGATTACAGGAAGAGTCTCAATATAATTTAAATTAAGACTTAGTGTAAGGAAGTATAATGGTTTGTGGTGATTTTAAAAATCAAATAGAGCTTTGTATCTCATTTATGCCAAACAACTTCCTTTCTAAGATATTTTGAACAATTTTAAAGTCGTCAGATACTTTTTATAAGATTTTAAAGAAAAGAAAAATTACTCATTGTTATTCCTGAACAATAATGTATCAATATAGAAAATAATTACCAGCACAAAAAACTGATTAAATTTCCAGATGTCACCTACCCTGATTACAATATCTTTATGCTAACTGAAATCAGGTTTTCATCCAGCATTAGTTAGTATTCACCAGACGGTGGCACGAAAAAATCCACACACTTCTGACTACAAACCAGCAGGGAACTACCTTTCTGCATGTAAAATAGCTCAAGCCTCTATGTCAGAAGGGAGATTCCTTCACCAGGGTTGTCAGAGATAGTAATTTTTAGGGACCATAGAAAATTAAACAGCTCTTAATGCTCCGAAAGTGTTGGGATTTTGTAATGAAATATTTTAGGTTTGTATTAATATTATTTTTTTAAAATTTAGTAATGAGAGTGTTTCAATTTTCACTTGCGAGTCATTTATTACTTCAAAATCAATGTAATAGCCCTACTAAAATAATCAGTTTTCCCATTGTTTAAAATTTGCTCGCAATCGCAATAATCTTTTCCAATAATTGTTGTGCTTGTTAATTGTTTGAGCTTTAGTAAGCACTTATAATTTATTTGCCTAATTAGAACAGAAAGAACCAGAAATAAGAGAATGATTATTATTCGACTTAGTAACTTTTTTTTATATTTTTCTGTACAATAATGAAATACATTTTCTAAATTATTTAAATTCATATTATTTTAAGACTAATAAACAAATACTAATGAAAAGTTAAAATTAATAAAAGTTATAATGATATTAAGCTGTACATTTATCTCTTATTTAACGATATTTTTATTATGTTCTCTTTTGATTATAAGGATATTTAATGTACAAATCGTTAATTATATATTTGTTTAACTATTATTGAGCTACATATAAAAGTAAAAGAAAGATGAAATATTTTTGCAACAGCCCGCTGTGGGCAAGAGGGGAATCATGGAGGTTAAGGCAAAGAATATGGAAAGGAGAAGAAGTCCAGCTCTTCGAATAGTAACTAACATGGGAAACTGCTCGGTGCAGTATGCTAAACCAGAAAAACAACTTAACAGGGTGAGCAACATTTAGCAGAGCATCAGCATCATTTGTACTAAGATCCAACACAGGTGCATACGAAGTAAAGTCACTGTGAGGATGTATGTCACCGGTGAATTCTCCTCCACGTATGGTTGGATACGCTGCACCACCATTTTATTTGTTCTTACCATGTCAAAATATGTTAGTAGATTTAAACAATGTGGATGGCATAAATATATTTTCATAGAAATATCTTAAATACTGTTTACCAATAGTGTAAAATTGCAGCATAAATTAATAACAAACAATAAGAGAAAACTTATTTCCTCCTCAACCCCAGTAGTGGTTGGCGCACCTAAATGTTGTTTGTGGCAGTAGGCATTGTTCATAGTGCTTTACTTCTTAGACTAATAGGTATTTAACTTATTTTGTCATTTTAGCCATTTTTGCTACACATTTTGTTAAATAAAGAGTGAATATTCAATAAAATTAATTAAGTTTACACTCAATGTATGCAATTAAAATAATGAATAGTAAATAATTGTTTACAACTCTGAAGCAATAAAAATTAACTTTTCACATTATTTTTAAATAACCTCTTCAATGGAATATATTTCACGAGATCTTCACTTATAGTATTTTAAATTAGGTTAAACTTTCAAAAATAACTATATGGATGAAGTTGCAATGGTAATCTAAAAAAGTGAATGTCTAAATTTTGCCATTTAGTAAAATACTTTCCCCTGCATAAAGTATGAGCAATTGTGTGAACTAACTTTGGGGAAGACCACAAAATGCTTATATGACACTATTTCAACACAAACCATATGTACTTTTCATTTATTATTTTTTTTAGTCATAATGTTGAAGCTAATTTTTGTGTACTTTACATCATAGCCCATGTGTGATAAATACAAAATTGGCAATAGCATAGCTGCCAATATGGATAGAAAAAAATCCAGTAGATTTTATGAAATATAAATTTCATGATGATTGATGCATAATGCACTAAATATTTTACACATAGGGAAATTTTAGGGATTTTTATAGTCATCAAAATAGAAAAACTGCAATATTTTCCAGTTATGATTGACAAAAAACATACATGAAATGTTATGTATTGTGTTTACTCATAATTTCGAATATTTATGAACATTTAATTCATCAATTATAGTTAAAAGATTTTTTAATTAACTTAAAGAGAGAGTTCTGATTAAAAATAACCGGAACATTTTAGATCAAAAAAGTTTTAAACTGATTTCTATAAATGAGGTTCACTTCGTTATGTATTAGTATTATCAAAATATTCTAGCAAACAAGCATCTGTACAAAAATTCCATTTCAATAGAAATTTTTTTCAGGAAACTTACTCAATTTTAGGGAATTTTCTAAAATGCACAAAAATCAGTAGTCAACTGGAAAATCCAGTAAAGTTGGCAGCTATGCAATAGCATAATCATACAACTATTACAGACATTCTAATAGTAGAAACATTTGTATCTTGTATATAAATCATGACATATAAGTTTAGCATAAAAATAACTAAAGACAAAATGAATTTTTTTTAACGTATATTATACTTAAAAATACTTCGTATACAGACAATGATCTCATAAAAATCAATCGTAATTTTCTCACCATAATAAAAATGAAAAAGATGATCGTTGCATAATATCAAAAAAAAAAATAAATAATAATAAATGCTTAAAATGTCAAGGCTTCCTTAAGGTTCCCCCCACTTCCCAAATGAGACTGTCAGGGGTCATCTAATTGATGCACGGTTGTTGCTGAGTACTCTCAGCCATAGGCTATAGAAAATGTTTTGAGTATTGAATATTTTCACATAATCAATAGTACAAATTCATTCAAGATACTTGAATAAATTTGTAATAGCAAAAAAAAAAAAAGAAATCATTTGAGACTACTTAAAAAAAAGGAAAAGAAAAATGAAATACATTTGATCAATTTGCATTTTAGCATTAGTTTGAATTACGGTAACACAAATTAGTAATAGTTACAAATTTTCACTATTTAAAAAAATTAAAATAAATAAAATTTCTGACTGTGAAGTTATAATCAGTGACAGGCACTCCTTTTCAGTTTTACTGTTATTTTTTTGTTTTTTGTCATGGAAATCAATAATTACGAAAAAATATTGTTAAATCTGATACGAAGCATTTAAAGAATTCTAAAAAAATATAAGAAAAGCATTGCATTCATTTAAAATAAATGAAAATTTGAGTGAGACTACAATTTTATGGAGATGTTATTATAGATTTATTAAGCGATAACATTTCCCCACATACTGTAATAACTCTCTTTTATAAAGTAAATGATGAAATGACGAGCGTTTGTTGACAGTTCCTTAAATTTGGGAGTTCTTATTGGATAGATTTTTAAAAGTTGGTTACTTAAAATGATAAAAAAATATAAACATATAGTAAAGAAATTAACTGTAAATTCAAGAATTAACTGTAAAAAAGTTTTTAATAATTCTAAAATCTTAACAGTTACTTAACAGTTTATTTTATTAATTCTAAAATTAAACAGTTTTTTATAATTCTAAAATCTTAAAAATAAATCAATAATAAAGTATTTTCATAAGGAAAAAATTAATACTATCATATTCAACTTTTTAAAAATCTACATAAAAGTCTATGACTAATTTTAAAGTAAAATAAAAAACTTAACTTTTGGTTTAAACGGCAATGCATTCTTTAAGTAGACATTTATACACATAACCATAAATATAAAATAAAAATATTCTCATCTTACCTAAATCCTACTTCATTGGTGGGAGCATATGATTGAACATAACTTATTAAAAGGTCATCCTGCTGGACATCGGGAATAGCTTTACTTTTATTAAACTGGATTACAATATCTGTTAAAAGATTTAAACATTAAAAAAAAAAAAATCACATTTACAGGAATTTTTTCTTTTAATTATCAAAATCCAAATAAAAACCTTTATCAAGAAAATCAACAATGCAACTTTGAATCCCAAATAAATAGTTACGAGCCCTAATAAAATTTATAATGTATTTCAAATTATTCTAAATTTTCCAATACTAGGAGGCTTCGCCCCCTGCTCGCTGGCGCTCACCAACCCACGGAACTGCTTTTGCAGTTCATTTCGGATTGCTTCGCAATCCAATGCTCGCTCATTGGATACGTTCTTAACGTCTAGTTTTTGTAAACTTTTTTGAATACTGAAGTTCCGAAAACTTTTCACTGTAGAAAATTCTGAACCTGTACATTTCAATATTAATTTGAAATTGCAAACAGTTCACATATTTTTCTTAATCACACTATTCCAAATTTCAGTTGTTGAGAAGAGTAACTGTTGTAAGTTTTGTTTTAAAGTCTTTCCCACCCATGTTGTAAAACAATATGAAATAGTAGTCTGCCACTGAACGCCGGATGCAAAGCTCAGATCAAATTTTTTAAGAAAGACATCTCTTCACTCCGAGCCCTTAGATATTAAAAAATTATTCTATAATTATCATATTTAATTTTTAAAACTTTTATAAAAGAGAGTTAAATTTAGGGAAAAATTAAGCAAACAAAGGCTTCAAAGCAAACTAAGGTTTAGTTCATTATGGATTGAGTAATATTCTTTTAACTATAAAAATTTTACAATTGAAAAATTATGTATTAATTTTGACATATATTTATAACCAATAGCCTTTAAAGTTATTTTCATAATGAAAATAACTTTAAAGGCTATCGGCAAAAAAACTCTTAAAAATAAAATGTTTAAATAGTTTAATATCCTTCAAGCTCACAGAAAAAATTGATTAAATTTCTTCATTCTCAGAATTTTCTACATTACATATTTAATAAACAGAAATTGTTATAACCATTATAGACATATCTGGCGATTCTCAGCATTTTAAAATTTAAATGAAATTTCTAAGCATTGAGAGAGAACAGGATTATTTGTTCCATTTAGAATAACTCTTAAATGCATGTTCAAAGATTTTAGCCTCATCCAAAGATTGTGTGTTTGTGATCCATACAAACTAAATTTGAGATGACAGTTTGAGAAAGACAGACTATATAATTTACCTTTTCAAATATCTATCACATAAACAAAATTTTAGGGAGGGAGAAGGAAAATCCGAGAACTTGTTTTATGATAAAACTATTTGTTGATAAACTAAACGGTGAATTTGTGAAGGTACTGCTAAATGGTAGTAGATCTGCCTATAAATTTGTAACTTTGATGTCTGAATTTTATAAGCAGAGGAAATAACATTTTGTGATACTTTCAGAAGAGATAACGTCAAATACAAAATAACTCTCAAAGTGGAAGCATTTAAAATAAATCTTACAAGTTAGATTTCTTTTTTTTATATTATAGAATGGACTTAAATACACTAAAATGTAAATATTAAGGGGACCAGAAAGTAATGTCGTTACGACGCATTAAATATTCGTTAGTCTTAAAAACCAATTAGGTCATTTTTTCCGATCTAGCATTGAAAGGTTGTTGCTAACAAGGGTGAATACATTGATTAAAAATAAAATCTTGACATCAAATGCATCGAAACGACATTACTTTCTGGTCCCCTTAATATTAACAATCTGACATTAAAGCAGGGTTTGCCAAGTGGGCCCACTTTGAAAAAACCCGCCCGGGTTTTATTGGACGAGCCCACCTTGAAAAAACCCACTAGGAACGATAAGTGGGTTTTTTCAACAAAAAAAAATTTTTTTTACTAAAACTTATTGGTTCGCATCTACTTTTATATAATTTATTGTGCAGCATAAATTTGACAAATAGAGTTGCATGATTTATATGATTAGGTTTTTAATATTTGTAAAGTAAAAGAAACTCTAATCTTCATATAATTTTATAGTAGGTACTATTGAAAACTTCAAGTGGGTTTTTTTAAAAAGTATTATTTTAATGATACTAAATCAAATAAAAATGTAAATAATATACTCTGAAAAGATCAATTTTTCAAATATAGTTGCATGCTTTATATATTAATAAACAGGTTATTATTATTAATTCATATGTTTAAAAAAATTGAAAAGAAACAATTTTTTTCTTTTTTTACCAAGTGATACATTAATAAATTAAAAGTTTTATTTTCTGGCTTTAAAAAAAAAAAAGCTAAAACTTTTTATAAGAGAACTTTTTAAAATTATTTATCTAAAAATGAAATCATTTTCTTAGGGTTAATTATTTGAAAACAAATGGGACAAGTAACTGATACTCTTTATAATTATACATAGTTTTAATTTCACTTTCTATTAACCTTATTATAAAAACATGTAAGACCATTAAATATTTATTTCAGTTTTTTATTTAACTCAAGTCAGATGAAATTTTAGTTTTTACTGATTATAAATATTTACAGATTATAATTTTATAATAGGTAATATCCATATGTTTAATAAATATAGTAAATAAATGTGTGTGAAAACAAAAAGATTAATAAACTTGTTCCTTTTATATTACTGCATTTATATTTTACGATTCCTAATTAAAAAAATTATGAAACGTAATGTACTTAACAATAAAGAAGATTCAAATATGTATTAGTGATAATGCGTTATTTAAACTTAATATAAAATACATATAACTAGGGTTCCCCAAGTGGGCCCACTTTGAAAAAACCCACTTGGTGTTTTTTTTTTAATTTGGTTCAAAAAGAAGTATCTCCTAATACTATCATTGGACACATCGTTGAAGTTATCAAATATTTTAGAAATGTACATCAAGCACATGGATGGGCAAATGAAAAAAACTGCTTGATGATCCAATGACCAAATGATACTAGGTGGAATTCATATTGTGAGCACGTAAAAACTTTTGCCAATAATTACCATAAATATGAAGAGATTGTTCTTGAACATCAAAATGAATCTAATAATAATATGTCAAAAATATTAAATAATGTTGGGCTTTACCAATAAACTATCAATTGGGAAAAGCAGATACCAATTGTTTCTTAAGCTTTGAAAAAGCTTTAACCAGAAAACATTTCAATTTCAGAAGCTGTTTAAATATGAATTAACTTACTATCGTGTGATGAATTAGAACCCCATAAACATTTTGTAAAAAGATTCAATTAGGCTGTTCAGCCACATCATTTATTAGCATATGCATCCTGGATCCCGAAACAAGGGGACAATTTTTAAATGATGAACAAGACCAATTAGCAGAAAACTGTCTTTCTAAGCGTCATCCAGAATTTCTGCCACGTGCTATGGCATTCAAAATGTCTGATCCTGAATACTTACCAAAATCGATGATGCTTGACACTGTTATTCAACAGTTTTCATCCAAAAATGGTGGAAAATTATGGCAAAAAAAAAGTAAATAAATAAATAAAATTCCTAGCTTCCACAAAATTTCTGTCACTTCTTTTTTCTTTGCACTCAGCACCAGCATCCTCTGTCTCTATCGAAAGACATTTCTCAACTTTCGGTTTGGTGCAGAGTAAACTTCGAAATAGATTAGGAATAGATAAAGCTACAAAACTCATAAAAGTGTATCACCATCTAAGAGAAAAATGTAGACACTTTGAATCTGTTGTAGGATAATAATAATAAAGGAAAAAATGGACCTTTTTTTTAAGTTAACTCTTAACATCTGCTGACAATTTTTAACTATTTGGAGAAAATTAATCACAATTAAAATCAGTTAAAAATTAAAATATTACTTTCAAGATTTTTTAAATATTATTTTTAAGATTTCATTTGAATACAATTTATTTTGTTTCTTTTATTCATGTTTAAAAATATTGAAAGAAAAAAAAAAAATTCTATTGAGTGATACATTAAACAATAAACAAATTTAAAATTTTATTTTCTGATTTTAAAAAAATAAGCTATAACTTTTTATATACGCTTTTTTATAATTTTAAGACTAATTTGTCTTTTGAAACTATAAAGTTAAAATGTATCTAAAAATGCATATATTTATCTAAATATTTAAAAAAAAAAGGACAAGTAACTGATACTCTTTATAATTACGTAGTTTTAATTTCACTTTCTATTAATCGTATTATAAAAACATGGAAGACCATTAAATATTTATTCCAGTTTATTTTTTTTACAGGTAAAAGTCAGATGAAATTTTAGTGTTTACTTATACAACTCTATTTAATAAATAAAAATATTTTCACAGTAAAATTTATGAGCACTAAATGAAAAAACCCAATTTCCCCCGGGTTTTTTCAAATAAAACCCAATTTCCCCCGGGTTTTTTCAAAAACTGCATTAAAGTATTGGAAAGACTGTTCTGATTGTAAATATTAATCAATAAATAAACGTGTCCGTAAATATAAACAAATACAAGTCATCAAATTGGAGAAAAACAGAAGGAAAGACAGTAAAATTATTTGTAAATTAAATGCACAAATGTATTTTTAATTCTTATCAACAATTTGCTATCATAAATATAGTTGGTTCACATTCTATTTTATAGCTTAAAATTTATAAACATTTTAAAATTAATAATATTAATAAAAAAACAAAACAAATCAAACAAAACCAAAAATTTAATGCAAAATTCAAGATAGCAAGAGAAGAACGAACAGACACATTTCTGTAAATTGAAAATTTTGAATAACAAAATACAGTTTTAAAGATAATATATACTTACAAAGATATTTAAAAAGACAGGCTAAAAGGATAAAAGCTTCAATGCCAAATATAATTTGCAAATAATTATGGCAATATAAACTTCCATCAGAAGGACACCTTTTCATATCTGGACAATACTTTTGTAAGATTGATGTTACTACAATTAACAGTGTGTTTCCTAAAATATCAATGCAAACTATCAATAACTTATTTACATCATCAAAAGTGAAGCAAAATGAAAGTTAATCAAATATTAATTTAAAAATTCGATCAGAATCTTACTTTTTTTTTCTTTTTTAGCTTGAACTGTTTTAATATTTGTTACATAAGAGGGGAAATAATTTTATGGTTAAGAATGTAACAAAAAAGAAATATATATATATATATATTTTAAAGTAATAAAGATACCGTTTCAGACTTCTTTGGCAGTCAAAAAGGCTTTAATATAAAAGCAGAAAATATTCTGAAAATTTGTAACACAGGCAATAATAATAATAATTGTTTAAAAAAATTACTGTAGCTGACACTACAGTTACAATCAAGGCCTGGATTTTGATAACATTAATATAGTCAAACCCCGCTATAGTGAACCTTCAAGGGACCGAAATTTTGGTTCACTATAACCGGGAGTTCACTATATCCGTTCTGCAGGCAATTTAACTAATGGTTCCCAAAATTCCTCCCTTTTATTACACATTATTTAAATAAATGACTGAAAATAATTTTTAGTAGCGAAAAATTTGTTATTTTTCATTACTCTTCGTTTTGCTTACAAAAAAAAAAAAAAAAATTTAGTAATCTTTAGCTGATGAGCAATCCTAACAGAAAATTCATATTGATCCATCCCACGTTGGAAATATCTGCTTGGTTTGTTTAGGGATGGGAAAGTGAGATAAAAGAAGCTTATCACTAAATTCCCCTCTATAGATGGTTTTAAAAATCAGTATATGTATTAATTTTAAAGTAAAAATTTCAAAATTATTACAAAAAAAATGAAGAAAAAAATCAGTTGAAGACAAAAAAAAGTTCATTATATCCAACTTCCTCACTTTTTTGGTTCACTATATCCACAAAAAATAACATTATACGTGTATAGCAAGGCACGGGACCTAACATTTCGTTCACTATATCCGGGAGTTCACTATAGTGGGGTTTGAGTGTATAATATTTTTTTTTTCTCTCAGGGCATTTTAATAGATTTCTTTTTTCAAATTTTGAAAGCTTTTGGGTTGTTTTTGTATCTAATAAATTGGAAGTTTTCTGTTTATTAAAATTTAAATACAAAAAGAAAATCCTCAAAAGTAATATTTTTTTTTTTAAGATATAATATTTATTTTAACTTCAATGAACTTATTTTAAGCTTTAATAGAATATGCATTGCTTTGATTTATAAATGTTCACATGAATGAAAGTAATTTTAAGAAGGAAAACATTGTTTTAATTTAACACTTTTACTTAAATAACAGGGCATTTTTTGCATTTTAATTTTTACACTTAAAAAGGGTAAAAATCTAAAAAATCCCGAGTAGTCTAAAAAATCCAAAATTTGGGTTCTAATTATTATGGAAAAAATTAGTATTGATTTGCATCATTATAATTTCTCTAAAGATTAATACAATTCTTAACATCCAGTATTAAAATGTGTATTACCACGTTAAAAGAAAATATACACAGTATATGAATCACTTACCAAGAGATGGAACAATTAAAGGTATTCTTTGCAACAGCTGTGTTTTTCTGAAGAATTCTAAGTAACCACATCTTTGTATATAATTGTGATGATAATTTCTATAACCACTAGCAATAAATAATAAACACCAGTAGCATGCATGCACACAATTCAGAATATAACAAGCATCATCTTCTGTATAATATGGCACTATAAAAGGAGAGGCTAACAAACCAATCTAGAAAACAGTAGAAAAATAATTTAAAAAAAAAAAGTATTGTTGTTTTAAAAAAGAAAAACTTAGATTAATTTTGCATAATATTACTATGCTAGGATTTAATATATTAATAAGATTAAAAAACTTGTGATAATGTAAGTAAAAGGCAAAAATGATGCTTAATCTTACAGATAAAATATGTATTTATGACGGGCAAAATTGGATTACTACAGATATTACTATGTTTTTAAAAGTGCTTTCATTTATTTAATAAGAAATATTTAAAAATTACATATCCTCCCATTTCTGAGATGTTAAGTTATGTTTACAGTTCTGTAATTAATTACTATATGAAAATACATTTAGAAGTCATTTAAATGAAAAATAAGAGCTGTTTACAAAAATGAGTAATGGGACAGTACGTAAGTACTATAAAATATATTAAAAATTAAAAAAATAAGCTAATTTTGAAGCTACACTAAAGCATTATCTTCAGAGTTTAATATAGAAAAAAACAAAACAATGAAAAACATTACAAAAAAGCAATAAAAAATAGATGAAACAAAATTCAATCAGCCAATAAGAAAGAAAAGTTATAAGACCAAAAAAAATAAATAATAAATAAATAAAAACTACAGAGGTTGGATTTGTTAAAATAATGCAATAAAAAAAATTATAATACCATCATAAGACTAGAAAACAAAAGACACATATTATAAAATTTAAAAGAAAGTGAAATTAAAACATAAAAGCTCCTTCCGGCAGAAAAGAAAAATGGTTTGATAGAAGAGTTTTTAACTGTAGATTTATTGTTTGAGTTGATATGATAGGTCTCTTAAATCTCTAAGTTTTTGTATGAAAATTTTTCAACATAATAGTAGAATTAGAATTTATAATTCTTAGATAACGATCACAGCGATATAAGAAGAAGGAAATTTTGGATTTTCAACATAATTGCTATGCTTTTTTAGTATGGATTTCAGAACGCCGCTTGTTTGAATATACAGAAAATAATATAATAGTTTGAATATAATTGAAAATAGACTATATCATAAGAAATTTAGCGAATTTCCCAAATAGTTTTTAATTTACCATTTGGGGAGGGCAAATTTCATTCATAGTAAAAAAAAATGGTTAAAACAATAGAAAAATAAATAAAAAAATAAATATAAAAACATTTTTTTTAAATAGTTTAGAATTGCAATCTTAATATAGTTGATTTTATAGAACTATTTTTAAAAAATTTATTTCATTATGCTTGATATTGAAAATAAATTAATGTAACAGAAATTTAAAAAAATCATCATCATAAAGGTTGTGTAAATTTTAAAATTTAGAATAAAGTTAAAATAAGCATAGTAAAAGTTTGTTATAGCAACTATTTTTAATAGCAGATAGAATAGCTATTATGAGCAAATAAGCATAATGTCAGAATAAGAAAGAGAGAGAGAGAGAGAAAAAAGATTGAAGTGCAATGGTTTGCATCATTAATAATATGCAAACCATTGAACTTCAATCTTTGATAATATTGAATGTTGATTTCATTGATAATATTGCATCATTGATAATATTGAATGTTGATTTCAGTAGTAAGCTGTCAAGAAGGGAAATATATTAAAGACATGTATAGTGAACCAAAAACATTTTTTTAATATGTTGCACGATTTCTAACAATAGCAGAATGCCATGGTGGTTGAATCCTAGAGTTTTTACTGAAAAATTATAATGTTTACTAAAATGTAATTACTGCGGGTATAGGCAAAAAGCACTCTTGTTCATTTTTTAAAAGAAGCTGCAACACTGACATACTTAAATGAATTTTTTTCTTCTTATTTAAATAAGAGAGTAATAACTGTTTTTAAAAATCAATCTATATGAGTAAAAGTATATCATGTGCTCAGCAAACTAATGTTGAATTATGCATCTCTCTATAATAAGTAACCTTATTTTTTAATGCAGTTAATATTTGGTTGTTACAAATATATCATAATATGTTCAAAAAAATAAATTAAAGTTAACTTTAAATTAAAGTTAACTAAAAATAAATTAAAGTAAACTTTAAATATATTAAAGTTAATAAAAATTGTAGTGAATGTTAAATAAAACAAAAGTTTTTTTAAAACAAAAAATAGTAAAACTTCATTTAAGTTCATGCAATTAAAATCAGCATAAGTTAGGTCTACAACAATTGAACTGTTCATCGACATTTATAGTAAAACTGCCGACCATTTCTCTAGAAAAGTTCCTGGGTACGTGATTATATAATATTTGCACCATCAGAAAATAGTACAATCTGGACAACATCATATATTAATAATATAAATCACAATTACCAAGCTGATCTAAAATCAGTAGAAAGAAAAAGTATAAAGATGAAAACAAATATCAATTAAAAAGTTAGAATATATAATTTATTCAAAATTGTGCACATAGAAATTTAATTAAAAGTTAGATAATACTTACAGTAAAAAGAATTTCAAATACAATAACCCATGTTATAGGTATTCGTCTATAATTAGGTTCTTCATTTGAAATTAATACACTTGATACTAGTGATGCCTCATCATTTTCATCAAAAAATTGAGGAGAGTTTGAATTGAATGATTGTCCCTAAAAAATAAAAAAAAAGTTATAACTTTCATGTATGTTAATATGTTATAAAAAATATTATTCCAAGCGATAAAAATGCTTATTTACATAGTGCAACATAAAAGAAAATAATTTAAAGAACATAAATGCTATGAAGTTATTTTTATGATATCTTGGTAATGTTCATGGGTGTTTTTGTCAACTATGAAAGAAATTTGCCATGTCATCCCTGTTTTGTTCACATACTAAAAGTTAGATTATTGAATTGGGATATGACTATAGGTTTACTTATTCTATAGTTTTCACCATAAATTTTACAAGTTAAACAGCTAACAAGGGAAACTAGGGAAGTGTGACTCGCCAATTTTGAAATAAACTAGTGGGATGTATGTCTTATAAGGAATAATTTGAAGGGGCAACATTCGTTTCGGCCCATAGAAGGTTCTGTGAGAGATAAAAAATAATTTAATATACAGAAAAATCGGTATTTTATTACTTCAATGCATACTATTAGTTATTGTAATTGTCTCATAATCCAATTAATTTATAATAAATTGGATAATTAATTAATTTGCTAATTAATAAATTAATCAAAAATTAATTAATTATTAATTAACTATTGATTAATTATTAATTAATTATTAATTAATTATTTGATTTGAAATTACGTACACCAATTAATTTGGAAAGTTTTTCGAAAAAAAAAATTCAAAAAATTTGGTGTCAATTATTTTTTTAAATTAACCTAAAAAGGTTTTTCTGAAAAACTACAGATGTATAAAATTTTCGAAATCAATTTTGACAATAAATATGCATTATTTAGTACGTGAAAGTACCACAAAATTAATTGGAGTAGGAGGCAATTATAATAACTAATAGTCTGCATTGAAGTAATAAAATACCGATTTTTCGATATATTGAATTATTTTTTATCTCTCACAGAACCTTCTATGGGCCGAAACGAATGTTTCCCCCTAAAGTTATTCCTCATAAGGCATACATCCCACTAGTTTATTTCAAAATTGGCGAGTCACACTTCCCTAGTTTCCCTTGTAAGTGTCTTTTTTTTTTTTTTTGAAAGTCTTGTTAATAGTTTTGTTAAACTGAACCATCATAAAGAAAAATATTTTGGCATCCTCAGCTTTATAATAAATTAAGCCAATTATCAAATTAAAGGAATAACATTGAGATAAATATTTTTTGGTATTAACCTTTCCCATTACAACTAAAAATTTAATGCATATTTCTCACGGTGACATTGTCACAGAACTTTACAGAGTCTTGCAGAAAGATTTTTCTTTTAGGAAGTAAAAAATTTTGGTTTGCTTTTCTGTAGAAATTTAAACTTAAAATTTGAATCACACATTTAAATAATCACTTTTTGAAGTGTTCAATCGCCGTTATCGTAAATCCTCTTTTAACAGTATTTTAGGCAGTTATCGACATTGATTTTCACATTATCGATATTAGAATTAAAAAAATATTAAGGAATCGGTTGGATAGCTAAAAAATTTATATTGTTTTTCTGTTTATGTAAACACACCATTTTTTTTTAACCTGAAATTAGTAACAAGCATGCTTGTTATTATTGAAAGTATCTTGCAGAAAGACATTTAGTGCTAGAGAGTTTTATAGCAGAAAACAGGAAATTTTTTTCCACAGGGCACATTTTTAAGTTGTGAAGTAGCTGTATGTGCCTGTGATGCACATACCTCACAACACTGAATTACTTTGGAACGTAGATACCATAATAAGAAGGGATGTAAATGTCCTTGCAAAATATTTTAAGGTAATTATTTTAACTAATTTAAGTCTTTATCTTCTAACAGCATGGGTATAAGATCACCATGTAAGTAGCAATTTAAAAAAACACATTTCTCTTTTAAGTACATCATATTATTCGTAGTCACCTCCTTTACAGTTCAAAGTTATTTTTATATCTCTTTATTTTCTTGCATACACCATCTAAAGAACTACCCTTTAAATCACTGGTTGTGTGATAAAAAACATCAATGAAATAACAAGACTAAACTAAAAGATTAATTGTTAAGTTATGCAAACAATTTCATGAGCAACAACAGCAGCCATCTAGCAGAATATTTCCAAGTTTATTCCAAAAACAGATCATCACCACGATTTGACATGTTTTTTTTCTTTAAAATTAAATTGAGATTTCACTGCATGAAATATATTATACCAAGTTGAAGAACATGAATTTTTTATATTTTATCAATGTCAGCTAAATTAAAAATGTAAGAATCTCAATTTAAGAAAAGAGATTGAGATACGGGTTTGTGGACTCCTCAATTAAATGAAATTGTGGAATTTATGGATTTTTCTGCTAAACTACTTATTATTATGTTTTGCATGATTTTCCTTAATATTCCATTTTAAAAATTCTAAACACAAAAAAAAAAATCTTTTCAGCAAAACGTAGCATTAAATATCTCTAAGTGGGGAATATTCTGTATTGTGATCTGTCGCGCGAACTACAAACGGCAAATGGATTTTAAGCCTGCAAATTCTTCAAAAAAAAAAAAAACAATGTGTAGATACTTTCTGCTTAATATATATGAAGAAAAATTGCACATCATAGACAAATTTTTACTTTGACTTAAAAGAAATTCAATTTTTCTTTATTTTAAAATTTTTTTCTTTCACAAAAGAGAGTGTGCATTAATTATATCACAAGCAATATGAAATATATTAATAATTGTTCTAAATTATTATTTTAAAATAAAGAAAAAAGTAAACACCAGAGATGTTACTCAGTTGCTAAAAGGGAAATAATTAAAAATGCATTTAAAAAAAAAGAAATATCGATTCATTAGTAGTACCAGAAGCGAAATTTCGTAAGCAACTTTGCAGTAACAAGCGAAAAAAACATTAAAAAAACCACATCAAAGTGTAGGGCAAACTAGATCTAGAAACATTTATAGCCTCTCTACGGCTCTATATTTTAAAATTTATTCCAAGTACATTAGCTGAGCAGAAACACTTGAAAATTTCAGTCCACATAAATTAATAAATAGCAACTACTGCATGGAAATACTTCTCTGCTTTTCATTGATTTGATAATTTCAAAAGATAGTGGGAAACTACAGATGTAGATCCTTAGGTTTTTAGTGAATTGAAATAACGACGGGGAGTTATAAAAACTTAATCTTAGAATATAAACTCAAAATATAATAAGTACTAAATAAATAATAGTTAGAAGTTGAAGTGATAAAATGAAAATTTTGTAGAAACAAATGAACATTTTATATTATTCTATGCTTGATAGGTAGAATAAATTATATTTTATTAGCATTATTAAAACTCTGGTAACTAAAAAGAAAAACTTACTCCCCCGACACTTCTGACATCCTTTCCTAAACTAACCATGCCTTCTAATTAGGATATATGAAGCAAAAGAATGACAATTAATGAGACATAATCAAACTAGGATGACACATTGTTTACAATTTTCATTTTTATTTTCCTTTTTCAAATCACGTTATAGAATCTATCGATTAAGAGATTGTCAATTTTGATACTTAATCGAAGCGATGCTATTTCTTTCACTGCATCAGATTTTTGTTTAAGATCTGTTCTTACTGCAAGGAATTCAAACATTCCTTCTCCGACCATAGAAAATGGGAAACCGATTCGTGAGTTTCGCAAGGAAGAATATGTTAGACCAATCAGTTTATCATTTTACTGAATGCAGCGAGATGGTCTTTTACACCAATGCTAATTATAAGAGACTGTACGTGATTCTCAAATGCAATCGAACGTGAAAGTCTTCTGCACATGCTCTTACAGTGAGAATGGCCCCTAAGGAACTTCATGAGCAATTGGCGCATTTGCTGTTGTTGTTGTTAATTTACGTCGCACTAGAGCTGCACAATGGGCTATTGGCGACGGTCTGGGAAACATCCCGGAGGATGATCCGAAGACATGCCATCACAATTTTGATCCTCTGCGGAGGGGATGGCACCCCCGCTTCGGTAGCCCGACGACCTGAGCGCGAAGTCGAGCACTTTACGGTAGCACAGTTTAACGAGGACCAATACCGCACACCTTCGGTCCCTACGCAGACAGATCCAAGTGGTCACCCACCCGCACACTGACCACAGCCAGTGATGCTTGACTTCGGTGATATTGGCGCATTTGCAACAGGAGCATTCTCACCAAACGCGGTTGCCGCACCTCTGATTACCGTCCAAAGGGAAGAAAAAAGGAATCTGATTGTTGAAGTTTTTTACGGGAAAATATATTTTAGCAATCAGATTCATATACTTCCTCGTCAACGACTGGAGGTACAGCGACCATATTTGGTGAGAATGGTTCTTTAGGCGCTCATCTGAACAGGAAGCAAGGAACACTACTCAAATTTATCTTCTGTGAGGTAGCAAAGTTAACACGTAACTGATCATAAAGTTAAAACGCAAATATTTTCCTCACAAAGCCGTCTCTTTTGCTCCGAATCGAAACAAAACCCGGTTGTGAAGAGTGTAAATAAATTTTTCCTTTTTCAAACATACACTAAGAACAGTTTGTTACGCAAAAACCTGTTTTCACCAATAAGTAAGCTTAAACTTACGAAAAGTGCTTTAGTGGTCCCGCAGTGGACTGATGGTTAAGACGCGGTTCCCAACAGATCACCGAAGTCAAGAATCACTAGATGCAGTCAGTGTGCGGGTGGGTGACCACTTGGATCAGTCTGCTTAGGGATCGAGGGTGTGGGATGTTGGTCATCGTTAAAGTGTTCTACCGTAAAGTGCTCGACTTCGCATGCACGTCCGTGGGCTATCGAAGCAGGGGTTCCATCTCCTCTGTAGAGGATCGAAATTGTGATGGCATGCCGACGGATCATCCTCAGGGATGTTTCCCAGACCATCGCCAATAGCCCATTATGCAGCTCTAGTTCGACGTAAATGAACTACAACAACAGCAACCTTTAGATACATGTTACTGGAGATAAGGTATAATAAAACCGGTTGAAGTGAAGTAGGTAAGTAGCTCGAGCTTTGGTAGCTCGACCACCTGCGTGCGAAGTCAATTACTTTATGGTAGAACAGTTTAACGAGGGCCGATACTGCGCACCATCGCTCCATACGCAGGCTGATCAAAGTGGTCCTCCACCTGCTTACTGACAGCAGCCAGCGATGCTTGACTTCGGTGTTCGACTGGGAACCGTGTCTTTACGATCAGTCAGTTTATCATCCTCTGCGGAACTAGAACCGGTAGAACCTCTTTCCTTGCTTTGGAGATAACCTTACATAATACCCTTACAAACAAAAAATTATATTAAAAGGGCCCTATCTTCCAACAGATTTCTCTCCTATCTATTAAATCCATATTTTCCAGATTGGTAACATTCTCACTCAATATTTTGAGGGTATAAATACTAATTCAAATTTGTCAAAAAATAGTATGTTTATTTAGAGTAAGTATGTTTTTGTGTTTGATTTCGTAATTTAAAATATGATCGGAACAATATAGTTTATAAATAGAGCGTTGGGCTTTTGAAGCATCAAGATTGAGTTTAAGTAACTGAAAATACGATCATTAAATTGAAAGTTATTAGAGTTGATTGTTTTTCTTTTAATTTAAATTTTACGCATTGAACTACGAAAATAGGGATATTTATTAAAAAATCTGTATTTAGAATTTAATTTAAATGATGAATCATTCGAAATTAAATTTTGAAATTGTTATTAAAATTTTTATTAACTTCTTTATTTGAATTTTCAACTTTCGAACAGATTCAAATATTTTTAATTTAGAATACAAATTGGTTTTATTGTGTAGAAAGGATTTGGTGGGGAGAGTTTTTGTAAATTTACCAAAAAAGGTTATTAATCATTATTTTAAACAAAACGCGTATTTTTTTTAAATAAAAATTTGAACGAGTATCTTCATTTTGAAAGATATATAAACTAATTAGAGTGTATATCTTCATTTGGTTTTTTAAAAAAAATGTCTTTATCAACAATAGTTTCACGACGTAGGGCTTCTTTGGATAGGCCTTAAAACTTACTGTTTAATCTATTGTTAGTTATAAAAAAGCAAATAAAATCAAAATGGAACTAATTTTAGTCTAAAAATACAGTCCTGAGTAAATAATCTTAAAAATCTTTTTAATAATTAATGCCAGAGCCTAATAAACACATCAATTTCAACTTCTTCCATTTTAAGGGGAAATCTTCCTTGAATATTTAAATTGATAATAAATGTTACTATTTAATATCTCCTTTTTGGTAAAATAGAGCTGATCTACATTTATTTAGCCCACACAATATTAAGCAATTAAAACAAATATATAAGATATGATGAAAGCGTGAGAAAATTTTGAAATGATTGCCAAATTGAGCTAATTTTGCTTGCCTTAATTATAAATACACCAACTCTACAAATATTGCAGTAATGTACAGTTTCCATTCCTCGAAACATATATTGTATCAGGGTACAGTTCTTTGAAAACTTTTAATAGCAATAATGAAAAGGAGTCAAAGTTCGATGATCTGATAAATGTGTGCTCACCATCATACTGTATTTTGAATAAAAAAAGTACTGCAGGCGAATTAAGGTCTACTAGATCTCTAAACATTTAAGAGGTATTTTAAATGACAAATTATTGCTGACATTGAAGTAAATTTACTACCACTAAAATGTTGTTAATTTTGACGTGTCCACATTAACCCTACCAGTGTGTGCCCAGACTGGTTAGTTCTTTCAAGCTCATTTTCTGTTAATTAAATAAAGGTATATAAAAAATGACTCGTAAAATATTTGATAAGCATATTCATTCATAAAGAAATAGCTCCTATTTCTAAAAATGATGAATAAAGCTAAGGTTGCAGTTAAAACAAAAATTAAGAAGTTACTTTTCAACCATAAAAGCTTTATTTATTTGCAACATAATTATTTACTGTTTTGCCTTAAAACCAGATATGAAAGTGTTACAGAATTTCGTGCCTGTGTCATAATTTACAGAGATGTTTTGAATGATAAATAATGGAAATATTCCATTTGTTTACGCTAGCCCCATGCGGTTTCTAATTTCATTTGGCCACGGAATCTTTAATGATTGATTCTCGTTTAGCAGAACCCCAACTATATTGATCAAAGAGAGACTACTTATTATTTTGAAAGTGGAAATAAGCAATATTTTTTTCATTACTCATTGGTGATAGATTTAAAATTAGGCTTAACGTCAGGGAGTTATATTCACATTTCAGAAACGGCATCTAGTTTAGTTCTGAATTTGAATTCGGTGCATGCATAAACTGAAAATGAATAAAATAAGCTGAATAATTTTTTCTTTTGAAGCAAAAACGAAAGGAAGAGAACTGTTATAAAAGTTGAGTTCTCTATAATTGAATTTAGTTTCATTTTGGACTGAAAAAAATTTATTGAAAATATTAATGCAGTTTTTTCCTAATTGCATATCCTTTTAATAATTTAATCAATATAATGCTTTTTTTCCCTTTAGCTTTTAGCTTAAAAAAATTAATAAAATAACTGAATGATTAAAGAAGGGATATAAATTTTGCTACAGTCTCAAATAACCATAAAGCACGTTTCATTTTTGGTTAAGTAAAGTCTTTCGGAGTCCCTGCAACCGTCCTATGGAACCCTGTAGAATCATATTATTGGATTCTATGGAACATCACGGTTCCCAAGTGATGTTCCATAAAACCCACCACTTATCAACATCACTTATGAATCAATAAAAAAAATTACAATTTTTAAATAAAAACATGCGTTTTCTATAAAATTTGCTCTAAAGTGTGAATTTAGGAACCTTCTATATCATCTGTAAAAAAGTAAAAAATAAAAATTTAGTTTAATATACAACATTTAAGTATTATTTTTAGAATCCTGATTTGCCACTCAATATCAAATTTCCTGGTAATGTTTTTGTGGCTCTTCACCTTAAAGCACGTTCCAGTTTGAGGTAAGAATCAATTTACTTATAATGCACAAAAAAACTATTTATGAACGAGGAAGAATGCGCCGGATGTTTTGGTGGGAGTGACATATTCCGGATTTCCCTTTCGTTTTTCTCATAAATGGGGAGAATTTTTTGGGGAATTGTGAGAGGTCTGGTTATTGTCAAATGACAAAAAACAAACAATTTTCTTTCGTACCTTTAGCCTTGAATTGCTATTATTGCAGCAGATTGCTGTCTAGTTAATAAGTAGAATAGCGTGAAATTTGCTCCACGTGAAGACATTGTGTGAATGCGTGGGATGTTATGCTGATAGGGAAACAAACAGGACCTGACATGATAATTATGTTTTCTCTTTATTAATAAGGCAAATTTATTCCCTGCGAAACTGACTATTTTTTATTATTATTATTTAACATACAATTGAACTATTTGGTTTTCTTTTTATCATTTTTAGTTCATTTCAACTGACGTGTTAAAACTTTTTTTTTATCAATTACTGTACATTTAAATTGACAACGGCTATCTGATTGTATTTTCTAATCATTTATCTTACATCTAGTTTGGTTGAGCTGTTTATCTGATTTTCATTATAATGTTTATCAGACATTAATACTGATTATTTAAATTTCTTTCTTTCTTTTTTTTAAAATCATTTTTAGCTCTTCTGATCATTTATAAGTTATTTCTTCATGCTGTTTGATTTTTTTCCCAATCGTGCATTGCTTGAACTAACTATTTGATTTTTTTTTGCGCATTTCTCGTCCATTTAAACTCACAATTTTCTTAATTATTTTTTTCTTAATCAAATACTAAGCATGTAACTACTTGATTTTTTTAAAATCATTCATCGTAGACTCGCATTGATTATTTGACTTTTTAAATAATTTATAGTACATTTGAAATAACAATTTCCTTATCATTAATTTACGTTTCACTTAATTTTATGCACATTAATACTAAAAATAAAACTTTTATTTAAAAATGTGCTTCTATTTTTCTTTTTTTAATTTATTATTTTGTATCAATTCTGGCACGTCAGTTATTTATAAAGACCGTTTTTTTATCACATGAAATTATTGTAGTTGTACTGAACTAAAAAAATGTACAAAAAATAGAAAATAATAATTAATATTTCAATTTTTTCTATCTCCAAAAATGTCAAGTCATAGTTCATTCTACAAATTATGCAAAAATAGAGCATTGGCTAAAAACCATAAAATTCTATGCCTATAAATATTTCTATGAATATTCATACGACAATCTCCGAATTCGTCTTGTTCACGTAGAGAAAAGGTTACTCAACAAGCTTACTAATTTATTTTATATTTCTTGAACCGAAAGTAAGTCAGTTTCCCTTTACGTAGACACGGTCTACTGCAGTTAAATAAGTTTTTGTCTTCTTGAACAAGTTCATTTAAGAAAGTTAAAAAAAATCAAATTATACGATATGCTAACTGGAAAAATTATTCTAAGTCACATTGTTATATATAACACAATAAAGACAAAAAGGATGAAAAGAGAAAAACGAAGAAATTAAAAAGTTTTACTTACTGCACTTAGGCTGCAAGTATATAGAACTCATAATATATATATTTTCCTACTTATATGTTTTTCCTGAGCATGTATACTCATCCATCAAACTAAATTAATTAATATTTTGTTTGTTTGTGATAAAGTTCTTCTCTTTCCTAAGCTAAGTTCGATAAGTTTAAATCAGGGCTGAAAGCCAATATATAGCGAGACGGAAAAGAGCAAAAACTGGAACGAAAGGCATTTAATTGTAGCATTTTTTTCAAGAAACATTAAATTTCTGTAACTACCGTAATTTTTTTATAATTTTAGCATATATAAGAAAAGCTTCCTTCTTTATAGAAAAGTAGATATAGCTGAATAATTGTAAAAGAGAATAGTTTAACTCCTCCCGAAAATATGTTAAAACTGAAATGGGTTTACTACCAGCTTTTCCTCTTTTCCGTCTCGCTTTCACCCATGGTTAAAATTAGTAAAGAGTGAATTTTGAAATTTTAATTACTAAACAAATAAGGTATCAGAAATAATTTTAATTAATTTGTCAATGAGTTTTAAACAGTTTGTTTTGAAGTAATTAAATTTCTATACATATTAACCTATACACATTGCACACATACATATTTAGTTCTAATCACATGTTCTTAAAAATTGCAGTTTTTCAGGCTTTGGGTTATCCTTTCTAGTGCCACTTTTAATTCTTTTTTTTCTTATTAATTACTCTCAAGTATAAGGGATGAGTGGAACTTTTTTTTATGTTTGCAGCATAGTTATAAATTACAAATTTAAACACTTGAAAGAGTGCACTTTATTCTGATAGCAAAAAAAATAAATTGAAAATCATCATTTCTTACAGTTTAGTGATTACTAAAAAGATTTCAGTAAACTTAATCGACTAATGTTTAGTCGGCTTAATGTTTTGCAAAGAAACTTTTTTATAAAACACTGTTTAAAATCCAGAGAGGAAATTTAAGATTTTTATTTAAGGAAGAATAGGAAGTTAAAGATTTAAGATAAGTTTGGGAACAATCACGTGTTAAGTGATTGCTTAACAGTAATCTATTCGTGAGGCACGTAAGGTGAAGGTGAATTTTCTAAGAATCAATTTCCTTGACCTATTGAATTAATTTTCGATAATTAAATATATAGTGAAAAATCCATTTTTTGCAGAAAATCGGCAATCTTTCGCCGCACTTTCATATAAATTAGTTTTGGTTATCAAAATTTAACTTATGTTTCGATATTCTTTTCTTAATCCGCGATGTTAAACGACTTGAAATACTTTAGCATAAAAATACTTTCTTAAAGTCAACTTGCTTTACGATTTGTTGAACATAGTTTTTTTTTCCTGATACCGTAATATTTGACCTAATTATAACAAAAAAGCAATCTTTTAGTATTTTAAGTACTTTCTATTGTAAAAAAACTGAGTGAATCAGACGTAACAATCTATAATTGGTACTCGAATTTTTATTACTAAAAATAATGCTCTGTAAATCTAATTCAGCTGCAACAAATTACTGTTGGAAGGTAATAATCACTATATAATTTTTTAAAAATAGTTTTAAAAAAATTCAAGCTCAAGTCTTATATATCGTTAGAAATGCTGCATATTTTCATAAAATTAATGTGAGGGAAACTTATGAGAATTTATTTGTTTTAGCTATCATTTTAGTTTATAAATCTCACGCTTACAAATGTTTATACATATAATTTTTTTTAAATTTTTTAATTTTTTATTTTTAGAAAGAAATAGTCAAAAAATAGTAATATGTATATATATATATATATATATATATATATATATATATATATATATATATATATATATATATATATATATATATATATATATATATATATATATATATATATATATATATATATATATATATATATATATATATATATATATATATATATATATATATATATATATATATATATATATATATATATATATATATATATATATATATATATATATATATATATATATATATATATATATATATATATATATATATATATATATATATATATATATATATATATATATAATACCTGAAAACTCCCCCACTCTCTTCCAAACGTTTTCTCCTTTTTTGAGAAAATGGGGGTTTGAAGAGGAGAATAAAATTTCTTATAAAGATTTCTTATAAAGAGGAAAGTGACGAGTTTTTTCCAATGTGTTTTAATTTGTATCCGATGTACATGAATAGTATAGAAATTAGCTATAATAAGTGCAATTGTCTTCAAAATAAGAGCAATTAAGAAATAGTACTTCTTAATAAAAAAAAAATCATTTTTTGAACATTAGCTGTTTTGTCTCATTAAATTAAATGAGAAAAATATATATATGAAGCAATCCCTCATTGCCTAGCTATGTAATAGCTATGTAAGTTTCGTAAATAAGTGCAAGTACCAATTGAGCTTTTTGTATATTGAATTTTGATAACTTCCAAACTATTAGTTCGTTCATGTCAGAATTGGTTTAATTTGATTAACCGTAAACAAAATTACATCTGAAGACCTACTTTACATGTTCAGATAAATCCTGGGTAGCAATGTAAAGTAAACACGTAGGTGCGAGTCAAAAGTAGTACTTTATATGCGTATAAGTTTTTGCAACTTATGAACTATTTGTTCTAGTGACTTGTGTATAGTTTAAGTGAAAAAGCGGGAAAAAATGCGTAGAAGGAATAATAACTTGTTTAGGTAGCAATATCAGATGCGCAAATAGGTGCACGCTCAAATTTGTACTTTTTGTACATAAAATGCTTATAATTTCTAAACTATTTGTCCGATAGTCTAGATATTGGCTTTATTCAATTCAATATTAAGAAAATACACCAGAAAGAATGCCTCACTCGCCTGTTCGGAAGAAGTTTAATTCTTTCTCTCAAATCACTCCCAATTCACAAAAAAAAAAGAAAAAAAAAGAGCAACGTACAAAGGGGAGCAGGGGGATTTTCAGGTATCATTCGTAATTCATAATTATATAGCAAAGCTTTTTATCAAAAATATCGTGGGTACAAATTTTTCTAAGAAATAGTCAAGTTTTATTGGAGTAAGGCAAAAGTCTAACAATACATTAATGAAATATTATTACTGTAGAAAATTCCAAGGAAGTCCAAACTGTGCTATAAAAAATAATTTGCTCATTTAATAAATCATTTGTCATCAAAATAATAGAGTTTACTAAGAATAATTTGTAATTTTTGAAATAATTGTTTACGATTTTTTTTATCTTATACAATCATTGAAATTCCACTTTTATATCTTACGACGCCAAACATTGAATTCCACACTTTTCGACCAGTGTTCAACACTTATGAACATTTAAAATTATATACATTGACGACCTTCTTATTGTTTACGTCCCTTTCAAAGACCTTGCTTTCATACGCATAATATTATGCATTCCTTCCAAAACTTTTTGACCTTAGAAATTCATTCACCTTTGGGATTATGTTTTATATTTGTTTCTTGAATTTATTTTTCATGCTTGCATTGCTTGGTAATTGCCACAGAAAAAAATATGTTTGATGAAAACAGCAAAATGTTTTCGACGGTGATAATTTCTTCTGGTGTGAAAAGTAATCAAAGAAAAGATTTTCTGAAAAGAAAAAGTGCTGAAATATAAACTGAAATGATTAAACTTCGTAAACGGCAAAATATTAAGCATCCAATTACAGTAAAAAGTATCGGCATTTAGGGTATCGGTACTTCTTACTGTAAAATTCATTTTTACTGGAACATGTTATGGAACAAAAATTCTTATACAGAGTAATTTTTACAGTATTAATTAGAGCTGAATAATTCTAATTAAGTAAATGTTGCTGTAAAAATTACCGTATAATATTTCTCGGTAAAAAAGGATTTTAGGATAAAATGGATTTTACGGATTCAGTACTTAATACTATAAATTGATCCGGAATTTTTTTACAGTGCATGACTGTTATCTTTGTTGTGGAAGATTGTGGAAACTGTCTAATGCTGTGGTTATTAGGTGGAACTTTGGATTGTAGTTATCACTTTGATTAGGTGGAAATTATTGATTGTTATTCTCTGGTCAAACCAAGAAAAAATTACTTTGCTAGAATCTGCTCACCAAGATCTCTATACTGAGTTTGCTCTATAACGATCGCTATATTCTTAGAACCCTAGGCAATACTAATGATATGGCCAGAAAATTATGAAAAACTAGTCACCAATAAAGAAGATAGAATTAAAAACATCGAAATCTGTATGATTATCTGATGAACTCGTGGTTGTTTCGAATAATCACTTTTCAACTCATTCTTTTCTGCCAGTAATTGAACAAGTTTTGATATTTTCAGTTTTGTCCTCCTCAGTAGTAGTTAGCTTGTAACTAATACAGCTTAGTTCTTTTTATTATTGTAAATTTTAAATGAATAATTCGGTTGAGTTGTGTAGGCCTAAATCACAACGCAAGCGTCGCTAGACTGAGTTGGACAATGCGTAAAGTTACCAAACACATGCATTGGGATTATCACTAAAAATGAACTCAGACCACCCAACACTCAGACATTGACCACTCGTTAGTGTAACGAATTCATGAAATTAATTTTTTTTAAAGTTTATAAGTTGTAATACAATTAAAAGAAAGCGCTTTTTCTCCAATACCCCTAATTCTTTTTGACTCCGAATTGGAACATAGGGAGTCTATCATAGCTTACCATCTCACTCTAATTGTGGCCAGATATTTTGCGTCTCTCCACGT